>NC_051154.1:360635999-360943498 GCF_013339745.2 Dermacentor silvarum
ATCGAATCCCGGCCACGGCGGCTGCATTTCGATGGGGGCGAAATGCGAAAACACCCGTGTACGTAGATTTAGGTGCACGTTAACGAACCACAGGTGGTCCAAATTTCCGGATGCCCCACTACGGCGTGCCTCATAATCAGATCGTGGTTTTGGCACGTAGAACCCCATAATTTTAACATTTAGTGGAGCTTTATGACGAGGAAAGAAATACTGATCACTTGCGTTTGACAGTTTCGAACACGAGCGGCACCGACCGAGACGCTTCTGTGCGGGCTTCTGTGCGCAACACGAGAGGTTTCTTTGAGGGACAGACCGCGGGCCTTCTATTGTAGTTCCTGTCAAATTTACTGCACTCAAATCTGCCTTGCCTGTTGCAGCTTGTCTCGTAAACAACTTGTTACATGTAATTGCTTACTGCTGGAAGTAATTCAAGTGCAGTAAGTGTTACTCAGTAAAAATTCGATTTATTACAGGTAATTAATTAGGTGTAATGTGTTCCGTACAAATCTGATTCGAGCATGTACCAGTGGCACATGTAGTCTGCTCGGAAAGACCGGAGCCAGCACATACCTTATGGCCCGAGCTAGTCGAGAACTTGGGTTACCGTTGTATGTTCCATTGGTTATTGTGCGAGATCATTCAACCATGAAAACGGGCCAACGTTGGTAACGAAAACTATCGCTTTAATATAGAGTGGAATCCACTAGAATGCAGCGCTGAGCTAGAAAAGCAGTCACATGCTCCAGGCCACAGATCGATTCGCTCAATGTAATGAGACGGTCCAGTTGGTGCACTGAAAAGTTGTACTTCTGGACCGCATGGAGCGTCGCACGCCTACCGGCGACAAGGAGGAACAGTGCTGCGAAACCGTGCAGCCTCCCGGACGTGCCTCGACCACAGCGGCACACGACGAACTGCTCAGTGACTGCGCTGCAGGACATCAGGTCGGCCAGCACGCCGCAGCACTCGACCGTCGCAAACAGCTCCAGGACCTGGATCTGGCGCTGCTGCGGTGCACGGCGCATCATCGCGTCAGAGCCTGATCCTCGGGAACGTCGATCCAGTTCTCGCGGAAGATGAGCGTGCCCATGGCGTCGCACCTGCCGAGCAGATTGCACAGCATGCTCACGCCCACGCTCGAGAAGCGCACGCTCACGATCTCCAGCGTGTCGAGCGTGGTCACTGTGATGCGGAGTGCGTCCATCAGGTCCCTGGTCGGGTAGTGCAGCAGGTAGTCGCAGAGCCTGGCGTGCCTCAGCTTGCCGCTAAGCTGGAGGTCGCCCCCGAACAGCTCTGGTCGTCTGCGTGACTCGCGCAGCTCCACGGACTCGATGGAGTAGTGCGGCATCAGCGGCCAGTGAACCAGAATGAACGAGCGCCTGCGCTGCATGTTGGAAGCCAAAGGAACCACGCGTCTGGCCAGGGCCAGCCGTCCTTCGCGTAGCTCGATCTTAATGACCCACATCGAGTTGTTCCATAGGGACAGCTCCGGAAGGTGGACGCAGCCGTCGGCTGCGCTGGCCGGGCATGACTTGTCGAGGTCCACCCGGCGATGGCCCATCATGTTCCGCATGTAGCCAAGGTTGGAGACGAGATGGTTGACCGACGGGCACACGCTGGGATAGCTGCCAACCAGGAACGCACCGGACTCTCGTAGGCGGGCGCTCCATGGTCCCATGTTGGAGGCCTGTGGAGAAACACCTGTCGTTCTTGTACTCCACTCTGCTCTTCACATAGCACAGTGCTAATGCGTGGTTTCTGCCTGTTTAAATAGTAAGCGTGGCCAAGTAACAATGGAATACGAGACGAATATTCATCATGTATTTACAGAAAGTTAACGTGTGTCAAGTTTCTTGAAAAGTGCCCTGAGTATACTGAAAGTGATGGCAGCCGGCCAATTGTTCGTGACGTCATAATGTGCATGCAGCTTCTCTACTTATATGTATACTGCATCTGAAGTTAGTGAGTCATTGGCATGGAAACTACCCTTATCTTCACCCAATGATGAACGAGAACCACGCGGATGGAAGTGACCTCCTTGAGTGAGCCCGAGAATGTCAAAGTGCAGTCTACTCCTTCTCGGGATCAGATTCTGTTGCTTGAGAACGCCTCGTAGCCTGCCCTCCACTGTCATACAATTGTGCAACCCTACTCAGGGACATCATAAAACTCCATTTCTTCAAGCACAATGTCAACGTCGTTTCCCAAAGCAAAAACGTCAGCTGCATTTTTTCCTTTTACCTGTACTTATTCTACAACGAATGAATACCGGTATGTAAAGCTGCCGGCTTATGTTCTAGCTGTGAATATACCTGGTGCATTGGGGAAGCGTAACATTGCTGGTTAAGCCTTTCACTACACCAATCCATGGCGCTGCGTTGGTTATTCACGTGCACCTGGTGTATGTTAAGTGAAAAAATACAAAGAAATGGCTACAATTAAGCTGTGTAATTCTGTATTTTCCCTTGCCCTGCTGTGACGTGATACGTTCTTCGCTTCAGCCGTGGTGATATACTTAAGTACTAACAGGATAAATTCAAAGGCGAACAAATACAAAGCTACTAGGCTACGTTATTGCGTTTGCAGCTTCAGATGCACTTTTAACATCGACCTAGTTCATGCACCGCAATGTAATTTGGGGTCGACAGTATGTTTAAACACCGGCTACACAACGACTACAGATATAACTCATTTGGATATAGTTACAAGAAAGGGTGCTCTGATTATGTTCTCTTGTTCGCACTTGCATTTATTGCGAAACGTCAACCGCGTCTCGATGAATATTAATGCAGCTACCATTATAATACGGCTACCTCGATAGACACTCCTACCGGCGACCTGCGGCTGAGAAGGAGCGCCCGATATAGCTACTAAGTCAGCACGGCGTGTTACAAAGCTTTTCTCTAGCGCATTGAGCTACGAAGTAGAGAGCAAAGGAAGGGCCTTACGCTTTCCTTGTAGCTTCGCCGTCGAGTCAGGTGCATCGGTGTCATCCACCAGGTAGCTGGGCCGCCTCGAGGCTTGGACGCAGTACTGGGAGAAATCCCTGGAACCGAGCTGGATCGAGCGTCGCGTGGTTCACACGAGCATCTGCGCGATTTTGATGATGATGATGATGATGGTGATGCTGAAGCCTCAAATATATGTCACAAACCCACTTTGCAGTATAGGCAACGATCCGGGTGGTAATATGATTGAAAAATGAAATATATTAGTTAATATTTAAGTAAGTAATAAAAAGGAAAAAAAAAACAAATGAAAAATCGAAGCTTATAAATAAACCGATGATAAATTAAGTTAAGAACTGCATAATAAGGTAGTCTGCCTTGCGTACATAAAAATAGTAACATGAACTTAATAATTAAAGAAATAAAGTATGAGATATGTGTAAAAATGAGCATGTTAAACTTTGACAAAGAATAATACTATTATTATATCTGTGAAATTGCGTTTTACCCCTTGAATTTCCTTAATTTATAATTTATTGAAGGAGAAATAAACCAATCATGAAAACGCGAAATATAAATAAGGCAATATTTTTGTGTTACAAAGGCAATTATAAAAGGTGCGGCAAGTGTTCCTGTGGATGTATCCCAATACCGTTGCTCCAAGCGAAGGTATACCAGTACTGCATAAAGTCAGTCCTAGATATTGAAGCGGAATTTTCCAAACATCGTTTTCAAAAAATTGAAAACCGCCGACACGATAATAAATGTGATCAATATATTCCGGCTCATTGCAGAGATAGCATAACTGGGACACCATCGTCGGTTCAAAGAATAATTTAGATGCATAAAGTCTGTAGATTCTGCTAATGAGAGGCTTTTTTTTGTCTTCGGTCAATAAAAACTGCTTATATCTGGCAGCAGTGATGTGCGCAGTTGGCGGCAGCACACATATCTCCGGATCTTTTAAAGAAGCTTGTGCTAAAGAATCGGCTATTTCATTAAGATGAATGTCACGGTGGCCTGGTACCCCTACTAAATGAACTAAACTTAAGTGGGGCGGAGCTAATGTATAAAACGATTTCAAAACTGTCGAATTTGTAAACGCGTTAAGCGCGCTGCACACAAAAAGAGAATCTGTGACGATAGCACATTTTGTAGCATGAAGGGGTAACATTTGCAAAGCAAGAACTATTGACAGAAGTTCGCCAGAAAAATTGATGTGTAGTCGGGTAGGCTGAGGCAAAGAAGTCGTACTTTCTCCCGAAAGCGAAGCATGGAGGGCGATAGCAAATTAGCAGCTATACGAAGTAGGGATCGTAGTTTTATAGACCTTATAAAGTTGTTAATATTTGCTTATAAATAAACAAGCACGGTGTCACGCACGCACAGGGAAACAGGACCACATATCTCTCGATGACCGCGGAAACTCGTCAGAACGCTGGAGTGAGAAAGTGCGCTAGTGGCTGCGGGCAAATTGATCGTCGAGCTGTCTCTCGCTTCAACGCGAACTAAACGTCGAAAGCACAGCGCATGCGAAACTACCGACACTCGGCGCATGCACTTTGTCCCCATCGCAGTTCGGTTTCAAGAAGAGGCCCCCGCGGGTTCACACTGCGTCCACATCGCAGATCGCTTTGAAGATACGGCGCGGGAGCCGAACGAACCCTCCCCCCCCCCCCCCCCACCGTCTCCATCGCGTCCTCACCGAGCCTCACGCGCGAACGAATACCGCACGTTTCCGCCGCCTTCCTCTCTGACGTGCGCGAGATTACGCTGCAGTTGCCATCTCAACCTAGAATACTTTCAATTGCACACACGGGTACGGCTTGCGGCGAAGATTTTATCGCTGTTGGAGTTTATACGGAACCTCACGGCGACAGTGACGGCAAAAATGCGCACGGATTGTCCATATTATTGCTATCGCAATAAAAGACCAAACGAGGGTTGGTGAGTAGATTTCCACGCCTGCCTTCTCTTCACTCGACTAAGCATCAGTCGATGTTGCATTTATTGGGAAATGGGCCAAAAAACCTTGCGAGGTGCTTCAAAACGAGGTGCTTCCACCGTGCAGGCACCTCACGTTTACGCAAAGACCCTTCATCGCGATGCTAGTTGTATAGGGGGCTTTAGTTTACGCCTGCACCCATCTGTTAAAATGCCCAGCTCACCTTCGGTTATCGGAATAAATGCCGGAGATGCTTGCGGCTGCGACAGAACGCTCGCAACGCACACTGCTTGGATAGTTCTCGCGGGTGATTGACTGCCAGGCTGCTATTGGAGATGCTGGAGACTATGCTTGGAGAAACTTCGCGCGCTGGCTCGACGACAACTGGAAGTAGACAACATCACGTCACCTCATGACGCAGAGCTAGTGAAAGCGGAGTTTATCCCCGAGCCCTCGGAGAACGAGTTGAGGAGAAACAGCATGGCTAGGGAGGAGGGAAACTTGTAGTCGTTCGTAGCTCTCTTAATACGAGACGCCTCACTTGAATTGTTGCGCTAATGTTTTACTGTACCTGTAACATACGAGTCTACAAATTTTGTGTCACCGTTTCAGGAACCCATCAAGGGCTTCATCGTCCACGGCTACATGAAAAAAAGTGAACGACTGATATTTTGTTCTAAGTCGCCGACAGGAGAAGGGAGAAATATTCAAGGCATTTAAGTAATTCGTCAGTACGGAAGAGGTTGTTTCTGTACTCAACTTAGAAAAATAAAGTGGCTGTTTCGGCCGAAAGGCGAAGCATCGATTCCGATAGTGAATTAGTGGACAGCTGTACGAAGCAAGGATAGTAGTTTTATCTGCCGTATCAACGTGTAAACATAGACATTCTCGCGAAATTAACAAGCATGGCGTCACGCGCGCCGAAGCAAACATGAAGGCATCGCACTCGATGACCGCAGAAACTTGCTGTCAAGACGTGGGAGTAAGCGCGGCAGCAGCAGTGAGCTGGCGCTCGCATCAACGCGAACGAAGTCACGAAAACACGGGGCAGATAGGAAGGACTCTGCCCCCCCCCGCAGATGGCTGTCAAGATATAGCTGCTTGGGCGTGCGCGCGCGCGCGGTGGTTAACGCGCCCCCTCCGTACCCTTCCCCCGGAGCTTTGCGGCCCGGCGGGCGCGCGCGGCCGCTCGGGCCGAAAAAAGTAACCCCCCCCCCCCCCCCCCAGTCCATGCCCTCCCTCTGGAGCGATGCGCGTCACTGGAAGACGTGGGCTTCTTTCCCGCTTCTTTCCCTTGCGTGCGCGAGATAGAGGCGCGATCGCCGGCTCACCCTCGCACGCTTCGCTCCCACATACACCACACGCGCGGCGATGATTATATCGTCCTTGGACTTTATAAGGAACCTGACGGCGCTGGCGACGACGATGACGGCAGAATGGCGCCTGGAGTGACCATATAATTGCTATTGCAATAAAAATAGCCTTAGGTCGTTGCGGCCGTTGAGCTGCAGATAACGTCGAAGTCTTTAAGGCTCCAACCGAGGCAGGACTTTTGCTTTTTTCTTTTGTCTTGGGGGCTTTTTCAGCGGAGGAAGCGAAATAACGTAAGGAAACGGCAGGTCATTGTTCAGCTGTGCGCTGAAATACAGGTACACCAGGTTGCGTTGAGGCAGGAGTAGAAGTAGCAAAGGTCGAAGACTTTCCGGAGTTGATAGGTGTCTTCCCAGGCGTGGCAGTTGCACGTCGCAACAGCTCGTCGCGCAGGCAACTACCCTCCGCTCGAAGGGACGCGACGAGTTTAGTCAGTTACTTCACGCCACGGGAATAGTCCTTACGAAGGTGTTCAATCCCCTCTCGCAGTTGGGAAACTTCTTCGCTCAGGAACAAGATTCTCTCAAGCGCGTCGAGAAGGAGGCGACGTAGACCGGCCATGCCACCGCCACGGTCACTAAGGAGCGCGATCCAGACTTGAAAAGCTCCAATTCGTCGTCTGGCCAGGTTACACACTTATCATGTATGCACACGTTTTTCACGCCTTACACAACGAAAGAAATGCTATTTTCCGAAAAAAGGGCTACAGCGTAGGAAGCATGCGTCCTTACTGGACGCCATGCTACGAGACTATAATAATAACAATCAATCAAGAAATCAATCAATCACATATTTACCGTGCCCAGAAACAACCTTAGGATCTCAGTGCTAGCGCGAAATGATAAAACACTTAAACCCCGAAACCTACAAAACAGTATTGTCACTCTTTATATTCCATGTTATCTGGCGGCTACATTCCGTCCGCCTGGAAACGAGCAATAATCATTCCAATACTAAAAAGGCGGCAAGGACCCAACTTCGATCCGCAGTTATAGGCCTATAGCCTTGACAAGTTGCCTATGTGAGCTGTGAGAAAATTGTTAACAAGCGCCTCCTTCATTTTCTTGAAAGTAACAAACTATTAGACCCCCTAGAGTGTAGTTTCAGGGAAGGTAGATCCACAACTGATCACCTTGTCCGTATCGAGACGTATTTCGCGATGATTTTGTTCATAAGCAGTTCTTTTTGTCAGTATTTATTGATATGGAGAAGGCATATGACACCACGTGGCGTTTCGGAATTCTCCGTGACCTGGTTGGAATGGGAATCCGAGGTAATTTGACGAAGGCCATCCAAAGTTACCTGTCTAACCGCACATTCCGTGTTAGATTTTTTAACGTCCTATCTGGTCTATTTACACAGGAAACGGGCGTATCACAAGGTGGTGTGCTTCGCTGCACTCTATTCGTTGTGAAAATGAACTCTCTCCATCCCGTCACACCACGTACAATGTTTCATTCTGCATATGTGGATGACGTAGAAGTAGGTTTCAAGTCATGTACTATTTCTACCTGTGAGCGACATGTACAGCTTGGGCTACACAAATTATCTAAGTGGGCTGACGAGAATGGATTTAAACTAAACCCGCAAAAAAGCACGTGTGTTCTCTTCTCGAACAAGAGTGTTATATGACCTGACCCCGCTATTTATCTTAATCCACAACAGCTACCCATAAGCCATGAACATAATTGACCGTCTAAAATGAGGCCCAAAAATTTAACATTTATCCCCCGCTTGAAATCTCTGAAAGCGAAGTGCCTGAACACAATGAATCTACTTAAGATCTTGTCCCGCACATCTTGGGGAAGTGACAGAAGGTGCTTGTATAAAAGTCTGATATGGCTGCGCCTTGACTACGCAGCCATAGTCTACTACGCCTATTGCTTTGAAGATGCTAGATTCCGTTCACCGCTTGGGTATCCGTCTTGCTACAGGTGCCTTCAGGACTAGTCCTGTTGAAAGCCTGTACGTTGAGTCCAACGAGTGGTCTCTAGATCTGCAATGGACATATTTGGCTCTCACCTACACCCTGAAAGTTAAATCAGACATTCAGCATCCGTGTCATTCTACCATTAGCGACATGTCCTCTGTCCGGCGGTTCCGTAACCGCCTAGCCATGCAGCCTCCTGTGTCCCTCCGGTTGGAAGCACTGTCAGAAGAAACAGGGTCCCTCTTCTAGAGAATGTACTAATGGCTCCTACTCGGTGTCCAACGCCTTGGGAGTGGCAGACTATTCAGTGTGCCATCTCTTTCATAAAAATATCCAAACGAGCACTTGAGGCCCATATACATGCGCACAGTGTCTTGAACTTCAGGAGAAGTATTCCTGTGCCGATGTTTGCCCAGATGCTTCGAAGTCTCCTGCTGGTGTTTGTCACGCAGCTCTCGGATCCGCATTTTCAACGTCTCGGGCATCTAATCCACGCACAAATATCTTTACAGCGGAAGCGAACGCTATATTGTCGGCTATTCATCACATTTGGCTCACAAATGTCGCTAGGGCTAATATCTTCACAGACTCATTAAGTGTAGTCAAAGCCCGAATCAGTTTACGAAAACACAAGAAGTCCGTTTTTAACGAACTGTACAGCGTATTGTGCTACGCATATATATACAACCAAGTGATTGTCTTATGCTGAGTATAAAGGTATACCATTATACAAAGGTATAATGGCAATGTAGCTGCTGACGAAAACGCTACGTCAGTAAACTTTAGCGACACAGATGGAAATATCCCAATACCTGCCACAGACCTAAAGTATTTTCTACGCCGTAAGCTGAGGAAGCATTTTCAAGGACGATGGGATACCCAAGTGATGGCTAAGCTACACATGATAAAATCAAAACTAAGAAACTGGATAAGTGGGAAACCGGCACCTTACAAGGAAGTACTCGTTTGCCGATTAAGATTAGGACACATGGTACTCACTCTTACCTCTTGACTGGAGTAAGGGGGGGGGGGTCCTCCTACCTCTAGTAAGTGCGGCAATAATCTAACAGTCCTCCATGTTCTTATTCAATGCCTTGTAATAGAAGCAGCGAGGAAAAAAGGCGAAAGCTAGCAGTCAGCCGCTCAAGGCTTAAGACACAGCGAAGCTGGCCGATTTGATAGCGTTTTCTTGGCTGTAGCAATGTTGGCTCACGATGCTGTAGCTATACCCGGGATCTTGTCTCCGCTGTCTCTTGTTCTCCCTTTCCCTGGCCGCGTATTGTGGATCTGCTCGTCGCTGCCGTTGCCGCTCTCGTACAGGGGCAAGCCTCGCGTCCTGAATCGCCGCTTCTTCTTCGGGAGTACGTACCATCTTTGTACGGCTTACATAGCCGTTGCTCGCTGTCGGCGCTTGTGCAGTACACAAGCGGTAGATTGCGCCAGGTGTTCTAGAAGCTGCGGCGTCGCTGGTTGCCTTGGGTACTGCGTGGCTGGCTTTCTGTTAAAAACCATAATTTTTACGGCTAGCTTAAACAGCTTCGCTGTTAAAGTATTTCCCCTCTGCATATCGCGAAACTGTATCTCTCCACCTGGCTTTTTTTCTTAGCAATGAACCGATTTTTAATCCTAATATAGTCTTACAGTTCTGAGCTGAAACCGACACCCTGAAAACCATTTAGGCAGTTAATTTTTAGCACATGATTAACAGCCCTTGTATTCAAGGGCTTTCTTGAAGCTCTAGTGTCACTGTTATGTTTTGTTTTGTCATTAAGGAAACCAAATTGCCATAGCCCATATCACTAAGCAGTCAGTATCATTATTTCAGTAGTTACATGTTTTACGCCATTTACGGCGACAGTCTTTAGACCCTTTTACAGCCATGTAACATCTACCATGAGGAATTTATTGTCCACGCCATCCACAATTCCTCGATAGCATTACCATTTGTCATAGCGCCCTTTGGCCATACCTGGCCCTTGCGCCATAGAACACTACACATCATGATCATAACGAGAAAAAAAGCTACAGGAGAACTTAAATTAAAAAAATACAATGAATAAAAAGAACAATTATCAAAAGATGTGTATAGATAAAATGAGTGTACATTAAGAAGAGTGTACACAATGATTAAAACGGGCAATTATGAAAAAAAAAACAGTACAGAAAACAAAGTGCAAGGTAATATAAAAGAAAAAAGGAGGATAAAGGCAGTTGAAGAATCTGTGAACCTATGACACAACTCAAAGCTCGGAAAAGGACACTGACAGTGGGTTATGGAAAATATCGAGATCATGAAAATAAGCATTGTAATAAGATAAATTAATCTGGGGACGGCTGTGTGTTGGTAATGACACGCATGATTAAAGAAAATATCTATGCTCTGTGGTGATCTTGCGTTGAATACGAAACATGATAGAAATGAGGAGTTCGGGGCAGGTGAGGATACCCTGAAGGAGTTTGAAAAGGAAGAGAAGGTATGTGCGATTTCATCGGTAGTGAAGTAAGAGCAATCAGAATAATCCAACAGCGTTAGAACAAGGTGCAGTGTCAGTGTTAGCAAAGCGTGATGATATATACTTAGAAACATTTTCTGGGTGCGATTTATAATATCTTTGTTGTATCAAGAAATGTCATTCCCGACGCACGACGCGTATTCTAGTTAAGGAAGGCCGACTGTTGTGTACAACTTACGGAACAGTGTACGAGAGTTGAATTCTTCCGATATTCTGCAAATAGAGCCAAGAGAGCCCATACCACACATTGCAACGTGTTTAGTGTGAGCGGAAAAGCTTGTATCAAAAACGACCCCCGTTTTACTAAGTGAACCCATATTAGCGTGAGCGTACTTTCTCTAATTTCTGCCGTCGTTATTTATCTAATTATTCTCTTATTGCTTATCTAAATCTGTACCTTAATAACTGAGTAATTGTGTTAGTCTAATTATATTGCTTAATTTATTTTGCAAACTTGAAGACAACACAATTACGTACATTATTAAATCCGCTCCTCGCCACGCTACATTTGCGCGAGTTGGCACAAGTAAAGCGCGCAGCGCCGCTCGCCTATTCTTGTTAAAGCCCCTTGATAATTCTAATGTACCGCAACTCTTTGTACTCTGCCGCCGGCACGTGACCTCCTCGCCTCCTCCTCGCCACTCGCGAGTCCCCTCCGCGGCTAGAGTGACCTAGAATATGGGAGAGTGTCCAAAGCGCCGGCTCCGGCGAGGGCCTTTTGTGTGAACTGCCGCGCCGCGCCGCTGCTGCTCCGGACCCGTTAAAGCTCTTAAGCCCCAACCACAGGCATGCGTCGGCACGCTTCCGCGCGCGCCGACAAGCGAACGCGCCGCTTCGCGTCGGCTGGAGGAAAAGGGCGCGCAACCACAGGATACTAGCTCTGACGCGTGCCGGCGCTCACTCCTCGGCTGCGGTGCACTGTTGCTTGACCATTTTGTCTTCAACCGTCCAAGTGCGGCCTAAAACAGCCTTCTGTAAACTGAGCTTGAAACAATAAGCCAGTGATCTGTATGCTATTTTAGATGTAAAAAAACACGTTTGATTAATGAATGTACGCCTGCCGCAACGGTTTCCTTGAACATAACTGCACAAGCTATCGATATCAGCGATTGCGTTCGCGTTGTCGTCTGCAAGATCACTTTGCAAACACCTGCACGAGCATTGCATGTCACATCAATAGCCCCTCGTACGATCTCTTTTTTTTTGTAGTTCGTTGCACAGCCAACTATGTAAGAATTACCTAAGAACTACGTAGGAACTACGCAAAGTATCAGTGAAAAATCTGTATTATAAATATAATTATGCTTGTTGGTGCATGAATGAAACGCGTAAGTGGGTTCTGAGAAAATGAGCAAAAAAAAATAATTGAAAAACTTGTGGCGCTCACAAAGAGACATTTCGAACAGCCAAAATTTACCAGTTTCGTAGCTTGTCTCCTGATTCTTGTTTGTCTAATCTTTCCCATGGTACCTTTAATTTTTCTAGGTTGTTTTGAAGCATCAACACCGCATCGGGAGGCCTTGAAGCACTTATTCGTACTCTTGAAGCACTTATTCAAATGTATGGGCAGCTCATTTGCATAATATGAAAAAAATATATGTAAACAGGTTATTTTTAAAATTTATACACTTCAAGTCCCCACAAAAAAAACGGAAAGAAATACCAGTTTGTTTATTGTTTTCAGCCTACAATGATGTTTCGAATGAGACAGACATTCAATTTGTTATGTGAGGCATGTAACAATTGTTGTGCCATATATTGCACAACACTGGACATGGCAGCCAACCATTATTAAACCCCAGAAGAAATTAATGGCACAATGCATATGATCAAGCAAACAGCGTTTTATTACACTTAATGGATGCTTGAAAAAACTGTCACACTATAATAATATTGCACAAAAGCTACTGAACTAAACTAATATACTAGTACATATTTAAAGATCAATTTCATATTACAGTAACAATAACCAATCAATCAAATGTTTATTATAGGGCCCTGAAACAGCTAGAGGGCCTCTAACTGGTGCACTTCAAAAGCAATATGCGAGACAAGATGTACAGAGAACACAAATGTGGAAGACAAAACAATGCGAGATAGAGAAACATATAAGGGAAAAGAAAACAAGGAAGCGTAAACTGCAGTTAATCATACAACATGATTATCTACATATATACAATACATAGGAAATGAACTCTGAAATATGTCAATGCAGGCACAATTCTTGTTTTTTGGAGTCGAGCCATATATAGGACAGTCTTTATTGGAACAAAGCCAGGCAGAGAATGCGGAATGTTACCTGGTATACTGTTGCAACACGACAAATTGCGCAGCTTTGGGAAAGTATAATGCCATGGACCACCTTATACAGGAACGAAAAGGCATGATTTAATAAGTCTTGCATGAGTGACTAACAACTTCATTAATCGAAGGGGTGAGGTGTAAGGGAGTCTAGAGGTGTGAGTTGAGGTACATTTGAGAGTGCTGGACTATGGTCGCCAGAATGGCAAAAGTGGTGTTGGAAGACAGATATCAATTTATTCTGGATGCATGCAGTGATGCCAGAATTAAATTTGCATGTTGTACCTCAATCTACAGAGACATACTCTAGTAGTGGAAGGCACACAGCAGCATACGATTTCAGAAACAGAACAGGTGAGTGGTCATCATGCAATATACGACATACAATTCTAAGAGCGTGAAGGGCACTTTGTGCATATTTAATGTGTGAACAGAAGCTTAGTGTTTTGTCGAAGTACACACCAAGATCTTTGATTTCATCGACACTGGACAGTGGAGCATCCTGAAGGGCGTATGAAAATTGTACATGGTATGTTTTGCGCGTGTAACTTAATGCCATAGTTTTGGCAGCATTTAAGAGTACATACCACTATTGTTTCTGCACCAGCTTGAGAGTGAGAAAATGTCTTTTTGGAGGTCAATGCAGTCGTGAACACTGTTGACAGTCTTAAATATCCTTAAGTCGTCTGCATACAAAGCCATGCTGTCCATCTATTAAAATGTTTTAGCACTAACAGAAAGCAGGGAATGCAATACCGATTCAAACACTTTTGACTCAATGCAGCAGATAGATATAGGCTGGTAGTTAGTAACTGCACTCGCAGCACCCGATTTGTGCACGGGCAATATCCATGCTACCTACCCAAGTGCTAAAAAATATGCTAGACTTTAGGGAACTATGGAAGATGCTTGGGACAACAGGGACGCTTCTATACGTCTTAAGCAATGTGGGAGGAATACCATCAACACCACAAGAAAGGGAAGGTTTGAGGCACTTCGTACACTTGAAAACAAGGTCTTCATTGACTGATAGCATAAACACTGTGCCAGGCTGAGAAGGAAGGTTACTTGAAGCATCCTTTACACAATAGACACAACATAAATGTTCTGCAAAGGCATCACCAGTGTTCAAGACATCATCACCATTTTCATCAAGAAGACACCTCTTTGGTGCTCTCTTTAGAAGAATGACAGCGCACGAAGCTCCAAAAATATTTTGAATTATGTGTCATGCTGGCTTCAACACCATCAATGTGGTTGTAGGGATCATTATAACTATAATAATAACAATAATAATAATAATAATAACCTTAGCAGTACCATGGCACTCTAGACCGCTCGCAAGGCTTTTTTAAAAAAGTAAGGCTCATGCCTGCACGCTAGAGCGTCTGATAGTCAGCCATCTAGAGCAGGAATTTGCTCTAGATGACGCGCTCGCTCGCTCACACACACACACAAAAACGCTTGCTCACTTGCAGAACACATCACACGCACATACAGGGCAATAACTGGGAAGTCGACGGTGCACAATGCACAGGAGTGCGGTTTCACTATGGTCGCAAGGAATGGGAGTCCTAATGGAGAGAAAGCTCTGTATAAGAATGGAGTTGCGGCGTTGGACTGTACAGGTGTGATGGGGCTCAGGCTGTCCTGATGGCTTGTTCAGACGGACAGAAGAAGTATAAGTGTTTCCAGAGAGCCACACAGCGCCCTGCAGAATAGACGGACAAGTGCAATTTTGCGCTGGTATTAAGGGCTTTGGAATTAAGGACTTAAGGGCTTTGAGGTTATTCTTGTAGGCTGGCATGAGCTTGCGACGATCGAAAAGATGGGAGTAGAGGGTGTGCATTGCCCGGCGCTGAACAAGCTCAAGTTTGTCAGCGAGATGAGTTTGGTAAGGGGACTAAACTGATGAGCAGTACTCAAGCTGTGGTGGTACGAGAGAAGTGTAGAGTGCTCTGAAAACCTCAGGTCCCCAGGGAAGGGAGAGACAGGTCACAAATCCCAGAATGTGACGAGCCTAGTGACTTGTGCGGAAAGTCGAGAGAAGGGCTGATTATTACACCCAGGGTGGGAAGGGTCCGAACGGTTTTCATGGGGGTGCCACTGAGGAAGTAGGTTGGGTGCACAGAGGTTGTGGTGTGGCTGATATACATGGCAGCACTTATTTCAGTGCTAACACAAAGTTTGTTATTGTAGGCCCAGTCGTCCACCTTTACAAAATGTATTTATTTCAAGCGCAAATGCTGCACTGCGCATTGGCATAATGTTGCAGTGCAAGTGTTAACTAGTGAATTAAACACATTCTGCGAAGATGCATTAGGAACTTGGTTTTGAGTTAATCTTTTTCCCGACTACAGTTTATAGTATCACAGCGAGATGCATTTTAGTGCAAGCTGAAGAGATTTGGGCAACTTAAGCATACCGACTGCGAAATGCACTGATGACACCTTTACCCCTTCCCTGCAATGCATGCACTCACACCACCTGCTCTTTCCATAAACAAAACAAAAAATATATCAAAAGCCAATTGCAGTTTCACTGACTCAGTATGTGCTGCTTGTCAAGCAGGCATCAAAGCAATCCTGGTATACGCAGCAGCATGCATAAGGTCCTCCTATGCATTGCACACGGTGCACACAGTGCAAACAGATTTTTTTTTTCCCAAGTGCTCAACTACAAGAACACATGACAGTGCTGTATCACGTTTCCTTCAGTGTGTCAGCGTTCTTGAGCGCTGCACGAGCGATTTATCACCAACTAGCCCATAAGACACCTGCACTTGAAAGAAGTGAGTGAAGGAGTACTGTGAACTTGTACTGAACTAGATTTCACCACGCCGAATCGAAGAGTGCACTTTCAACTAAACAGATGGCATGGCTGGCTGAAGATGGCATGGCTGAAGATGTACGCGTATTTCCCATTGTTCGGCTACTAGTGCCTTTCGCTTTCGCAAGTTATCTTTGGCGCTGGAAACAGCGCAGAGCTCGCCCGTTAAACCAGAGTCCCGAGACCACATAATTCACACACGAAACACGCCGCGGTTCACCACCTGAAGTTCCACACGGTTCATTTACACCCCACCACACACAGCACGAAGTCAGGAGAGCCATATTTCAAATCACAGCAGCGCAAAACGTAACTGAAATTTCATTTCCTTCGGCACAGTTTTTCAGCTGGGCTCGTTCACCGCCGGTCGAACTCGACGGACGCGCTAGGCCTACGCGTAATGTAAACAACATCGGCGGTAGACGAGTGCTGATTATCCAGACTTCGCACTTCGAAAGCAAGTTTCCATGCGTTTCGAGCACAAGAAAATATACATACAACAAGCACAGGCGTTGCCGCAATCGTCTGCAATCGTGATTAGGTTGGATGTTTTAGCAGACGATCGCACTGAGATCGGCGGAATCCAGCGGGCCGGCAGGTTGGGTTCGGCGGCGTCGTTCGAACGCGGCACGAATTCTTGTCGCACTTCCAGCACCCACGGTCGTGGGTCGTGTCGGCCTATTATCACAACACTGTCTTTCAGAAACACTGTCGCGCGCGTCGTGCGTCCGAAGCACTCGGACGATCGTAGGTGTCGGCGCCTTCGCATCGGCGGCCATCAGGCTTAGCAGCCAGAGGCTTCGCGGACTCTGATTGGTGGACGCCGGCGACGGTTTGCAGGCTCTGATTGGTGGACGCCGGCGTCGCGTCGGCTCGCGCCGCTGGTTTTCTAGCATCGGCAGCTGGCAAAATCTCCGCGCGCCGGCACGCGCCACCCCGTTCGCGACTGACGCTTTTGACGCATTTGACGCATTTGCGCGTGCCGGCGCGTGGCGAAGCGTGCCTGTGGTTGGGCCTTTAGGACCCGTGGGCTTTTCGCGCTCGCGAAGCGCGCGGGAAGCGAGGGTCGTCTGCTACGCGCTGTAGTTTTTTGAGTTCATTTTCCACGCAAAGCACTTAAACTCTATTTAATTTCAACAGTGTGGTGCTGCATGGAGCTTACCCGTCTTTGAGCGTTTCTTTGTGCTTGGGCAGCAAGATAGTGCAAAAACTAACTTATCAAACTCATCAGAGCGGCCTAGCTCCGGTGCTAGAGTTCGGCAACGGTATTACGGTAACTGTGCGTGCGTAGAAACGCGCTAAATAAGCCCGCGCAAGGAAAGAACGTAAAAAAAGAAACGTTATTCGCATGGGCAATAGGACCTTGCTTGCAAGAATAAGAGTAACGAAAAAAGTAAATTACTCGCGCAGTCAACTGAAATACTTATGAGCGTGCACTGACCGCTTCGCTCACCATTACGAGCTTTTCGCTCACGGTCAGTAGTGGTGTAGAGCCATATGCATATGTATTTATTCATGAATTTTTTGCCTCTAAAATACTTTATTATGAACAGAGCGCAGTGAGAAGGTGTAAGGGAAACAAGAGAAAGAGCAGAGACAGCCCTAACGCCGCAATATTGTTGGCCTATTTTGCTTCAGAGATAGCGTACACGAACAATTCTTGCTGTACGATGTCTTCAATACAAACATCCCGCACGATGTACCTTAAGGTTCGCCATGAGCGAAGCTTGTTTCAAATTCAGACATTCGAAAGAAAAGCCATTCCAGCCAATAGGTAAAAAATATATTTTTTCTACATTAAAATGAATAGATAGCTACTACTGGCCTAGCCATTTACTCATTTGTTATGCAAAAGTTATTGCTGCAATAGCCTTGTTTTAATAATCGGTGAAACCTCTCTGAAATTACCAACATGTAACTTTTCATGATATCATAGTGATTGCTTAACGTGTTATTTTTTGCGTAAACTAAAAGCATTCATGGCGCGTGACGATGTTTGTGCTTGCATTATATTAAATGGAAAATCGTCTTGAAAGTTACTGTCTTTGATGCACTACAAATATCGTTATTGATTCTACATATACCTTAAATAGTTACCTTCAATCAGTAAAACATGAAAAGTTTATCTTCTTGTGATTAGTTGCCTCTTTCATTACGTAACTACACGTACGTAATTATTGATCAGTAAGTTTATTTGTCGTGTACGAACCAGCGAGCATACGCAATAAATATTCCTAAAGTTACTTTCATGTTAAAATTCGCTTAGTATTTGCGCTCTTGCAACACAGGAAGGCGAAAGACGAGATGCACATACGTTATCCATCATGCTCGTTTTTAGACGTTTGCTCGTAATTATGAAATGTGGCATACGTATACAATGTTGAACCGTTAGCGTTTCATTTATTTTGGTTTGTCTTGTTTTTTGCCGCGTATATTTTTCGCGTACCCTTTACCTATACACCAAGGTAAATGTACCTGGTAGCGAAGCTTCCATAGAAGCCCATACGTTCAAAACATGGTTGCTTACCGGCGGCTCATGGGGCTTAGCGCCATCTGTGTGAGGAGGGAACACTTCCGGCGGAAGAAAAAATAATTTGACGTCATATCCGTCAGAAACAGAAGTGACGTCATTTTGTTCTCGTAGGCGCGAAATTTGTTTTCAGAGGCATGCCATTAGAGCTGTATATTCAAATGCCCCGCCATTCGACTTCATGGGCGTTCCGAGTTTTCAGCGCGAAACGCGATGCCGGAAAAGATCAGCCGTACGGGTGTCGAAATCGCGTCGCTGCACAGAACATACTTTCTTTGGAGGCCGACGAACACTTTGGGCGTAGATTGCGTAGAGTGCTCGTCCTTTCGTTGGACGCCAAGCCCGTCGGCCAGCGCTGTTGCACGAAAACAACTAAAGTAAACAAGTATCTGACGGTCGCAACTCACTACTTTTGACTGCACAGGTTAAGAGACAATAAAACTACCCGCGTCACCTAATTCAGACAAACGTCGACATGCAACACAACACACATGAGGGGGGCGTATTGTAACAAGTGAACTTTACGAGCGCGCCTTTCCACGCACTCCAAGAGTTGCATGGCAATGCAAGTGATAGCGGCGTCAACCCCCCACTATCGATGGGCGCTCTCACGGTGGGCCCTGAAAAAAAGGTATATATTGATAATGATCTAGTAAAATACAGTTGTCTCTTTTCTCGCCATGCATATATAAAATGAATTAGGAATATTATTTTCGTTCAATGAATCTAACTGCGTCTCGCTTTAATTTAAAAACGCTTTTTTTGTTTCCCAGTGTTTATTCCCTCCAAACATAGTCGCGCTTCAATCGCTGCTCCCATAACCACCCTTGCTGATGTCGGTGGCAATTGGTTCTGAACAGCTTTTCGCCCGAAGCTTCGCGACCTATGTAGATCGACCTTGTATACACGCCGTGCTATAGATTAGTGGTTTTAACAGGTTGTACTGCTAAGCTCGAGGACGCGGGTTCGATTCCCGGGTTCGGCGGCTTACATTTCTATGGAGGCGAAATGCATAAAACACCTGTGTAGATAGATATAGGCGCACGTTAAAGAACCCAAGGCGGTCGAAATTACCGGAGCCCTCCACTGCGGCATCTCTCATAGCCATATTGTTTTTTGCTTGTAAAACCCCAGAAATTATCATTACTATTATTACCCTTTACCTGTGATCTCAGTTCTTCATGATATATGGGTAAGTTCGACACGTTGAGATCGAGGTTGGCATTCAACACGTTTTTATCGTGACACCCACAGCATCAGAGGAATTTCTGGCCGTCATCAGATGACCACAGGTCATATTCTTATCGTTAATCGTGACTGGTGTGCAAGTATGTCAAGTTACTAACGTCATCACCCATCAGTCATCTTAGTCACACATTTGTGCCTTTCCACACTATACTTTGGTATATATAAGTGAACGAGCCACGAGAGTTACGCGGTTTGTATTTATTTTTGGTACCGCGGCATCGGCCAACATACACATTCCGCTTCCCAAGAACCCAGTTAAGGATTTCGCCTTAATAAAGAAACAACAGAACGCGGGATGCAGTCTTGTAAAGCAAATCGAATGCATGAAATAAAAGAAACGATAGGTTGTAAAAGCGTTAGCATGAGCTAGCCATATCTGCTACGTTCTCTTGGTTATTATCGCGGTCGCCAGCTTATTTTCTTCTGCAGCACGCTCACGTTGCTCATTCCACGCATAACTAAATGAAGAAAGTGCGCGGAATGCGTTACTCAAACAGCCGCATAAGCGTGGACCAAGCGAGCTAGAAGGAAATAGACAAAATACCCGTATTCAGAGCCGGCAAACGCGTTCTCTGTGCGGTGTGTCACTGCGGTATTACCTTGTGGTGACGTGGTACTTCATATATCCCAAATTATCGCGATGTTGGCTAATAGCAACCAAAATATCAGGCTCGTAGCCGACGCCCGCCGTCTTGACGCGACTTCCGCAGCGGAGAAAGCCCACGGGTCCAGTACAGCAGCGCCGTGGCGCGGGAGTTCTCACAAAAAGGTCCTCGCTCCTCCCATGCATTCGCGCGGCGCTTTGGACACTCTCCCATATTCTAGGTCACTCTACCGCGGCAGACGGTTTTGCGCCCGTTTTCCTGCACGATGATTGGTCGCCCTGCCATTGCCCTTGGAAACGAGCGGAGCTTGCGTTTTGCTTGTGTTTTGCTTTTTCGTTCGCGCCATTTTGCGCCTCGGCGTATAGAGTACGTCGCACGCTAACATTGCACGCTGTTTCATGCACTGTCTGCTAGCGCTATGTCGTGCTGCGGCGCATATAACTGCAGCAAGAAGCGTGATGATGGTTATGCAGTTTTTACGATACTGCAAGGAAAGCGTGATGGCTTGCGCAACAACCAGTGGCTGCACAACATTGGCCGAAAGAACTTTGTTCCGACAAGGAACAGTATTGTTTGCGAGGTAAGGCGCCTTCCTTATTGCTCATATCAAAGCATCCCCTAATGCTGAATTTTTTCGATTCTTCTGGCCTGCGCATTGGCGTTTTTGTTGCGGCAATTTGTAAGTTGCATAAAAATGGGGTTCTCCTGAATATGCTGAATATTCTGCTGGGATTCCATCACCTCGCACGTCGTCAACTGTTATTCAATCGGAAATGCAGCAATATAGATTCTGTTTTCCATTGAACAAATATACCCGAAGATACAACCTCTCCATCGCACTTTTCGTGATTGTTGGATCCGTTGCCTGTTTTACTCAAAATCAAAATAGCAGCTGGTAGAGTACCTATTTACAGCTTAGATGTGTGCGTCAGTCACTTAAATACAATGAATGCAGGGCATGAAAAAAATTAGTAGGAGGTATACCTGTGGTATTGCAGGTGATGAGCGCCAGCTAGTCCACATTTTAAGGCGAGACGCTTAGTTGGATATGTTTCAAGGCGAGGTTTAAGGTACAGAAAGTAACGTGACCTAATGAAGGCCAGAAGCGAGCCAAATCATGTCCAGCTGCGTATAATAGATTATTAAAGATTAGCAAAGTAAATTCATGACTAAATAATGATTGGATTAAGGTGGTTTAGGGTCAATTAAGGTGCATTAAAGTTAAATAAGGAGGGCTAGGATGGATTAACGAGGATTAGATTGGATTAGGGTGGTTTAGGGTGGATCAAGATGAAATAAGGATGAAAAGGGTGGATTGACGTCGAGTAACGTGCATGAAGGAGGATTAAGATGGATTAAGGTCGAATAAAGTGTATTAAGAAGGATTAGGGTGGATTACAGTTCAATAAGGTTAATTAAGGTTGATTAAGGTGTATTAGGGAGGATTTGGGTGCATTGAGGTGGATTAAGGTCCGTTATGGTGTATTAAGGAGGATTAGAGTGGATTAAGGTTGAATAAGGTGCGTGAAGGTGGATTAGTGTGGACTGAGGTGAATTACAGTAGATTTTACAAGACTCGCATTCGCGCCTCTTAGGCGATAGCCAAGGACACCTGGGATTCTTTTTCAGTTCTTGAATTTGCTTTGAACTGGGCTGGCATGCACTCGTGAGTAGGTGATGATTATTATTTGGTTTTCTCACGGATACAGGCACTGTGACGCACCCTTGCTGTTGACTTCTAGGCGGAGGCCGGGAATCTTCGCTTTAATAGCGAATGCGTTACAGTCACGTTTCTTCGGTTTTGTTCTGTGGGTAAACTTTTTTCATCCATGTAACACGAGCCGGTGTCATTTTATCAATGCGCTTTGATTATGAAGGTTGAGCAATAAATAATAATTATGGTTATAATGTAGCAATGCAGGGAATATTATGTAGGCAATAATGTTTAGCACTGCAGGTATTAGCCACTTGTACTTGTATAAAGGACGTTTTATTCATCCTGCCTGAGTGATTAACTCTTCGATAAATGTTCTGGCTACATTTTACTGAAGACCAATTTGAGCCGCGCATATTACAAAAACGTGGGAAAAAAAGCTGAAGCCCAACGCAGTTCCAACAATTTTCTCCCACCTTGCTGTCGTGTAGCACAGGAAGCCCCCTATACAGCGGCATGATCCTCGACCTGACAGTAGTAAGTGATTGCTGCTGCTTGCTCCTTATCCCGTCTCTAATAATTTCAGCTTTAATGATCTCGGTTGCTTAACGACGCCGCCAACGACACTATGATCCTTTATGCAGACCCTGTCTCCACCGCATGCTTGCCCGCAATCTACAATGCGTCGGCAATAGGGCCCCCCGCTAATCAAAATCACAATTTTAACTATACTACTACCGAATTTAACTTTATGTTGGTGTGAATTATCAAAATACCTTATCCAGAGGCGTTTCTTTTGCCTAAACATATAGAATGCCTTCTCCCATAGGTATACCGACTATTTTTTAAGGTTCATTGACACCGACGCCTAAAAAATAATCGGTAAATACCTTTCCTCAGCTTCTGTTATTGTGGCCGATGAGTGGTTGCCGGCACCACTTCATGTCACTGAAATAGCGCAACCGTCTTTTTCAATGCAGAAACCACAGCGCAAAAGCTACTTTGACATTGAGACAAACAAATGGACGGACCATGCACTCGCCAGTAATTCATTAGAAGAAGGCAAGCTGAATATAATACCTGCGGTGCACATGCGCGCACATGCAAAAAAAAACTGCCAAACACAGAGCGATTTGCCACAAGCAATACTAGATCAGATGCACAAAGTAAACCAGCGTATCATGTGGCAGAAAAAAATAACTGGAGTATAGAACTTGCTTCAAACCTCCTTTTAAATCAGTGTGTGTCATTCATGCGGCTTTAAGATGAAACCAACTTCCTCATAAACGTTGCCTTCAGGATTCTCCACGCCGTTATCACCATTTTCAAAATTTTCTACTCCACTGGGGAGCGCAACTGGCCCAAAATCATGCGCCTCCATCAAATTCTGCGCCCCGTCCGCGGGAGCCCAGGCGCAATAGCGTGCCGTGCGCAGCGCGCGCAGCCCGCGGGCGAGAATAATCGAGGAGGAAAGCGCGGCGGGGAGGAGAGTGTCGCTGGTTTCAAATTATGAAGGGGCTTTATTTCTTGTCGAGGATTCAAGGTCATCCATCATTCGCCGTGACAGCTGCTCCTCCGTGCGATGTGCCAGCCTTTATCGCCGAGCTTCATAAACCCGCATCGCGAATCTTCCGAGTGGGGGTATATGGGCTCACGCGCAGAAGTACGCCGATATCATGGGTCTCACAGACCTTTCACAATTGTACAGAATCTACAGAATAAGAAAAAGAAATGCTTGCTGCTTTCCCTGTGAAAGTGATGGCTTTGGTCTTCGCGGAATTGAAGGTGAGGATATTATCTTTGCCCTAATTAGAAAAAATAACAGATCAGACTAATATTAAAATAATAATAATAATTTATAATAATAATAACATTAATAATAATAATAATAATAATAATAATAATAATAATAATAATAATAATAATAATAATAATAATAATAATAATAATAATAATAATAATAATCAATTGTTTATTGTAGTGCCGAGCAACAGCTACAGAGCCTTCGTACTGGTGCACTTAAAAAGCAATATGCGAGTCAAAATGTACAGAGAAGAGAAATGTGGTAGACAAAACATTTTGAGATAGAGAAACAAATAGGGAAACCGAAAACGAGGAGGCGGGCGTAAAATGGAGTTGATCATACAACATGATTACGTCCATTGATGCAAAACACAGGAAATGAACTCTGCAATTTGTCAATATACCTGCAGAGTAATTATTTTTTTTGGAGGCGAGCCATAGGACAAGGACAGGCAGAAAATGCGGAATGTTACCAGGTATACTTTTGCGGCACTCCGTTAAAAATGCAATTGATTACAGGGACCAATTTCTGCTCCATGAATGTAATCGAGTAATTACTGTAATGAAATGGACTGCACTTATGTTACTCTCCTCTCAACATTAATCAAGATTGCAAAAACATAGCAAATTGAGCGAGCTGCCCTTGCTCTTCCAGTGTGTCCTCTGCAGCCCTTCGCAAGTCATTTATCTTCAATAAAACTGATTTTAAAATTTTCGTCGGCTACATTCCCTAGTTTTCATTTGAGGACGCCAGGAGCGAATATAAGAAGTCTCTCATGAGCGCAGAGCAGAAAAAAGCAATGTTACAATCTACGAATATCTTCCGCACAAGAGTGTTGTTACTGGTTGCTCCATTGCTCGCGTCCACTGTGAAGCACAGCACTTTATTGTTGCTGGCGATCGGAGAAGGTGATCCCCATAGACTCAATGAAGAGCTGAACACGCTGGGGGGGGGGGGGGTCCGACTGCGCGGTCGGGGGGGGGGGGGGGTCGGCATGATTTTTCCGCCACGGATGCAGACACCTACGCCGAGACCAACGCCGGCGCCGACGCCGCATTTTCTGCGACACGGGGCCCTTAACACAATTGCGTTAAAAATCTTCCGTAGCTAATTCCTGGCATCATCGTCCTAAGTGGCCATCGCTGTCAAACCAAAGCAACGCCAGTGCAAATCACCGGCCAACATTTAGTGGAACCCGCCGTGGTTGTTCAGTGGCTATGGTGTTGGGCTGTTGAGCTCGAGGTAGCGGGATCGAATCCCGGCCACGGCTGCCGCATTTCGATGGGGGCGAAATGCGAAAACACCCGTGTGCTTAGATTTAGGTGCACGTTAAAGAACCCCGGGCGGTCGAAATTTCCGGAGGCCCCACTACGGCGTGCCTCATAATCAGATCGTGGTTTTGGCACGTAGAACCCCATAATTTTAACATTTAGTGGAGCTTTATGACGGGAAAGAAATACTGCTCACTTGCGTTTGACAGTTTCGAACACGAGCGGCACCGACCGAGACGCTTCTTTGCGGGCTTCTGTGCGCAACACGAGAGGCTTCTTTGAGGGACCGACCGCGGGTCTTCTATTGTAGTTCCTGTCAAATTTACTACGCTCAAAGCTGCGTTGCCTATTGCAGCTTGTCTCGTAAACAACTTGTTACATGTAACTGCTTACTGCTGGAAGTATTTCAAGTGCCGTAAGTGATACTCAGTAAAAAATTCGATTTATTGCAGGTAATTAATTAGCTGTAATTTGTTACGCACAAATCTGATTCGAGCATGTACCAGTGGCACATGTAGTTTGCTCGGAAAGACGGGAGCCAGCACATACCTTATGGCCCGAGCTAGTCGAGAACTTGGGTTACCGTTGTATGTTCCATTGGTTATTGTGCGAGATCATTCAACCATGGAAACGGGCCAACGTTGGTAACGAAAACTATCGCTTTAATATAGAGTGGAATCCACTAGAATGCAGCGCTGAGCTAGAAAAGCAGTCACATGCTCCAGGCCACAGATCGATTCGCTCAATGAAATGAGAGGTCCAGTTGGTTCACTGAAAAGTTGTACTTCTGGACCACATGGAGCGTCGCACGCCGACCGGCGACAAGGACGAACAGTGCTGCGAAACCATGCAGCCTCCCGGACGTGCTTGGACCACAGCGGCACACGACGAACTGCTCAGTGACTGCGCTGCAGGACATCAGGTCGGCCAGCACGCAGCAGCACTCGACCGTCGCAAACAGCTCCAGGACCTGAATCTGGCGCTGCCGCGGTTCACGGCGCATCATCGCGTCAGCGCCTTAGCCTCGGGAACGTCGATCCAGTTCTCGCGGAAGACGAGCGTGCCCATGGCGTCGCACCTGTCGAGCAGATTGCACAGCATGCTCCCGCCCACGCTCGAGAAGCGGACGCTCACGCTCTCCAGCGTGTAGAGCGTGGTCACTGTGGAGCGAAGTGCGTCCATGAGGTCCCTGGCCGGGTAGTGCAGCAGGTAGTCGCAGAGCCTGGCGTGCCTCAGGTTGCCGCTAAGCTGGAGG
Organism: Dermacentor silvarum; assembly: GCF_013339745.2. NCBI lineage: Eukaryota > Metazoa > Arthropoda > Arachnida > Ixodida > Ixodidae > Dermacentor > Dermacentor silvarum. The sequence goes on from NC_051154.1 coordinate 360,662,204, forward strand.
TCGCCCCCGAACAGCTCTGGTCGTCTGCGTGACTCGTGCAGCTCCACGGACTCGATGGAGTAGTGCTGCATCAGCGGCCAGTGAACCAGAATGAACGAGCGCCTGCGCTGCATGTTGGAAGCCAAAGAAACCACGCGTCTGGCCAGGGCCAGCCGTCCTTGGCGTAGCTCGATGTTAATGACCCACATCGAGTTGTTCCATAAGGACAGCTCCGGAAGGTGGAAGCAGCCGTCGGCTGCGCTGGCCGTGAATGACTTGGCGAGGTCCACCCATCGATGGCCCATCATGTTCCGCATGCAGCGAAGGTTGGAGACGAGCTGGTTGACCGACGGGCACACGCTAGGATAGCTGCCGACCAGGAACGCACCGGACTCTCGTAGGCGGGCGCTCTATGGTCCCATGTTGGAGGCCTGTGGGGAAACACCTGTCGTTCTCGTACTCCACTCTGTTCTTCACATAGCACATTGCTAATGCGTGGTTTCTGCCTGTTTAAACAGTAAGCGTGGCCAAGTAACAATGAAAAACGAGCGGAATATTCTTCACGTATTTACAGAAAGTTAACGTGTGTCAAGTTTCTTAAAAAGTGCCCTGATGACACTGAAAGTGATGGCAGCCGGCCAATTGTTCGTGACGTCGTAATGTGCATGCAGCTTCTCTACTTATATACCTCATATGAAGTTAATGAGGCATTGGCATGGAAACTAACCTTAGCTTCACCCACTCACGAACTAGAACCACGCGATCACCTTGAGTGAGCCCGAGAAAGTCAAAGCGCAGTCAACTCCATCTCGGGGGTAGTTTCTGGTGCCTGAGAACGCCTCGTAGCCTGCCCTCCACTGCCATACAATTGTGCGACCCGACTTAGGGACATCAGAAATATCCAATCCTTCAAGCACAATGTAAACGTCGTTTCCCAAAGCAAAAACGTCAGCTGAATTTTTTCCTTTTACCTGTACTTATTCTACAACGAATGAATACCGGTATGTAAAGCTGCCGGCTTATGTTCTAGCTGTGAATATACCTGGTGCATTGGGGAAGCGTAACATTGCTGGTTAAGCCTTTCACTACACCAATCCATGGCACTACGTTGGTTATTCACGTGCAACTGGTGTATGTTAAGTGAAAAAATACAAAGAAATGGCTACAATTAAGCTGTGTAATTCTGTATTTTCCCTTGCCCTGCTGTGACGTGATACGTTCTTCGCTTCAGCCGTGGTGATATACTTCAGTACTAACAGGATAAATTCAAAGGCGAACAAATACAAAGCTACTAGGCTACGTTATTGCGTTTCCAGCTTCAGATGCACTTTTAACATCGACCTAGTTCATGCACCGCAATGTAATTTGGGGTCGACAGTATGTTTAAACACCGGCTACACAACGACTACAGATATAACTCATTTGGATATAGTTACAAGAAAGGGTGTTCCGATTATGCTCTCTTGTTCGCACTTGCAGTTATTGCGAAACGTCATCCGCGTCTCGATGAATATTAATGCAGCTACCATTATAATACGGCTACCTCGATAGACACTCCTACCGGTGACCTGCGGCTGAGAAGGAGCGCCCGATATAGCTACTAAGTCAGCACGGCGTGTTACAAAGCTTTTCTTTAGCGCATTTAGCCACGAAGTAGAGAGCAAAGGAAGGGCCTTACGCTGTCCTTGTAGCTTCGCCGTCGAGTCAGGTGCATCGGTGTCATCCACCAGGTAGCTGGGCCGCCTCGAGGTTTGGACGCAGTACTGGGCGAAATCCCTGGAACCGAGCTGGATCGAGTGTCGCGTGGTTCACGCGAGCATCTGCGCGATTTTGATTATGATGATGATGATGCTGAAGCCTCAATTAATGGCACAAACCCACTGTGCAGTATAGGCAACAATCCGGGTGGTAATATGATGGAAAAATGAAATAAATGAGATATATATACGCAAGAAATAAAAAAGGTAAACAACCGAAAAATCGAAGCTTATAAATAAACCGATGATAAATTAATTTAAGAACTGCATAATAAGGTAGTCTGCCTTGCTTACATAGAAATAGTAACATGAACTTAATAATTAAAGAAATAAAGTTTGAGATATGTGTAAAAATGAGCAAGTTAAACTTTGACAAATAATAATACTATTATTATATGTGTGAAATTGTGTTTTTACTCTTTGAATTTCCTTAATTTATAATTTATGGAAGCAGAAATAAATCAATCATGGAAAACGCTAAATATAAATAAGGCAACATTTTTGTGTTACAAAGGAAATTATAGAAGGTTCGGCAAGTGTTCCTGTGGATGTATCCCAATACCGTTGCTCCAAGCGAAGGTATACCAGTACTGCATAAAGTCAGTCCTAGATATTGAAGCGGAATTTTCCAAATATCGTTTTCGAAAAATTGAAAACCGCCGACACGATAATAAAATGTGATCGATGGATTCCGGCTCACTGCAGAGGTAGCATAAAGGGTACACCATCGTCGGTTCAAAGAATAATTTAGATGTATAAAGTCTGTAGATTCTGCTAATGAGAGGCTTTTTTGTCTTCGGTCAATGAAAACTGCTTATATCTGGCAGCAGTGATGTGCGTACTAGCCGGCAGCACACATATCACCGGATCTTTTAAAGAAGCTCGTGCTAAAGAATGGGCTATTTCATTAGGATGAATGTCTCGGTGGCCTGGTACCCATACTAAATGAACTAAACTTAAGTGGGGAGGAGCTAATGTATAAAACGATTTCAAAGCTGTCAACTTTGTAGACGCGTGAAGCACGCTGCACACAAAAAGAGAATCTGTGACGATAACAAAATTTGTAGAATGAAGGGGTAAATTTTGCAAAGAAGAACTATTGACAGAAGTTCGGCCTGAAAAATTGATGTGTAGTCGGGTAGGCGAAGGCAAAGAAGTCGTAGTTTCTCCCGAAAGCGAAGCATGGATGGCGATAGCAAATTAACAGCTATACTAAGTAGGGATCGTAGTTTTATCGGCCGTATAAAGTTGTTTGATATTTACTAACTTAATAAACAAGCACGGTGTTACGCGCGCACAGGGAAATATGACCACATCTTGCTCGATGACCGCGGAACCTCGTCAGAACGCTGGAGTGAGAAAGCGCGCTAGTGGCAGCGGGCAAATTGGCCGTCGCGCTTTCTCTCGCTTCAACGCGAACTAAACGTAACAGCGCATGCGAAACTACCCGCACTCGGCGCATACACTCTGTCCCCATCGCTGTTCGCTTGAAAGATGAGGCCCCCGCGGGTGCACACTGCGTCCACATAGCAGATTGCTTTCAAGATACGGCGCGGCAGCCGAACGCACCTCCCCTCCCCCGTCTCCATCGCTTCCTCACCGAGCCTCACGCGCGAACGAATACCGCACGTTTCCGCCGCCTTCCTCTCTAAAGTGCGCGAGATTAAGCTGCGGTTGCCGTCTCAACCTCGCCCGCTTTCTATCGCACACACGGGGTACGGCGTGCGGCGATCATTTTATCGCTGTTGGAGTTTATACGGAACCTCACAGCGACGGCGACGGTGACGGCAAAAATGCGCATGGATTGTCCATGTCATTGCTTTCGCAATAAAAGACCAAACGATGGATGGTGAGTAGCTTTCCACGCCTGCCTTCTCTTCACTCGACTAAGCATCAGTCGCTGTTACGTTTATTGGGAAATGGGCCAAATAATCTTGCAAAAATGCATTCATTTTGACACGTATACATGTTTATCTTTCACCGGTGGCCGCTTTCCATCGGCTAACAAATGTTAAACGTTATCATTCAGCGCAGGGCGCACCTGTATCGGAAGTTTCTAGAACGTTATCGATGTTTCTTTCCGTTCTCTGTTTTCACCGACGCCTATGTTATCTGATTGTATGACTGACGCGAATTGTCTGAAACTTTCTGGAAGACACGCGGGCACCAGGGAATAATCTGGAACATTCGATGACTCATGTATAAAAGCCGACGCGTTTCGCCGCTGAGCAGATTTTCGACGATCGCCGACTGTGTTCGCCGCTATCGTGCTTTGAATGTATCTTCCTTTTGTGGGCACAGGTTCGCCCAATAAAGAGCCAGTTTCGTCATACACAGTTTTACGACTGTTTTCTTCACCGTCACTACTACGTGACATCTGGTGGAGGTGCTTTTGTGTCCATGCAGCGGACGCCCCCGAAAAGCCGTGATCCAAGCCCGAACCCCGAAGAGAGTACCAACGTTGTTCCGGAGCATCGAGCTAGCCTCAGGCTACAAAACCAACCCCCGGAGTACGGACTTCTTCCCGAGAAGACCAGGAAGTGCACGGCCACGACGACCACATCAACCATGACAGCTTCAGTGCCGCCTACACCGATCGTGTTACAGCACCCCCGGGAGCCACCGACGTTCCGCGGATCAACATTTGAGGATCCGGAAAGCTGGCTGGAGACGTATGAAAGGGTCGCTGTATTTAACAACTGGAACAGCGACGACAAGCTGCGCCACGTCTTCTTCTTATTGGAAGATGCTGCCAGGACGTCGTTCGAAAATCGGGAGTTGACCTTGACAACATGGGACCTGTTCCGCCGCAGCTTCCTGCAGACCTTTACAAGCGTGCGCAAGGAAAGGACCGAAGTTCTCCTAGAAGCCCGGGTACAGCTGCCGAACGAGAACATCAAGACTTTCACGGAGGAGATGACTCGCCTGTTCAAGCACGCCCACCCCGACATGCCAGAAGAGAAAAAGGTTCGCTTCTTGATGAGGGGTGTCAAGCAAGAGCTCTTCGCGGGATTGATATGCAACCCGCCCAAGACTGTTGTTGAATTTATTTCCGAGGCCACAATTATTGAGAAGACGCTCGACATGCGGACAAGGCAATATAACCGCCGAACGCTGGCCGCCAACAACATCGACGTTCAAGCACTTGGCAGCGACGACCTGCGCGAGAAAATCAGAGTGGTCGTTCCCGAGGAACTGCAGAAGTTCTTCCCCAAGTCGCAGCCTCAAGTGGCATCTATCGCCGACATCGTTAAAGAAGAAGTTCAGCGCTCATTTGGAGTTCCCGATGTGCAGCCGCAATCGCCGCAACCCCAGCCGGAAGCGCTGACCTACGCCGCCGTCGCCCGTCGTCAAGGCCCCCCTCCGCGCTCGCGCTAGGGCCCCGTAACGCCGCAGTTCCGACGTCCACCACCACCGCCGCCAGCACGCCCGTCCGTCGTCCAGCGCAGCTACCCGAGGAAGACGGACATTTGGCGCGCCCCCGACCACCGCCCGCTGTGCTGTCACTGCGGGGAAGCCGGCCATGTCTACCGCCGATGCCCATACCGCGAGATGGGCCTACGAGGGTTTGCCGTCAACGCGCCGCGTCCAGTGCGAGGTGAACGAGCACGCGAAATTGCCGACTACCTCGCCGGAGCCCAGTGGCAACCACGACAACCCTCATGCTCGCCGTCACCAGGCCGCTACAGCTTGCCGCATCGCCGTCAGTACACCGGTCCCACCCGAGGCCGATCTCCCAGCCCTTACTCGGGAAACTAAAGGCAGCAACCGATGGAGGTGCGGTTGCTGTACGACGAAGTGCTGAAGATCCTCCGCCGCCGACGACAACGATGATTCGCGAATCATCACGACGAGATAACAGCACGCCGCCTAGCAACAGCCTTGACAGCACTTTGCCGCCGAACGAAGACCTTCCGACGCGACGTAGCAGCAGCAGAGCAAGCCGACGCAGCCGTGATCCGACGCCACGAATTAACCGCAACGCCAGACGCCGGTCTACCGATCTAGACGTTCTCATCGACGGTCATAACGTCACCGCTCTCGTCGACACTGGCGCCGAGTATTCCGTCTTCAGTGGCGCGTTCGCCGCCAAGTTAAAGAAGGTGAAGACGGCCTGGCAAGGACCCGATATCCGGACAGCGGGAGGCCACTTAATAACGCCGGCGGGAATCTGCACAGCTCGAGTCACAGTAAACAACCGCACTTACTCGGCGAGCTTCGTAATCCTGCAGCACTGCTCGAGGGATGTCATCCTAGGCATGGACTTTCTAAACACGGTGCAGTCATCGACTTAAGGTCCAAGTCGATAGCGCTTTCGACGTACAACGCAATACCATCGGATACAAACATCAGTTACCATGCCTTGAATGTGCTAGAAGAACAAGTTACCGTTCCGCCTCGCTCCAGCGTAATGATTTCCGTCGGTACCGAAGTGCCTGCAGAAATGGAGGGCGTCATCGAGGGCGATCATCACTTACTGCTCGGCCGTGAAATTTGCGTCGCTAGGGGCATAGCTGAGCTACGTGAAGGGAAAGCAAGAGTAATGCTCACGAACTTCAGCCACGAATACAAGCACATTAACAAAGGCACCATGGTCGCCTACATCGATGAAATAGTACAAGCCAGCAGTGCTTTCGCCTTCACAGATTCTAGTGCACCTGCAACGACGACTGTAGTGCCTGAACCAGCTTTCGACGTCAATCAGAACCTTCCCAGGCATAAGAAAGAACAGCTAAAAGCTCTGATCCTGTAGTACAAGGACTGCTTCTCGTCGTCGTCCAAAGCTCGACAAACCCCTGTCGCCAAGCACCGCATCATAACCGACGAATACGTGCGCCCACTCCGTCAGAGTCCGTACCGAGTTTCGGCGCGCGAACGCGAAGCCATAAGGCAACAGGTCGACGAAATGCTATGCCACGACATCATCCAGCCGTCCAAGAGTCCGTGGGCATCCCCTGTGGTGTTAGTAAAGAAGGATGGAACCCTACGTTTCTGTGTCGATATCGTCGCCTCAACAAAATCACGAAGAAGGACGTATACCTTCTCCCACGGACTGACGACGCCTTGGATGAACTATACAGCGCAAAATATTTTTCGTCGATGGACCTCAAAACCGCCTACTGGCAAATAGAAGTCGACGAGAGGGACCGGGAGAAGACTGCCTTTATAACACCAGACGGACTGTTTGAGTTCAAGGTCATGCCTTTTGGTCTTTCCTCGGCACCTGCGACTTTCCAACGCGTCATGGATACCGTACTGGCAGGCTTGAAGCGGCAGACTTGCCTCGTCTACTTGGATGACGTTGTTGTGTTTGCCTCAAGTTTCGAAGAACACCTCCGGCGCCTTGCAACAGTCCTACAAGCAATCAATACCTCCGGACTAACGTTGAAGCCAGAAAAGTGCCGTTTCGCATATGAGGAGCTTTTGTTTTTGGGCCACGTAATCGACAAGTCTGGAGTACGCCTTGACCCACAGAAAACTGCGACCATCACTGACAAGAAGGCAGTGCGTAGGTTTCTTGGACTGTGCGCTCAAGGACTTTTCACGGATCGCCGAGCCACTGACGTTCCTCACGAAGGCCGACGTCGAATTCAAGTGGGAGACGCCGCAAGTCGAAGCATTTGAAGAACTGAAGCGACGCCTGAAATCGCCGCCAATACTTGCGCATTTCGATGAAAACGCCGATACCGAAGTCCACACCGACGGAAGCAGCGTAGGACTCGGCGCCGTGCTTGTGCAGAAGACTGACGGACTAGAAAGCGTTGTAAGTTACGCTAGCCGCTCGCTGTCGAAGGCGGAAGCAAATTATTCCACAACAGAAAAGGAGTGCCTCGCCATCGTCTGGGCTACATCGAAGTTCCGCTCCTACCTCTATGGCAAGCCCTTCAAATCCTTGTTTCAAAGTTCAAAGACCTTGGCAGGTCCTTCAAAGACTGTCTTTAAAAACCACCTGGAGGACGCTTGTCAGAAAGGTCTCTTATCTGGACTGCAGGAAGCTATTAAAGAAGCGGCGCTGACCGCTATGTGCACGCTCATGTGCTCATCGAAGTACTCGAATTTCGACCTGGAGTTGGAACGACTTCGTGCTATTCGTCGTCGCGCCGAACGAAGATACCGTCGCACGAAGTCCATTCACGATTTAAGGACAGCCCGCCGCACTCAAAAGAAGATACAACGCCGCATAGATAAACTGGAATCGGAGCGATGGACAAAGCATTGTGAGTCCCTTGACCCCCGCAAGCCACTGTCTCAAATATGGAGAACTGTGAGAGGCCTACGTTCTGTTCTGGAACAACGCTTTCCATTCAAGGCACTAGCACTTTTCCAACGCCGACAAGACCTCGACGTAGCGGAAGATTTCTGTGCCATGATTACAGGCCAGTCAGCGGGATCAAGTTCCCTTACCTTTGACTACGTTCCGGACACACGGTACTCACGCATGGATCTGCCGTTCACCACTCAAGAGCTCGACGCGGCACTTGCCCTATGTAATCGGTCGTCGTCACCTGGACCAGATCGTATTTCTTACTGTACCTTATGCCACCTCGGTGAACTAGCGCGAAGTGCCTTGCTGAACATCTTCAATGACTCCTGGGAGAATGGAAACGTTCCTCAAGAATGGAAGACCAGCCGCCTGGTACCACTCCTCAAACCTGGCAAGTCTCCTCTAGAGATTACTTCCTACCGCCCAATCGCGCTGGCTAGTTGCATTGGGAAGGTGATGGAACGAATGATTCTCGCCAGACTTGAATGGTACCTGGAACGCTATGAAGTTTATCCAGACGCAATGGCTGGCTTTCGAAGTCACCGATGTTCCATTGACAACGTCATCGATTTGGTTACTTACGTTAAACATCAAAAGACGTGTAAGCGATTATCTGTCGCCATGTTCCTCGACATCAAAGGAGCATATGACAATGTTCTTCATGAGGCTATATTAGAGGCTCTGGAAATGGTTAGTCTCGGCAGCAGGCTTTATCGTTGGACACGCAGTTATTTACATATGCGGTCTCTATTTGTGAATACTGAAGACGGCCCAACTTGTCAACACTATACACACCGTGGAGTACCACAGGGTGGTGTGTTGAGCCCAACACTCTTCAATCTTGTGCTCATTGCCTTCGTAGAATGCCTACCAAATACGGTGAAGTTGTCAGTATATGCGGATGACATATGCGTCTGGGCATCTGGCGTGACGCGTCCTCAAGTACGTGCAGGGCTCCAAAAATCTGCGGCGTTGATAACGACGTACCTTAATGAACAAGGCCTCAAGATTTCCCCAGAAAAATGCGCATTGATCGCATTTAGCCGGAAACGAATGACACCATACACCATATCCATTGATGGACAAAATATCCCTTGCGTCAGAACGCACACGTTCTTAGGGGTAATCATCGATCGTGACCTTTGTTGGAGTCCCCACGTCACCAACCTACAGAAGCGCCTGACAGCCATCTCTCATCTCTTCAAGTTTCTTGGAGGAAAATCCTGGGGTACTTCAGTACACGCGATGATGCAACTCTACAGGACGCTGTTTCTCGGGTATCTGAGGTACAGCTTGGCAGTGCTGACCAATACCTGTAGAACTAACATTCGTACAATCGAAAGTGCTCAGGCACAGGCACTGAGGGTCTGTCTAGGGTTGCCACGATGTACATCAACATCAGAACCCATTGCAATTGCACATGACTACTCAGCCAAGATTCACATTATTATGGAAGCGCTCAGAGCACACGTCAGGCACCTTGCTCGCGCCCCTTCCCACCATCTAGCCTCACTGCCAGAGGACCGACCACGTGCCTCTTTTTGTCAGACGATACTGCCTTATCGTATATACCTTCCATCAGGTTACACAGCTGCAACGAGAGTTTTGTTTCCTCCTTGGTGCTTGGCTCAGCCACAAGTTCGACTGACAGTGCCTGGAATTCGAACGAAAGCCGAACTGTCATCACCAGCTCTCAAGCAACTTTCGCTGATCATGCTTTACGAAAAGTACAGTGATCATACCCATCTATACACTGATGGTTCAACCACCATGGACGGTTCTGCAGGGTCAGTGTTTTTTCCTGGGAAAGTCTTCACCTTGAAATTCAAGACATCACACCAGACGACATCGACAGCCGCGGAGCTTGCTGCTCTTCGTAGCGCACTTCGCATAATGCGTGAGGAACCACCTAACAAATGGAGTGTTTTCAGTGACTCCAAGGCAGCTCTACATTGCTTGCTTTCCGCCTTACACCGTGGACCCTACGAACAACTAGTCCTCGAAATTCGAGAGCTCCTTCATTGCCTAGTCGAGCAAGGTCACGACGTCACCTTTCAGTGGCTCCCTAGCCACTGTGGCGTAATGGGCAACGAATATGCCGATGAAGCTGCTCGATCTGCTCATGAAGATGGCGCACAGGAACCAATCCCGCTGTCAAGAACAGATACAGCAGCGAAACTTCGAGTGCTTGCAAACGACGCCACACAATCGTTGTGGAACACACCTAGTTTGCAACACACACGTCTGCATCGACTGGACCCCTGTCTTCGACTTCGACCTCCACCTGGACTATCCCGACCCGAAATAACAGTACTTTGCCAATTGTGGCTTGGTGTCGCATTTACAAAGTCGTTTGCTTACCGCATCGGATGGGAGGATAGTGCTGCGTGTGATCACTGCGGCGACGAGGAAACAATCGAGCACGTACTTTGTCACTGTCCCCAATACAGCGCACATAGGCAGTCACTCGCGACCGCACTGGCACGTGTTGACGACCGGCCGCTTTCGGAGCAGACAGTCCTGGAACGCCGGCCTATACAGTCGTCACAAAACAAGTCAGTGAAGGCACTCTTGAAGTTTTTGCGATCGAGTGGACTATCTGACAGACTATAGTTCTCACAGACGTTTCCAACCTCCTCCTGAATTTTTTATTCCTTGAATTTTATTTTTGTTCGTGACTGCTTTTTCTCTTCCCTATTCTTGGCGACTTTCATTTCACCTTCCTCTTCCCCCTGTGCAGGGTAGCAAACCAGAATCTTTTCCGGCTAACCTCCCCGCCTTTCCCACCACGTTTCTCTCTCTCTCTCTATCCTTTCAATGTTGTGAGCGACCACCATGCCTTGTGTTGGCTAGCTAACTTGAAGGATCCTTCAGGTCGCCTCGCACGATTGAGTCTGAGACTTCAGGCATTGGACATCACCGTCGTTTACAAGTCTGGGCGAAAGCACTCTGACGCCGACTGCTTGTCTCGCGCCCCCGTCGAACCCCCGCCACAGGACGACCAGGATGACGACACTTTCTTGGGACCCATCAGCGCCGATGAATTCGCCGAACAGCGAGCCGACCCGGAACTAAGGAGCCTTGTAGACTACCTGGAAGGCAACACCGTCATTGTGCCGAAGGTGTTCAGGCGAGGATTGGCGTCGTTTTTCTTGCAAAACGACATTCTCCTAAAGAGGAGCTTCTCGCCTCTCCGAGCTAACTACCTCCTCGTGGTACCCTCAGCACTGCGTCCAGAGGTTCTGCAAGCTCTCCATGACGTCCCAACGGCTGGACACCTTGGTTTTTCCCGCACGCTCACGAGGATAGAAGAAAAATACTACTGGCCTCGCCTCTCTGCCGACGTCACCAATTACGTAAGGACATGCCGAAACTGTCAGCGACGCAAAACACCACCGACAAGGCCAGCCGGACTTCTACAGCCGATCGAGCCACCTCGCCGACCGTTCCAGCAGATCAGGATGGACTTACTGGGGCCCTCTCCGACGTCGACGTCCGGGAATAAATGGATCGTCGTAGCTACGCACGACCTCACCCGTTACGCCGAAACAAAAGCCTTGCCCAAAGGCAGTGCCGCCGAGGTAGCCCGATTCTTCGTTGAGAACATCCTCCTGCGTCACGGTGCCCCAGATGTACTTATCACCGACAGAGGTACGGCCTTTACGGCTGAACTAACTCAAGCCATCCTGCGATACAGCCAGACAAGCCATCGACGGACCACCGCCTACCACCCGCAGACGAATGGCCTCACCGAGCGCCTAAATAAGGCCATCGCCGACATGTTGGCGATGTACGTCGACGTCGAACACAAGACGTGGGATGCCATCCTTCCTTACGTGACCTTCACATACAACACGGCCGTGCAATAAACGACGCACATGGCGTCGTTCCACCTGGTCTACGGTAGGAACCCGGCAACGACGCTTGACGCCATGCTACCGGAAGTCACTGACGAAGACAATCTCGACGTTGCCACCTACTTGCAGCGTGCCGAAGAAGGTCGACAGCTAGCCCGCCTGTGCATCAAGAACCAGCAGAGGACCGACAGCCGACACTACAATCTTCGACGACGCTACGTCGAGTACCAGCCCGGCGACCGTGTTTGGGTCTCGACTCCGATGCGCCGGCGAGGACTTAGCGAGAAGCTGTTACGACGCTATTTCGGACCCTACAAGATTATTCGACGGATTGGCGCACTAGACTATGAGGTCGTGCCAGACGGCATTTCGCAATCACAGCGGCGCCGCGCACGACCCGAAGTCATCCACGTGGTGTGTCTTAAGCCTTTATACGCCCGCTGACGAGCTTAGGTATTTTGTTACTTTGTTATTTTTTCTTTATTACGCGTCGTTTTGTTTTCGCTTTGGCGTTTGTTTGTAGCATCGGGACGATGCTTTTTAAGGGGAAGGTATTGACACGTATACATGTTTATCTTTCACCAGTGGCCGCTTTCCATCGGCTAACCAATGTTAAACGTCATCGCTCGGCGCAGGGCGCACCTGTATCGGAAGTTTCTAGAACGTTATCGATGCTTCTTTCCGTTCCCTGTTTTCACCGACGCCTATGTTATCTGATTGTATGACCGATGCGAATTGTCTGCAACTTTCTGGAAGACACGCGGGGACGAGGGATTATTCTGGAACCTTCGATGACTCATGTATAAAAGCCGACGCGTTTCGCCGCTGAGCAGATTTTCGACGATCGCCGACTGTGTTCGCCGCTATCGTTGTGCTTTGAGTGTAGCTTGCTTTTATGGGCACAGGTTGGCCCAATAAACAACCAGTTTCGTCATACACAGTTTTACGACTGTTTTCTTCACCGTCACTACTACGTGACAATATATGTTGGGGCCAGCAATTACGCGCTATCGGGAAAATGTCTGCAAATTCAATTTGGAGCGACAAAGTGCACCTATCAAGCGGAATTATTCGCCTAATGCCAACTTTGAAAAATGTACTAATTGTGCCGGCACAAATACAACCTGTGGGGTATGCGTCCATGGCCACGTGTTCTCAAAAATTAGTTTTGTTCACTAATAAAGGCATATTGCGTACATCGTAAGGGAGATTCATAAGTTACTACATAGGCGGAAAGTTTTCAATTTCCCGGGGGGGGGGGGAGGGCTGGGTCCCGACCAGCTTGCCTAAGCGGTCAGATATATATATATATATATATATATATATATATATATATAGTTCAATTTCAGAACCTGAGTCCCCTTGTACCACAGAGACTCGCGTCTCTCGGATGAGCCCTGGGAAAAGCCGATTAAGTTATTCACGTTAGGGAGATATTTTTGTTTTCTGCCTAAAGTCGCACAACTACACATCAATGAAAACAGCCATGTAACGATTTGTGAAAGTTTTAATATACAAAGCCGCAGTCAAGAAATATTTTCCTGACTAAAGGTCAGTTGAAAAGATAAGACATAACATATATAAAATATACACAGTATATAACAATTTCTGTACACAACTTATGACTACAATTATTAGCATAAAACAAAGTGACTCCATGACGCAATACTTTATTTACTTGTCAAAGGATGGCTTATGCCACTGGTTTCATTTATTTCGCGGCGGCGGAATAAATGATTATAGAGTAATAAATTATCAGGCGCAGAAATACAGTCATATTAACAAATAAATAAATAAGACACAACCATATCTCAACAGTGGGAAAGGGCACGAGAGGAAGTAGTAAGAGCGTGGATTGCGTTTTTGAGCAGCTAATGCAGCATATGACAAATAAATATTAATAACGAAAAAGCATAGCATAGACTGGGAAGCTTTAGAAATAGCGCAACGAAGCGTCTTTGTGTACCCAAAAGGCCTCACCCTACTTGCCCTGTCATGCACCCCGTTTTCGTTCCTGGAAATAACTTTTTGCTTTGTTTTCTTAGCCAAATGGTTAGCTTTAACTTGTGAGTTGGCAACTTTCTCTTTCCTATTAAAGACATCATTTCGTTGTCTGATGGGATGGTTTCACCTTGAGGGAAAATGTGTTCATTAGGGCACTTGTTCTAGCAATGAAGTCGTCGGCAATTATATTTAAATTGATTTTGAGGGAGAGTTCTTTGTGAGTGTGCAAAATGGCCAGATGGTTCAAACGGGCTTGTCCAGTCATCGACCGCAGGTACGTTTTCAGTCGCCGAAGACAAGAAAAGGACCTCTCGGATGTGCTTGACGAGACCGGTATGGTCAACGCAATTTTTGTTAGCTCGGCCATTTCCGGCAAAAGGTTTCGCAGGTGTTCGCCCTTCTCCCCCGAAAACATCTGCACGACGTCCTCGAATGTGTGCACTGGTGCCGACTTTTGTTGGCTTACGATGTCAATGAGCATGTCTCTGTGCAAAATCAGCCGTCCTCGTTCAAGGTCGTCACCGTAGAACTTTGTTATGTATGCTTCGTCTTGCTTTCCTGTGGCAAACTGCTCAATGTGTGACATATGCTGCCACCTCTCAGGTGGATATCTTTCGCTTAACGAGGACAGTACAGTGTGAAGTACTTCGTAGTACCTCTGGCGGTACATGTCCTCCGCTGATGTGAACACGTGAGCTGAGGAACCTTCTTGATAGCGGTGTGGAGTTCTCTTTCGCCTAGCAGCTGGAACACACGGGTCCTCAACTACTTTTCCTGCCTCTGCCAACACCTCCTCCCAAACCAAGGGAAAACTTTGCCTCAGTTCAGCGACGCTTGCAGTGACGGATTTCACCATTTTCTCTGCTTGGTCAAACCTGAGCGTTCTTTTTTGTAAGGCGGTATTCAGTGCTTCCATTCGTGAAAACACTTTTGTCAGAAGCGTCAACATGAAAAACGATTCAAACTTGAACACTATCTTTAAATATCCGCTGGCTTTCGCACCGGCCTCAGTTCGCTCTTCGGATGCTGTTTCAGAGAAAAATGTTATGAGACTGCTATAATTTGAAAGAACTTATCGCAGTGATGAAGCCTTTAGCGTCCACCTTGTCAGGCAGAATTTTCGCAAGTTCACATCCTCTTCTACCTGAATCTCTTGAAAAGAAGCAACGCGCTTTGGAGAGCAGGTCACGAAGTTTATCAGTTGGGTGACGGCGTAATGAAAATCACGCTACATGTCTACGTTCTGGCCGACATCGTGCAAAACCAAATTCAGGATGTGCGCTAGGCAGTGTACATATAGCGCGCGAGGTTCCTGTTCTTGCATGAGAGCTTGTACTCCTCGGTGCTTTCCTCTCATGTTTGCCGCACCATCATAGCACTGCCCGCGGCACTTTTCAATGGGCAGATTAAATCTACAAAGAATGTCTTTCAATATAGCAAAGAGGCTCGTCGCTGTGGTGTCCGTCGTGTTGAAAAAAGTTGCAGTGGCTTAGCTCGGCTATGCCAGGATATACGTAGCGTTAGCAAAGGTTCAGCTGATTATTCTTAGCTTTCCTGGTTGTCTCCTACGCTCAACCGCTAATTGCCAGGCAACTACTTCGGGATCCGATGAGTCAAGCTTCTCCGTTCTTCTGCGCTGTTGAGCAGCATTTGCGCTCTCCTTCTCCATGGCTATACCACACTGGCAAACGCCAGTCAGAAGCGCAGCGGCTCCAGCGCAGTGTCAGACGGCGACTGCACAGCGAGCGCGCGCCGGCGCCAGTGCGTCTACCACGGCTACGACGTCACTCCTCTGGAATGCGCAGACCGGCGGCGGTGAGTCGCGCGCGGCGGCGGCAGAGTGCGCGAGAGGTGCCGGCTCCGGTGGCTCCGGTGCGCAAGCCGTGTGACATCACTGATCCTTGCGCATGCGCAGCACGGCTCTTGATGTGCCGCGCGAAACGGGCTTGGCTAGGCCAGTGTAGCTAACGCTACAAAACACACAGAACAGCTCCTCTACTTCCAGGCTTTCTGTGACCACCCGAAAACAAACTGAAAGTGGTTCTTTGACAGAAATGTCTGCTGTCTCGTCCATAATGACAGCGTAGTGCTCTGCCGCACGAACTTCGTCTGTGAGTGAACGAAGGATGTCATGTGCCATGAGTTCCACCATCTCGTTTAAAATCTGGTGAAAAATCCATTTGTATTTTGTTCTTAAAAGCCACGATCGCAATGTAGGAATATCATTAGCCCGGAGTTCCAGCAGCTGCCTCAAATTTCTCTCTGTCTTCGTGGCCACGTATTGCTAAGCCTTGGGTCTACAGGTACAGTAGTGACGACAGTGTTGCTAGGAGAGCCTGTCGGGCGTCGTCCATTTCTTTCACCTTTCCCTTGGCGTAAGCATATGCCACATTCGCGCTGCCTTTTGCAGCTACGACGGCATTACATGCCTCCTTATAAAAATTAGACTTCTCATGGGATTTAAATCTGTCAATTGACTTTTTTCAGTTTGAGAAACCATTTTTCACAAATGCAAGGTAAGAATCCTTCTCTTGGGAAGTGTTAGGGAGCCGCAATTTCATCTCGGATGCTGTGCAACAGGTCTCGCAAAACGCCTTGTCACTGTGGACATTGTAAGATAACCACTTGTAGGTACTTTTCCAGGTAGGCTGGAAGCGCCGCCCTTGTTTTTCTGTAGATGGTGATCAGAAACCTCGCCGATGGATCGAATTTTGGAAGGACCGGCTTCTGCAGTGCACACAGAGCTTGATGTGCTAGTGTCATCAGCGCGCGGGGGAGCTTCAGCGACTCAACTGGAAATGCTGAATGGGGGACGGCTCTCCTCGCAGTCTTCACCGGGGGCTTTCCGTTTCCTGATCAGATATTTTTCCATTGCTTTTCAAAAGTATGCAAGGGAAATGAATAACATTCTGAATAGACGCTAGCATAAACATACAATGTTTGGTATAATATTCATATTCAGAGTTGGTAAAGCGCGTAGGAACCCCGCTCAATTTTTAAAAAGACAAAAGAATCTTGACCATTTCTGGAAGCATGAATTATCCCGCGGTAAAAAACCCCAATTTTCACACACAAAAAATAGGATTTGCCAAGTCTGAATGACGGCGCCGCCTGTGGCAATGAGCTGTAAAAATGTTCGGCTACCCATAATATCATTTAGTGCGGGCTGCAATAAAGGTATGCGTCTTCTTGAAATTAGAAATGCATTTCTTCAGAATATGGGCCGACCAGCATGCGAATAATTTTATACCCTCTATCACAGACCCCGTGAACGAGGCGCAGACGCCGAACCAAATTCCAAAGCCGACTTATCAGCTTCCGAAAATAATCCCACGAAAGCAAGGACAATTAAGAGTGGGGCCTCTGGTGCGCCAGCGAACGCCGGTTGCTGTCCAAAGACTGAGTCAAAAGCCCAGAGTTGTCAAGACACAACAAAATCTATTCTTCACACAAGGCTGTTACACACACTTGCACACTTAGGCTAGACACAACACAATGCAAATCAGATTGGTTTCACAAAACACAGGAAAATAATCAACGACAAGCACTAAGAGTCCAACACGTAAAGTACAAAATAATACAATCGTATTCACCATTGTTGGTCTTGAAGTCGGACGATCTCGGCGTGGATCGGTGCAAATCTCGAAGAAGGTACTTCTTCCGGAAATGCAGACGCTCGATGAACTCGTCGACTAGCTTGCCGGGGAACCCCCTTCTTCCGCAGACGCTCGGTCTTCACGTTACATCACTTCACCGGTGCGGACTGAACTCGCAAACTCCCTGAATTCCACCCTCTGATTCTCGCACGGCGGTTATATAGCTTCCACAGGCGTTCTCAAACTTTCCTATAGGTGTCGTGATCTCGTAGCATGGCCAAAGCTTGGGAAGCTTCGAGTCTTTTCTCGTACCTTCGACCGCCGCTGTCGGAGCATTCTCGAGGGGGGGTGATGACTCATACTGTTGGTGTACGCCTGTCGACTCGCCGGGTGAGAAGGTGTCTCGGCGCGCGCGTGTGCTCTCTCTCTCTATCTCCGGTTAACGTCGCTTCGTCGAGTCTCTTGCAGACGTTACGGCGCCGTTGTTAGCGTTGTTGCTTGAGGCCTATGCGCTCTCTCCCTCTGTTGAAGTTGCCGCGGGGGCGGCGTGTTCTTTCGCTGGCTTGCGTGACACTCGGCGCGCGCTTGGATTACGCGCTCTTTTGAGACACCCTCACGTGGCAACGAATATGGGACGATCAACCTACATTTGTCTACAAGCTATACGCGAATACACATGGCATACGTACTATCACAATGAAAAGAAATGCGAACAGCGGAGCGCGTGGCCGAAGCATAACAAGCCTGAAGGTATAGGGCGCGCCGTCCAGTTATCACCATTGACAGGCGCGCACGTTCGGTTTGATCGTGCTGTACGATGATGCATCCCCTATACTGCGATATTTTTGTTTGCGCTGTCCAATTTGCGATGTCATCATTACTACGCCATCAACTTTTCTCTTTTTGAAATAAAAGAGAAGCAGAACCCAAACAAAAATATCACAGTATAATCATCGGTCGCGAATAACCAGACACTTGTGATCTCTGCAGCTACATTATTATTGCCATCAAACAAAAATATAAAGCATATAAGACGTTTCATGTAAAAAGATGATGCAGGCGCTACATTTGTGAACTACATCCACACGTCATGTTATTTTAATTCTTTGAGCGCACTGCCGCACGACGGTGGCATAAGATAACAAGCTCTATCTCCTGTTCCCAATCCCTCAAAGTGACACCGGGCCATGATTGCCCCGTTAGATCTTTCAGAGGCGTGCAGACGGTGCAGTTACTTTGTTTACAGGCGCCGTGACACCGCGGTACATTAAACCGCAGTCGGCGCGTTTCTTTTGCCGAGAGCCGCGAAAACGAATTGTTTCGATGAGCGATGCGCCAAGCGAATATGCAGCTTGCTTTTTCTTACGCCTGAGTGTCTACCCACTTTCTTTGCTGGCACTCGCATGCGCGTTTTGACTTTCGTCATGGCAATGTGTGCTGGCTTCACTGCGAAGGAGCTCGGGCTCATAATTTGACACAGGAATGACTTTTCGGGCGCGGGAGCGGCATGAGGACGCTGAACAAAGTGTCACACGTTAAAGAACTACCACAAAGGTGCAGATCACGGCTGTTGTGAAAATAGAAAAAAGTTGTGTGGCTGTTAGCATGTTTGTGAATACGTTGTGCAGCATGACCATACATTTTGGAATACATTATTCAAACTACATACAAAGCCATTTTGTCAATCTATTGCCACTTGAGCAAACTGTTGCTATTTTTAAAGGCTATTATCTCAATTTCTTAAACTGGAATAATAGATCTGCCACTGGGAACCAATTTTGCGAGAGCGAATAATCCTCAAAGGCCGATTCTCTACGCGATGAAGCATTCCGCGCCTACACGATCCTTACGTAAACACAGTAGTTGTCTTACACAGTAATTGCCTTACACAATCAAAACCACCCACGTTCACTTTTCACTTGTTCCTGAAGGTTCCCTCACTGCCTCCTCGGCTCGTATTAGCGCCTGATAAGTTTTGCCAACTGAATACCTCGTACATGCCTTATTGTAGGAGCACTCTCTCTGTAAGACTGCCGTCCTGGTACCGAACGGCTCAGAACTATGCGATAGCTTTCCTTTTATTAAAACTTACCGCCACGCAATGTTCATAAAGACGCACCCCTTCATTAGAACGAAATCGAACAGTTTACCGAATCAGTCAGCGCCGACCCCTTTTGGTCACTCTGGGTGGCTTAAGCGCGGGCACTTGCGCTCCTGCTGACGTGGTAGCCGACTTCGACGCCGCCAGATGTGCAAGGCTGCCATAAAGAACCATGTACGATCGCGCGCGTGTAGTATTATAGTTAACGCAAGTCAAAGTATCATGACGATGCACTTCACATTGCTTTCGTGCTGACGACGCTTATTGCGACAGTGAACCTCTACTAAAGACGTCGAGTATTCGAAGCGGTATGCGTTAATAATGGAAGACTTCACTCACCTGTTCGGACCGATCAGGTCGCAGACGTCAGTTGTCAACTTGTCTGCATGGGCAGGAACTCGCTTAATTTCACAAGTGAGACGAGTGAGGCGCATCCAAAGGGCCTGGACGCGATGGTACTACCTCGTTGAAAAACCAGCGAGCTTTTTAAAGTCCTCTACATTTCCAAAGTTATGCGCATGAAAACCATAACGGACACAATGGCGCGTCGCTTGGTTCTCCTATCGCGGATTCTCCACCTGCTCAAACGCGAAGGTGCCTTCTGCTAATGCTCACAAGACAACACTATAGACGGCGCAGTGGCAGCGCGCTAAGCTTGGGGTTCTTGCAAGGCTCAGAGGAGAAGGCAGCGGCGCATGCGCGGAGTACAAGTCTCGAACGCGCGGTCACTTTATCGAGAAAGCGTGCGCGTTGAAAAAAAACAGGGGGGGGGGGGGGGGGGGGGGACAAGCGCGGCGTGTATCTGTAATTTGTAGTGACTGCGGCTGTCCGTGCGCCTGGGGAGTACTACATACGCGGGTCGCGCGCTTTATTTTGGCGGTAAACTGCGCGCGGTATCTTGAAAGCGATCCGCAGACGGCTAATACCTTGGTACGCGCTGTGTTTTGTACGCGCCGTTCAAGCGATAGACAGTACGAAGATCACTGCTTGTGGCTGCTCGTGCCGCACTTTCAACGCCAGCGTTTTGGCGGTTAGTGTCAGAGGTCATCGAGTGTGCTGTGTTCATGTTTGCTTGGGTGCGCTGACAACATGCGTGATAATTCAGTTAGTAAGCAAATGTTTGCAAGTTTATACGGCCGATAAAACTACTATCCTTACTTCATATAGCTGTCTACTAATTTTCTATTGCAATCGATGCTTCGCCGTTCGGGCGACACTGCGCCTCTTTCTTTTTTTTCTTCTTTTTACGTTTAGTGCGAGCAGAAGCGCTGCTGCGCATGGCGGCTATTGATTCTGATTGCGAGTGAATCCGTCTTAGCCTCACTTCGGTTACTGAGGAAATTATTTTTATTTATGACCGCTGCAGGCATGTGGGGATGTTTCCATACCTAATAAATGTTGTAAATTATAAGAACAGTTTTTTGTTGGTTTTCTATTGCGATAGCAATTATATGGACACTTCAACCGGATTTCTGCCGTCGGCGTCGCCGTCGCCGTGAGGTTCCGTATAGATAAAATCTTCACCGCCCGCCGTATGCCCGAGCGCAAGCGTGCTGAGACGCACGCTATCACGGAGAGCGAACGCACTCAATCCCCCACGCGCAAGCAACGAAGCGGGAAGCCAGCGCCGGAGGGAGCGGGGGGGGGGGGGCACTTCTACTGTGCCAACAACCGCGCTCGTCGCTCGGCCGCACGGTCTCTTATCTCTCCCGCGCGCAAGCAAGGAAGCGGGAAGCCAGCGCCGGAGGAAGCGGGGGGGGGGGGGGGGGGGGCGCACTTTTCTTCTGCCAACAACCGCGCTCGTCGCTCGCCGCACCGTCTCTTATCTCCACACGGCTCTGACCTTTATGAGCCGTGCATTCGCGGCTCAGTTCCTGTTGAAGCGATAGACCGCACGTACCTTCGCCCGCAGCGGCGTATGCTTGCTGCCAGCGTTTTGACAGTCGTTGTCTGCAGTCATTCAGTGTGATCTCTTCATGTTTGTTTGTGCGCGCTCACACCACGCTTGTTCATTCAGTTAGTAATAGTCGGGTCACATTTTCCAACGCACGCTACACATGTAATGCTGCCCGGATCGGCAGTGCAGCGCTACAGGTGTGTCCCTTCGCAAGCGCGCTGCCCACGGGAAGCGCTTCTCATCAACACCACCGTTTCACACGCACCTTCTCGTGGTCATCGAGTCTCTCTTCATGTCGGTCTACTTACGCCGCAGCACACCTGCTTACTTAATCAGCTCATGTTTACTACAATTCATATTGTTACCAAAGCCGCTCACCTTACTTCGTATGACATTGCTGTGTTGCTATCGCATTCATTGCTTCGCCCTTAGGGCGAAACTGTGACATTTTTTTCATGAGTCGTTAGCATTGCCTACTGGAAACAGTAGCAATACTCAGAAACACAACATTCATGTGCATTTCACACGCCGCTGATAAAAGGCTCTGCTGAAGGGGCCACTGAAGACTGCATGTTTTTCTTTTTCAGGGTCAAAAAAAGCACGCAAAGCAATTTGAAGAGAGGTGAACATTCTTCTTCTTTTGGGGGTTTTACGTGCCAAAACCAGTTCTGATTATGAGACACGCCGTAGTGAAGAGCTCCGGATTAATTTTGATCACCTGGGGTTGTTTAACGTGCAGTAAAACGCAAGCACACGGGCGTTTTTGCATTTTGCCTCCATCGAAATGCGGCCGCCGCGGCCGGGATTTTATCCCGCGATATCGTGTTCAGCAGCGCAACTCCTTAGCTGACTGAGCCACCGCGGCGGGTGAGAAGTGAACATCATCATCATCATCAGCCTATATTTTATGTCCACTGCAGGACGAAGGCCTCTCCCTGCGATCTCCAATTATCCCTGTATTCTAAGCGTATTCCAACTTACAGGCGCAAGTAGGAATACGCTAGCGCAAGGCAGGGGTAATTGGAGGTGAACATAGAGCAACGTATTCATTCTCCAGGCATAACCTATCCTTACAATTAGAAATAATTGTTACTTGGCTAAATCCTTCTCTTTCAAAAATGTAACAAACCTATTCCTGTGTATATATTTAAATATATTGTATGTGTGTGTATAGTGTTCCCAGTCGAAATTAAAAAAAAAACGTTGAAGTGAGAAAAAATGCTTATGAGGTAGCCGCCGCTGGCGCTTCTAATGCTCTTGTCGTCCTATGGTCAGGATTTGCAGAAATAAAGCGAAATGTGAATGTAAAGCCGTGCACGTCCGCGCTGATGTAGTAAGCTTTCAGCCACAATAAAATTTTTAGTGAAACGTTGAGGCAACTCTGAAGGAAGAAACCGCAAATGATGTGGGCAACAGAACTCTGGTGATGACACTTTGGCGAGAAATGGGGGGGGGGGGGGGCAGGCTTGGGATTTCCGGGGGGGGGGGGGGGGGGCTCGAGCCCCAGAGCCCCCCCGTAGTCGGCGCCTATGAGTTACTATGTGGGATTGTACCGTAAGCATGCGGAATATCCTCGTTCCCTAACCCCTAACCCTAACCTCGTTCCAAGTGTTCAAAAATTTTATGGCGTTAGTGATCACTGCATTCTACTTTTCGACTTACGTGCTTGCACCCCTTCGGTCAAATCATCCAAAGTTATTCGTGATTATAAGAATGCTGATGTCACCGCTAATAACTCTGAATTGTCATCCTTCATTAGCGAATATTTGCCGAATTTGTACACTCGCGCGGTGGAAGCAAACTGGGCTTTGTTTCAAGATAAAATAAAATACCTAATGGACCGTTATATCCCACTGAAGCGTATTACGACTAAATCTCGGGCACCTTGGTTTAACGCACAACTTAAGCGGCTTCTAAATAAAAATGTCACAGTTTCGCCCTAAGGGCGAAGCAATGAATGCGATAGCAACACAGCAATGTCATACGAAGTAAGGTGAGCGGCTTTGGTAACAATATGAATTGTAGTAAACATGAGCTGATTAAGTAAGCAGGTGTGCTGCGGCGTAAGTAGACCGACATGAAGAGAGACTCGATGACCACGAGAAGGTGCGTGTGAAACGGTGGTGTTGATGAGAAGCGCTTCCCGTGGGCAGCGCGCTTGCGAAGGGACACACCTGTAGCGCTGCACTGCCGATCCGGGCAGCATTACATGTGTAGCGTGCGTTGGAAAATGTGACCCGACTATTACTAACTGAATGAACAAGCGTGGTGTGAGCGCGCACAAACAAACATGAAGAGATCACACTGAATGACTGCAGACAACGACTGTCAAAACGCTGGCAGCAAGCATACGCCGCTGCGGGCGAAGGTACGTGCGGTCTATCGCTTCAACAGGAACTGAGCCGCGAATGCACGGCTCATAAAGGTCAGAGCCGTGTGGAGATAAGAGACGGTGCGGCGAGCGACGAGCGCGGTTGTTGGCAGAAGAAAAGTGCGCCCCCCCCCCCCCCCCCCCCCCCGCTTCCTCCGGCGCTGGCTTCCCGCTTCCTTGCTTGCGCGCGGGAGAGATAAGAGACCGTGCGGCCGAGCGACGAGCGCGGTTGTTGGCACAGTAGAAGTGCCCCCCCCCCCCCCGCTCCCTCCGGCGCTGGCTTCCCGCTTCGTAGCTTGCGCGTGGGGGATTGAGTGCGTTCGCTCTCCGTGATAGCGTGCGTCTCAGCACGCTTGCGCTCGGGCATACGGCGGGCGGTGAAGATTTTATCTATACGGAACCTCACGGCGACGGCGACGGCGACGGCGACGGCGACGGCTACGGCGACGGCGACGGCGACGGCGACGCCGACGGCAGAAATCCGGTTGAAGTGTCCATATAATTGCTATCGCAATAAAAAGAAAAGGTTATTTCGACGCACAAAAAGATCCACAAACGCTTCGAGCTGGTTTGTTTACACTAACGCAGATAACGAATACAAACAGGCTATAGCACGCGCCAAGGATGACTTTTATTGTAGCACACTGCCGACACTTCTACGTGACAATCCTCGAAAATTTTCGTGCGCAGTCAATAGCAAAAATGAAACCTTGATTGAGCTTTGTGATACTGTTGGCGTTCCTGTGGATAACAAGGGCTGTTGTGATGTATTAAATAATGCATTTATTTCCTTTTTTTCGCATAATAATCCTGTTGTATATCCTGATTATCCCCGACTCAGGTTTTTCCCCCATGTATTCTATTGTGTTTGATTCAATTGGTATTTCTCGTTTAATTGAAACCCTAAAGGTCTCTAGCAGTGCTGGCCCTGACGGTATTAATTCGAAGTTTTTGAAATGTACATCAGTGTATTCATCATTGCTTCTTTGCGAGATTTTCTCACAGTCATTGCAATGTTGCACCATACCAAGTGATTGGAAGGTGAGGAGGGTGGTTCCTTTGCACAAATCAGGTGTTTCTCACTCTCCACTGAACTACAAACCGATATCATTGACCAGTATACCTTGCAAGCTCGTGGAACACCTCATCTATTCACATGTGGTATGTTTTCTTGAATCTAACTCATTTTTTCTACTTGTCAGCATGGTTTTAGAAAATATCTTTCCTGTGAAACGCAACTTCTGCTATTTACAAACGACTTATTTCGCGCTGTTGATAATGGTTTCGTTGTCGACTGTATTTTTCAAGATTTCGCTAAGGCATTTGATTCAGTCTCACATCAGCTACTCTTTTTTAAACTTGACAGTTTGAACCTCGATGTCAATGTCCTAGGTTGGATTAAATATTTTCTTTCTAACCGCTTTCAATATGCTTCGGCTAACGGTCATGATTCTTCTTTCGCTTCAGTAACATCGGGGGTACCTCAGGGGTCGGTTCTAGGACCACTACTCTTTCTCATATACATCAATGATCTTCCTACCCAAGATTTTTCTACTATAAAACTGTTTGCTGATGATTGTCTAATATATCGCATAATTTCTAACTCCTGTCACCGTACTGCATTACAGACTGACCTTGATAGTATTTCCCGCTGGTGTTCTGATTGGCTAATGAAACTTAATATTAACAAGTGTAAAAGCATGCGCGTGTCTCGATGCCTTACTCAACTGATCCCGCTGATTACACTCTCAATAACACACCCCTAACCGCCGTGACTTCTTACAAATATCTCGGCGTCATTATAGCCCAGAATCTATCATGGACTTTGCATGTGAACTATATTATCAACAACGCTAACCGCATGCTAGGTTTTTTGGGGCGCAACTTCTCACGCGCCATTACTACAGTAAAACTCACACTTTACAAGACCTTGGTCAGACCCAAACTTGAGTATGCCTGCTCAATTTGGGATCCTGGCCAGGTAAAACTAACAAACTTTTTAGAGCTTATCCAGAATCGCAGCGTCCGGTTTATAATTTCTAACTATAGTCGTTATTCTAGCGTCACCGCAATGAAACTAACTCTTGACCTACCAGACCTCGCTCTGCGCCGACAGTGTTCTCGACTGTGCCTCTTCCATAAAATATTTTACTTCGATCTCACACTTAATGAAGAATTACTACATCGGCCATCGTACGTGTCATCTCGCATTGATCATTCCCAGAAAATTGGTGTACCCCTTTGTCGCACAAAAATCTACTCTGACGCACTTATACCAAGAACCTCGGAAGACTGGAACCACCTCCCTGCCTCCATCACCGGCATCTCTGACTCCAAGAATTTTAAGACTGCCATTAAAACTTAAATTTGTTCTTGCCCCTCCTCTCTGTAAAGCCTTCGTGCGATTGAGAGTACGAAAATAAATAAATAAATATCCTGCGAAGAGAAGGTAGGCGCGCTGCCTGGTGTTACACATTATTAGCAATGAATTTAGGAAGTCGTCAGAATACTCGAAGATCTTCTCTCTCTAAAAGAACAAGTGGTCTGATTTTGTATTTTGCGCTTCCGGAAAACAAAACACAGCCAAATTCTAGAATCGGTCGTACATCATAATTAGAGAGCCACTTCGCATACGATTCGCATACTTCGCATTTTATGGGCATACGTTGCACGCGCAACGCTGCCTCGGGATTTTTTCTCGAGCCGCAAGATTGATTTGATGATGATGATGATGATGACCTTAATGTCTTTGGCACATACCGACTCGCGAGGATTCTCCAAGAGGTTGAATTATTCTTTGCGACAGAACCAAAAACGATGAAGAATCGAATGGCCTAGAAGTCAATCCGCGCGCTAGAAAACACGCGATTTTAAAACTTCATTTGCGAAAATGGTAAGTGGGCGACTTTTTGCATAATTAGCAAGAACGCAATGAACAGGCGCGGAAAAATGTGCAAGATGCATGCGGGACAGAAGAGCGGCGCATCTTTTTCCGTCCCTGTGTATTGTTCTGTTCTTAATTAGGCGTGATGTGAATCGAGATACATTTTCTTTTTTTTTTTGGAAGTACACAACGTGGGACGCCAAAGCAAGGAAGACGGTGTGGGTAACCAGATTGGCTAAGTTGTTTACAATAGTACTTATATCAAGGCAGAAATTTCAAACGAGCGCGAAGTGATAGCCTTAACTAACGTTAAGAAAACACCTTGTATCTGTATGAAAGAGGAAACTTCGTAGTACGCTCATTGCTTGGGCTCCGGGATCGTGGGGCGCTGTGCTGTAGCGACCGCGGAAAGCTGCGACGTCGAAGGACAAGCACAACTGTGGCGTACACAGATATATTTTCCAATCTTATAAAGATGGACAGCGCTTAACAAA
This sequence comes from Dermacentor silvarum, assembly GCF_013339745.2. Lineage (NCBI taxonomy): Eukaryota > Metazoa > Arthropoda > Arachnida > Ixodida > Ixodidae > Dermacentor > Dermacentor silvarum. Next base: position 360,689,409 of record NC_051154.1, read on the forward strand.
AACCAAATGCTTGCGCTTCGTTCCCTTGCCTGCTTGAGGATGTATGCAGCTTTGGTACTTATGATATTGCCGAAATTCTGTAAGCAATAACAGTGCAGAGAAAGGCCGCAGACACATGAGCACTTAATGGCGAAATTGTAAGCAGTACAAAGTAGTACGCACAAGTTCCGTAAACAATAGAATTTGATGACAACCGTGCCGCATGCATTATATAGCATAGCCGCACATGTCTCATGACTATTGTATGCGGCGAAATGGGAGAATGAATATGAACCATCTAGGGAAGTTTGGCCGGTACCGAAATAAGCTGTAGCTAAACTGAGAGCTGAGTCTTATTATGCACCAGTGCTTCAAAACAAAACAGTGCGAGAAATATGCGGATGCTAAAAAGTTGGTCGTCCACTTTTCAACGTTCTCGTGTTTTTCGTGTTCTTTTGCGCTTATAAAGGGATACTAAAGGTAAATAATAAGTCAACCTGGACTGCCAAAATGTAATTTCAGAAAGTTCTCAGAGATTGTTCTGTTTGTGCCAACTAAAGCGCCAATTTAAGAGAAAATCGAGTCTGACGGGTCTGCATACCTCTAGTTGGATGGATCGATGGATGCTTTGAGCGTCGATCCCCTTTGAAACGGGCCGTTGGGCTGCGCCACTGAGCTCTTGTTTTTATTTTGACTAACGTACCATCTATCTATTTTTTAATACACGCAAAGAGTTCTATTCCCGGAATGGCACTTTCTAAACCACAATTTTGAACTTTTTTTTCTCTGTGCCTCCGCTGTCTGTGTCGATAACGTCAAGCATACCACAATCTTACAGAGGCTAAACACCTTGGGCTGTGCGGCCAGGACGTATTAATATATCAGAGATTTCCTCTCAGATAGAAAAGCCATCCTAAAGGTCGGGGACAAAGCCACAAACCGCTTCCTATTGGGTGGGCGCGACACACCATAGGGCGCAGTGTTATTCTCTGTCCTTTTCAATATCTCCCTCATAGGCCTTCCGCCGCTTCTCGAGAACATCCCCGGGATCCAGCATGGCCTATATGCCGACGACATTACCATCTGGTCATCCACAGGGTGAATCGGGGCAATAGAGAGCCGCTTGCAGGAAGCGGCAGACGTGGTGAGCGACTATGCTAAGTCATGCGGCCTCAGCTGCGGTCCCCAAAATTCGGAGCTCCTCCTGGCCTCTCCGCGAAAGAAGCACGCATCCGACTCGCCCACTATCGACATACAACTGGAGGGACACACCATCGTTCCTTATCAGACCGTAACTATATATTGGGAATGGTTTTTCAGTCGGATCGCACCAGCACACTAATAATCAACAAGCTTAAGAATATAAGAGCCCAAGTTACCCTCATGATCCGGCGAATAATAACCAAGACAAGAGGCATCGGGGAGGCGGAGAAGTTTCGGTTTGTCCTAACCTTCATCGTGTCTCGAATAACTTACGTTAATCCATACGCACTACTGCACGCGATGGAATTCAAGAACATCGACACAATGATCAGAAAGGCATAAAAGCAGGCGATGGGCCTGCCGATCAGTACGTCAACAGAACACCTACTACGACTAGGAGAGAAAGTGAGAGAGAGAAATAGAAGAGGGCAAAGGCAGGGAGGTTAACCAGACGCACGTCCGGTTTGCTACCCTGCACTGAGGGAAGGGGGTAATGTGATGAAAAAATATAGAAAAGAGATTGAGAGAGCACCGTTTCACGCGCATTTGAAGCATCGCACCAAGTCTACAAATGGTCGCCAAGACCTGCCGACTTGAGGTATTGTAACAGCGGTTTCATGGCTTTCTTTGCTGTTGACGCATGCGGCCATGTTCGAAGGATCTCCATTTCCGAAAACGGTCTAGAATCCAGCCGGTTCAATGCTGTGCGGAGAGCTTCGCGCTCAACGTCGAACTGCATGAGGACATAGGCATAAGACGTGTTCAATTGTTTCTATAGAGCCACAAGAGCCGCGCTTGGGCGTATCCCCCATTGCAATGCGGAGCGAGTAAGCGTGCACAACCCGGCCGAGGAGCTGATCGAGGCACATTTATCCAGCTAGCGAACAAGGTTTGCGGTTACGGAAGCGGGGAGGTCCATTCTCTTACACCCGCCCCGCTCAGCCATCCGCCGCCTGAGACTGTGAGCTTACTCCATGCCATCCGGAGCAACATCACCGTACTTCCCCGTACCTCGCAACATGCACCCAGTACACCAGGCACAGCGAAGGGAGACCCGCGCCCGGGCCATACGCAAGCAATACGGGAGTCAGCCCTTTACAGCCTACATGGATGAGGGGCCTTACCCCAGACGCGCAGCCACAACAGCCACCGCAATCGTCAGAAAAGAACACCGGGGCAGCATTTCGCTCACCGGAAACAATCCCCTCCAAGCCGATCGGGGAAGCGACCACAGCTCTCGCGCTCTTCCCAAACAGGTGTTGCAGTCATAGTGACCGACTCCCAACAGGCGGGCCGTAACATCGCCAGCGGCAGAATTCATGACACTACGCTCAAGATCATCAATCAAAAGCCGCCGACGAGATCAGTCATGAGCATCTGGGTGCCCGCTCATCACGCCATACCTGTCAGCGAGGTCGCCAACCACGTGGCTCGAGATTTGACCCACCGAGCCGACGCAGAGGAATCTGAACCCAAGCGCATGCACCCTCTAGTATCGTACCATGACATCACACAGCACAGCAAGCTAACCCGCAGAACATACGCACCCCCACACAAGTCGCCTCCTATAGAGAGCAGGAGCGATTCCTCCGACCTCTACAGGGTAATACATTCCCCCATCCAACCAGAAATAATCTCATAGCCACTACCCAATTTTCTCCGATGGCCTAACCCCCAGAGGGGGTTGCTTCATTTCACTAACGCAGCAAGAAAACGAACAAGGTTAGCCAGACCCACTGAACTCCACCAAAATTGCCCCCTCTAGTGGAGATCAATGACATGACCGGCCTGTTATCTTTAGCTAAATTGATGAGGTAAATGCATTTGTTTCCCACGGTGTGAACTACTGCTACTTCGGCCATAGTTCTTATGAGGCGCTCGGTTAGTCCATTATTTTGTGGGTGATAGGGCGTGGTTCTCCGATGATTGGTCTGGGTCAGCGTGACGATCTCCTGCATTAAGTGCCCAAGTGCTCAATGGCAGAAAAACTGTGTCTCCGCAAAGCAGCGTTACTCGAGCTAACAGTCGCAGTGTTTAGGTGCCGACGTCCGAGTGAAAATGTATCCGAGTGGGTCGTCCCTAAGCAGGAACAACGTTCTTCATAAGCACTAATAAAAGTTTCGCTTCAAATGCTTCAACCTACATGAGGAATCGGTTAAATTGTATATCCGCCTATACTACCGCTATAGATGAGCTGGTTAAATGGTTTTGTTCTTTGCCTAAATCTCCAATGAGGCAGCAGACGCTGTCTTAACATTGTCAATCCAGTAAATTTGTCGTTACGCGCATAATTTCTTTAATGAAGAGCAATGCTTCCTAAACGGATTGAGCTATTCGCTCAGGCCTGATACACAGAGTCGTGATCCGCCACTTCCCATCACTGCCACGAGAGAGAGAGAGAGTAAGATGCGTAGTTTAGGATAGAGCGTACCCTCGCAGGCGCTGCGTTGTGCTCTCTGCAAGGAAGTAGCAATAGCGCCTTCTTTAGCCTCTTCAGGCGCACTCTCTGTCGTCAGTTTCTGCTCAAAAAAAAAAAAAAGACGGGACGCCGGTGACGTTACGAGCATCGGCCAAATTAGCCGGCGTCTCGTTTCTGATGAGAAACCGGCGAGGAAACGCTCTCTCCTGCAGATGGACGCCGGTGCCGTGATTGTGACGAGACGGAGCGAATCTGGGCAGTGTAGGCTGTACTCTGACAGTGAACGTCGATATTTTCTGCGCAAGTTTCAGGGGCGAAGCACCTTAGGGCCGAGCCTTGTCGCCTCCTAGTGGTCCGTAGCTCTGGTTTGCATGGAGTCCGCTAGGGGGGCTGCGATGCACAAGGGCTATATAAGCGACGTATGTTCTGTACACATGTACAGTATATATATGTATATATATGGGTTTATATATGAATATTGTCACGAAGATATTTAACTTGAACTCACCGAAAGAGAACAGCCTTCTTTAATGGTGGCCGACACTTAAGAGAACGCGCGCACACCTGCGCCCTTCGTCGTCTTCTCTGTGGCGATCTTGTGCCTGTAGTGGGCAGCTGACTTATGACGATCGGTACCTGTAGTGGGCAGCTTACTTCACGTCATTACTTCACACTTGAAAAGCGGCCGTCCCGGTCACCGGTTGGAGAGTGTAAAGGGCGACAGAGGTCGTGGGAGAGAGAGTTGTACAGAGGGGCCCTTCTTCGCGGGCGTAGTACGGCTTCATACGTACTAAGTGGACAATCTCGGCTCGTGCTGGCCGTCGGTTCGAGCTCATATTAGTACTCTGAGGGACGACCTCGTAGTTCACGTCGCTGAGTCGCCTGACGATCTTGTACGGGCCAAAGTATCTGCGCAGTAATTTTTCTGACAGCCCCTGATGACGGACGGGTGTCCACACCCAAACGTAGTCGCCGGGTTCGTACTGAATGTTCCTTCGGCCACTGTTGAAACAGCGGGCGTCGGCGCTCTGCTGGTAGCGGATGCGGTTGCGAGCAAGCTGTCGAGCTTCTTCGGCTTTCTGCATGATGTCGTCAGCGTTGTCACTTCTTGTTGTTCGGTTGTCTACCGGGAGCATGGCGTCTAAATGTGTTGTTACGCAGCGCCCATAAACCAGTTCAAATGGTGTGAATCGGGTGGTTTCTTGCACAACCGTATTGTATGCGAATGTCACGTATGGTAGAATTTGGTCCCAGGACTTGTGCTGTACTTCAACGTACATCGAGATCATATCGGCCATAGTTCTGATGAGGCGCTCGGTTAGTCCATTATTTTGTGGGTGACAGGCCGTGGTTTTCCGATGATTAGTCTGGGTCAACGTGACAATCTCCTGCATTAAGTCAGCAGTAAACGCAGTTCCTCGATCGGTCATTAAGATGGAAGGGGCCCCATGACGTAGTACGATTTCATGGACAAAAAATATCGCGACTTCCATAGCGGTTCCGCGGGGCACAGATTTGGTTTCTGTGTACCTCGTTAGGTAGTCCGTTGCGACGACTATTCAATTGTTTCCTGCGGACGACGTAGGGAACGCACCGAGGAGGTCCATTCCCACCTGTTTAAACGGTGCTGGAGGAGGGTCCAGGGGTTGCAGAAGACCAGCAGGTTTCAAAGGTGGAACCTTGCGCCATTGACAATCACGGCAGCTTCTCACGTAGCGCTGAACGGACGAGAATACTTGTGGCCAGTAATACTTCTGGCGTATGCGCGCTAACGTCCTGGCGAAGCCTAAGTGTCCGGCACACGGGTCGTCATGACACGCCTGCAGCACTTCTTCGGGCAGTGAAACTGGGACGACAAGAAGGAACGTTTCTTGGCTGTTCTCGAAGTTCTTTTTGTAGAGCACGTCGTTCCGGAGGCAGTAAAAAGTCAGACCTCGTGACATCGCTCGTGGGACCACAACGTCGGCTCCCTGAAGGTATCTGATGAGTGGAAGCAATGTGCTGTCGGTACGTTGGAGGTCAGTCATCTCGACAGTGTGTACTACACCAAGAAACGCGAAATCTTGCTCTACGTCACAGGGCTTCCAAGGTATAGGTGCACGTGAGAGGCAGTTAGCGTCACCGTGCTTCTGTCCGGATCGATATACCACTGTGACGTCGTTCTCTTGAAGGCGGAGGCTCCAACGAGCGAGGCGGCCTGAAGGGTCCCTAAGACTCGCAAGCCAACACAGTGAGTGGTGGTCACTTACTGCGCGAAAAGCTCGGCAGTAAAGGTAGGGTCGGAACTTGCCGATGGCCGAAACAACAGCTAGACACTCCTTTTCAGTCGGGGAATAGTTGACCTCCGCCTTTGTGAGACTGCGGCTCGCGTAGGCTAGTACTCGCTCGGCGCCGTCTTGCCACTGAACGAGTATAGCACGGAGCCCCACGTTGCTGGCGTCTGTGTGGGTTTCTGTGTCAGCCTTGTCGTCGAAATCTGGCCTAACACCGCGAGGGCTGACTACGTGTCCGCGAAAATTTAGTTCCTGAAAGCCAAAATGACATTTCTCAGGCTTGATAGTCAGATTTGCTTTGCTGATCGCAAGGAGTACATTCCTGAGTCGTTCTAGATGTTCATCAAACGTTCTTGAAAACACCAATACGTCGTCTAACTAGACTAAGCACGTCTGCCATTTCAGTCCAGAAAGAACAGTGTCCGTCATCCGCTGAAACGTGGCAGGTGCGGAATACAGGCCGAATGGGAGGACTCTAACTTCATATAATCCATCAGGCGTCACAAATGCCGCTTTTTCGCGGTCACGCTCGCCTACTTCGATCTGCCAGTACGCAGACTTAAGATCCAACGAGGTGAAAAATTGGGCATGGCGTAGGCGGTCTATAGCGTCATCGATCCCTGGCAGAGGATAAACGTTGCGTTTGGTGACACTATTAAGCCATCTGTAGTCTACGCAGAAGCGTAGTGTGTGGTCCTTTTTCTAACTAAAACGACGGGTGACGCCCATGAACTTATGAACGGCTGAATCACGTCATCATCTCACATTTTTTGAACCTGACGCTTTATCACCTGCGCAACGCGGTAAGGATGCTGACGAACGGGGCGTGCTGACTCGTCCGTAGGAATGCGATGCTTCGTAACGGAGGTGCGCCGTACTTTAGACTCGGTAGAGAAACAGCCAGAGAAGTCATTGACAAGGTCCTGTAGCTGTTGTTTCTGTCGTTCCGATAAGCCGGAGTTATTCTGAATGCGATTGCTCAGGTTGACCTCTTTCGATGAATTAGGGGAAGCAGTTTTAGCGAGGCGACATCAGTGAAAGCAGCAATTTCATGGAGGAAGGTGACAGCTGTGCCTTGCGGTAAGTGCCGATATTCGTTGCTGAAGTTTGTCAGCAGGACTAATGAGCATCTGTGCTGAAGCTCAACGAGGCCCCGTGCAATGCAGATGTTCCGCTCAAGCATTAACGGAATGTTTGCCTCGGCGATGCCCTCATAGCCGTCGAATGCGTCGCACGTTACTAGGGTCAGTAGGCTGCTTCTTGGCGGTACCGTTATGCTGTATTCGACGATGCGCGAGATGTTTTCGGTGTGATTATCGTCGCCAGCGTCGCTTGCTATGGCTTTTGCCGTAGAGAGCGTCACGCTCGATTTTTCCAGGTTAATTATGGCTCCATTCGGCTGTAGGAAGTCCATGCCGAGTATGAAGTCCCTCGAGCAGCTGGACAAAATAATGAAGACACCGGCGTACGTAAATCCACGAATATTTACCCAAGCGGTGCATCTGTCCACGGGAATTAGTAGATGCCCTCCAGCAGCACGGACATGCGACCCAGTCCACTGCGTAAAAACTCTAACTGACGCAAGCTCTCTGCTCATAATCGAGCTGTCCGCACCAGTGTCAATTAAAGTTGCAACTTATTCGTCGTCTAAGGTAACCAGTATGTCTGACGTTACCACTTGCCTTTAGGCACCGGAGTGTGACTGAACGTCGGTGCCTCGTCGTCGTTGTCGTCGTGATGGAGGGTATTCCAAGTGCTCGGTGTCAGCGGCCTCACCTCCGGAGGTCGCCGGACTCAGTTTTCCGGGTTTGCAGGGCTGGGTGAACAAGGTCTACGAGCGTCTCAATGAAATGAAGGACTTGGCGATCGGTACCGAGCAGGCGATGTAGAACGGGGCTCGTGCCTTCGCTGCTCGAATGAACAGTCGCGACTTGCGATGAAGTTCTCTATCTCCATCCGCCGCTGACCAGGTCGTGGACGAGGTGCACCTGGACGGAACCCGCGGAGGCCCACGTGTCGATAGCTGCACATCCTGTAGACGTGGCCAGCCTCTCCGCAATGAAAACATAGCGGCCTGTGCTCAGGAGCCCGGTAGACGTCGCTTTTTCTGGGCCTCGACTCCTCGATGGACGGTGGACTGCGACGCCTGAACACTACTTCTCTTTGTTAGGAGGGGCGCATGACGTTTGAGGGGCCGTACAGTGACGGTCGTCGTACGGCGTCTGCATAAGTCATTCGGACTGGCTCCCGCTGTTGTGGTACCTCGTAGCGTTCAGGAGTTTCGGCGGCTTGCCTAATCTCGTCGCCCACTATCTCCGCCACAGAGATTCTGGCTGTCGATGCGTCGGTTACCTGCATTTTGTGGAGCCCTTCTCTTACCACAGCGCTGATCAATTCGCGTAGGTCCTCGAGGTGGGCTTCAGAGGTCATGCTAGAGGGGCTGTGTGAAAGTTCCATCACGTTGCGGTTGTATTGTCTGGCACGCTGTCGAAGAGACCTTTCCATTGCGGTCGCTTCAGCAAGGAAGTCTGCAAGTGCTGTGCGCGGATTCCGAATAAGTCCAGCAACGATCTCTTGCTCCACACCTCGCATCAAATGTCGCACCTTCTTGTCTTCGGCCATTGAGGCATCCGCACGTCTGAAGAGCCGAGCCATAACTTCAGTATACGTGGTGACGCTCTCGTTCGGGGCTTGGAATCTTGCCTGTATTGTCAGCTCCGCTCACTCCTTTCTGTCCATGTTGGAATATGTGGCGACCAGCTGCTGTCGAAATTCGTGCCACGAGGTCAATGTCGCTTCATGGTTATGGAACCACGTCCTCGTGGAGTCTTGGAGAGCGAAGTACACGCTGCGGAACTTGCGGTCTTCGTTCCATACGTTGCACTCGGCGACCCGCGCGAATTGGTCTAGCCAGTCTTCCACGTCTTCAGTAGCATCTCCGTGAAATGCAATCAGCGTCTGTGGCTGGTTGAAGATTAACTGCGCCGGCGAAACAGCCGCAGCAGCTGGAGGCGGAGGGCTCAGGTTCATCGTCCGGATACGATCGGGCAACAGACCGTGCTCTGGTTGGAACCCTTGAAGACGGCGTACGTGCACAGGAGTAATCTCTCCCGGACTACTCACTGGGGATGAGTCAGGGGTACGCTGCGTCTCCGACAGTGGTAACATACACCCAGCACCTCCACCAGTAAAATGTCACGAAGATAATTAAGTCGAACCCGCCGAAACAGAACAGCCTTCTGTAATGGTGGCCGACACTGAAGAGAACGCGCGCACACCTGCGCCCTTCGTCTTCTCTATGCCGATCTGGTGCCTGTAGTGGGCAGCTTACATCGCGTCACTATACAATGTACCACACACACACACACACACACACACACACCACACACACACACACACACACACACACACACACACACACACACACACACACACACACACACACACACACACACACACACACACACACACACACACACACACACACACACACACACACACACACACACACACACACACACACACACACACACACACACACACACACACACACACACACACACACACACACACACACACACACACACACACACACACACACACACACACACACACACACACACACACACACACACACACACACACACACACACACACACACACACACACACACACACACACACACACACACACACACACACACACACACACACACACACACACACACACACACACACACACACACACACACACACACACACACACACACACACACACACACACACACACACACACACACACACACACACACACACACACACACACACACACACACACACACACACACACACACACACACACACACACACACACACACACACACACACACACACACACACACACACACACACACACACACACACATTGTGAGCACTAACTGTGCAGTTAATCATCGTCTTCATGTGCATATACCCATGCTCATCATCATTATGTCGGGTTGGGGTTCGTGGGCTACCCCGCACCTCCACCACTTGTGAGACGACGCCCAGGACGAAGGCAGAGCTCTTGTATTGTCACACAGCGCGAGACAGCCCAGGAACACCAACCCGACAAAATGATGATGAATATGAGGATGGGTATATGCACATAAAGACGATGATGAACTGCACAGTTAGCGCTCACAATATATATATATATATATATATATATATATATATATCATGTGAAACGAGTATTCGGCAGGTAGACTTGGCGAAGGTTGACGGTTAAAACAAGCTGGCTCGTGGGAAACAGACCTAGCGCGAACCACACGATCGCCAACGTTTTCTTCCACACTGGCTGGCACAGAGCTGGTGCGAATTTGCTCCGTTACAATCAGTCCCCACGCAGAAAGGAGCCAACCTGGTGACTTAGGGGAATGACAGCAAAGGAAGGTCGTATCACGGTTTCAGCCGTGCGACGTGAACTGTTTAACACCCTCGGCAGCGGTGGTCGGAAGATGGCTCAAGCGGCTCGATGATATAGTCGACGGGAGATGTTTGTTCTACTACTCCGTAGGGACCGTGGTAATTTGAGAGGAGTTTGGTGGGAAGGCCAGGAGTAGTGGACGGGCCCAGAGCCAAACTAGCATTCCCGGGAAATAGGGAGCACTAGATGCGGATTCGTCATGGCGAGATTTTTGGCGACATTTGTCTTGCGCGGTAAACGAGCGAGCCAGTTGACGACACTCTTCAGCATAAGCAGCCGCTTCGGAAACAGGCTTGGCTTCAGAAACACCGGGTCTGTAGGGGAGAATGGTGTCCATGGAACATGATACCAGTTTATTTTGTGCTTTAACGCATAAAGCGACGTTTTGTAAACAACCTAACTTGAACGCCAATGCATTTCTCTGCAAGTTCGGGAATTAATATCTCGAAACTGGTGCCATCCCGGTAATTTGTTCCAAGTGGGTCCGTCTTGCGAACTCCACGGCTACAATTTGTAAATTGCAATATGGGCCATCAGGTAATCAGTTAAAAACTTAATTAGTGAATTTCTGTTAATTATTCGATTATGCATTTCAATTTCTTGCGTAAGTAATGCCCGCCTCTTCGAGTAGACCAGCTCATGAACTAGATTTGTGCTATCTGCCGTAGGCAACCTTTAAGAATTTTTTAAAGTGTTTGAAAGTATATATATATATATATATATATATATATATATATATATTGTAGTGAGAAATACGGGCGCCAGCGGAAGGCGAAGACTAAGACGATTGTTGTTCGTGCTCGCGCTCGCTCCGTTTGGCCGTTTCCTGTTTCTGCGCATTCATATAAACGCCGAGCGCATCTCCATTAAACACGTACTATCAATTGGTGGAGCGTGCTCGTTCCTTTTCATCCTGGAACTCCGTACCCGGACTCTACCCCAACCCTCAGCAATGCCTGACGACGTGCCCCAGCAAGGTGCTCCCGCACCACCGGTCGTCGCCTGCTCCGGCGCACCCCGACAGAGCGACCCTGTCATTTTCAACGGCACCGACGAGCACGACGTCAAGGACTGGCTCACTTCGTATGAGCGGGTAAGCGCCCACATTAAGTGGGATGACGGTGACACGCTCAGCAACATCAAATTTTATCTGGCGGGCGTAGCACAGCTGCGGTTCCACAAGGACGAAGCTGATATTGCCAATTGGGCATCCTTTAAAACGAGCTTCGCGGGAGTCTTCGGCCGTCCCGCTGTTCGCAAGCTCCGCGCGGAACAACGCTTACGCGGTCGCGACGAGCAATCCGGCGAGAACTTCACGTCCTACATTGATGATATTGTAGACCTCTGCCGTCGCATCAGCCCTGCTATGTCCGTAGCTGATAAAATCTAACATCATGAAGCGGATTGAGGACGGCGCTTTCCAAATGCTGATTGCCAAAAATCACCAAACTGTCGCAGACGTGGTTCAGTGCTGTCAGAGCTATGACGAGTTGCGGAAACAGCGCATTTCTACACGACTCCCGAGCTATGACCTAGCCGACATATCATCATTCACTGTAGGCGCCGTTTCTACTGATCCAGCAATTGGTCTGAGAGGAAGTAGCACGGCAATTGTCCCTTGTTCCCTGCGTCCCGGCCTCAGCGCAGGGGCTTGCTCCGCTTTCTGAGACGCTACCAACCACCTTTCAGCATCCGCCTGTTTCCGCTCCTCTGACCTACGCTGAAGTCGCACGCAGACAGTGACCAGCAATGACGCTCAGCCGGATCCTGGTTTACCAGCAAATGCCTTCCTCACTGCGCGTGCGCCTGTCCACCCGAACCCGCCACCTTTTCGCCGTCCCGCGCCGCCATCCACTAATCCTTGGCGCACCCCGGACAACAGGCCTATTTGCTACTTATGTTGTCTGCCTGGCCATGTCGCACGTTTCTGCCGTCGTCGTGACTTCCGTCCTAGTGCGGGCGAAGACAATCGGGACTACTTTCGTTCTGAGCCACCGCGCCCGATGTCCTCCCACTCAACGATGGACACCTGCTCACCGAATCGCCGTGGCTACGAAACATGTCCGTCGCCCTCACCACGTCGCCGTTCACATTCCCCCAATGGTTCGTCGCCCCCCACCAGTCCAAGCGGAAAACTAGCCCTCGCAGTTCCGGAGGCAAGAACTGCGCTCGTGTCGACAACTTCAAGGCCTCGACTTCTACCTGCGAACGAAATAACCGCGACTATCGAAGGTGTTTCTGTCCAAGCACTCGTCGATACTGGTGCTGCTGTGTCTATTCTTAGAGGAGAACTGTGCCGCAAGTTAAAAAAGATAACGATACCGCTTGACGATGTCTCTCTGCGTACCGCGACCGCGCACCACATTCAACCTTCAGTGGCATGCACAGCTCGTCTTCTCATACAGGACATTTTGTACGCAGTCGAATTTGTCGTTTTTTCGCCATGTTCCCACGAAGTTATTCTGGATTCGGACTTTCTCGCTACTAACAATGCCGTTGTTGACTGTGCGCGTGCCGAACTTGAGTTGTCGCCGATGCGTGCCGCCGCTTCTGACAAGCCACCTTCTCGAGTGGTCGTCGCGGCGGACACTGACATCCCTCCTTTGTCTTCTGTTTTTGCCACTTTCTTGCGGCTCTGCTTCCGATTCAACTGCCTTGTTTGCGCCCTCCGAAGTCTTCACCTCTCGCAAAAACGTCCTCCTCTCTTTTGCAGTTCTCACGATCGAAATAGGGAGCCTACATGTAGCGCCGTTTTAGGGTGGTGACAGCCTTTGTGAGGGTACTTGCCGCCGCCAGCTAAATTGGCGGGTTAAATTTGGGGCACAAAATGGCGAAAGACCAGCCAACAGACCAAATTTCCCGCAACCCTTGGTGACGTGAAAGTAATTAACTTCTTTTAATAAACTTTAGCCTAAGCAGCCAGAGACAAATGGAGCGTCTGAGCGCCGTACACGGGACGTCTACGTTTTAGTTAATCAGACTTGTAAGGACAGTCTTTATTACAGCACACTTCGAAAAGCACCCTTTATATATTATGTACAACTGGAAGGCAACGACAATGCTTAATGCAGTTCACATTCTTGGCGTGAGATAATCCTACGACAAGCACGCCATCGTGCCTTATATCTTTTTGCTTTATATGTTCGCACGACGTGCAATTGAAAAGTATGTTTGACGTCTTAAAATAAAAATAAAAGGCAACTAGTATATTGAAGATGCATGCAGATTTCTTGTGCGTATTGGCGCAAAACTAAATTAAAGAAATTTAATAGATCGCGTGCCAACATGAGTACGTCAGAGCGTGACAAAAAAAGGCAGAAAGACTGGGGACCAAAATGGCTGCCCACCAAATTTGGCGGTAAAAAGCGGTCAAAATGTTGGTGTTGTCACCATCCTAAAACGGCGTTCCATGTAGGCTCCTTAGATCAAAAACTCTTGCAGCGCCATTTATGTCACGAATCGGTTGTCTTCGACAGCCACGTTATACCGTGGTGAATGTGTAGGTCGGCTTGAGGATATTGATTCCGCATACTCTACTCAACTGCCTGATGACACGATAGGTCTTCTCGTCGACAGCATTACTCCTGCTACCTCCACCGATTCGTCCTCCTTAGAGGCATTCCTCCCGTGAATTGATTCCACACTCCCGCCTGCACAGCGTACCCAACTCTTGGAGCTGCTCGCCCGCTTTAGGACATCGTTCGATCATAAGCAGTCTTCCTTGGGCCGCACATCCGCCATCGTTCACCGCATTGACATTGGCACCCATGCAACCCTGCGGCAGCCTCCATACCGAGTTTCTCATTCTGAGCGCCGCGTCATTGATGAACAAGTGAACGACATGGTTCATCGTGGCGTAATACAGCCCTCAAACAGCCCTGGCGCTTCCCCAGTTGTGCTGGTAAAGAAAAAGGACGGTAGCATTAGATTTTGCGATGATTATAGGCGCTTTAACAAGATCACACGAAAAGATGTTTATCCGCTGCCCAGAATCAACGACGCCCTCGATTGCTTGCTAGGAGCAGATTTCTTCTCCTCTTTGGGCCTTAGATCTGGGTACTGGCTGGTCCCTATGAATGAACCTGACCGTACCAAGACTGCGTTTGCAGCACCAGACGGTTTATATTAGTTTAACGTGATGCCATTCGGCCTTTGTAATGCGCCTGCCACCTTCGAACGTCTCATGGACAACATTCTTAGAAGCCTCAAATGGCGCACCTGTCTGTGCTACCTGGACGACGTCGTAATCTTTTCGAAGGACTTTACCTCCCATTTGAACCGCCTCGCAAGCATCCTGACTTGCCTTTCAGACGCTGGATTGCAGCTTAATGTGAAGAAGTGCCACTTTGCCGCCCGCCGACTTACCATCTTGGGCCATGTTATCAGCAAGGACGGTGTCCTTCCCGACCCTGCAAAGCTTCGCGCCGTCGCCGAGTTCCCCAGGCCGTCTCCGCTGAAAGAACTCCGAAGCTTTATCGGCCAGTGTTCGTACTTCGCCGATTCGTGCGTAATTTCGCGTCCATAATCGCCCCTTTAACGCAGCTGCTTGCCGAGAGCCAAGCCATCTCGGCATGGTCTACAGCTTGCGGAGACGCGTTCGCCACATTACGCCACCTTTTAATATCACCACCTATTTTACGCCACTTATACGCGGACGCTCCCACAGAAATCCACAGGGACGCTAGTGGAGTAGGCGTCGGCGCTATTCTTGCCCAGCGTAAGTCTGGCTTGGAATAGTACGCCGTCTCTCACGCCAGCCGCACTCTCAGGAAAGCGGAAACGAACTATTCAGTCACCGAAAAAGAATGCCTTGCAATCGTTTGGGCAATCACCAGATTTCGACCTTACGTATATGGCCGTCCATTTGACGTCGTGACTGATCACCACGCCCTGTGCTGGTTGTCGTCGTTAAAGGACCCCTCTGGTCGCCTATCTCGTTGGGCGCTTCGTCTCCAGGACTATGACATCCGTGTCGTCTACCGGTCCGGCCGTAAGCATTCGGATGCCGACGCTCTTTCGCGCTCGCCACTGCCCGATGAGTATGGTGCTGCGTCTATCTCCAGCTACGATTCTTCTTCTCTTACATACACCGACATGCCAGCTGAGCAACGCCGGGATCCTCGGATAGCCTTCCTCCTGGAGTATTTATCACAGCCGTCCCTACACACCACTGACCGCTCGCTTCGGCGCACTGCTCGTCAATTTGCCACCCGCGATGGGCTTCTGTACCGCCGCAACTACCTCTCTCACGGCCGTAAATGGTTGCTAGTGATTCCTCGCCATTTACGTTCCGACATCTGTGCCCCTTTTCATGCGGATCCGCAATGCGCCCATGCCGGTGTACTAAAGACGTATGCACGCCTCCGGCTTGGATACTACTGGCGCGGAAAGTACCGCTTCGTTTGGCGGTACGTCCACTCGTGCTCCAAGTGCCAACGCTGCAAGAGCCCACCTAACAAGATCATGGCCGCTCCAACCATTGCCTTGTCGCTACCGGCCTTTCGACCGTATCGGCATTGATTTGTACGGCCCTCTACCGTACACCCCAGATGGTAACCGCTGGGTAATCGCCACCGTGGCCCATCTCACGCGCTACGCCGAAACTTCAGCGCTTCCGTCAGCCACAGCACGTGAAGTCGGCTTGTTCATCCTTCGCAACCTTGTTCTTCTACACGGTGCGCCTCGCGAGCTACTGAGTGACCGTGGTCGTTCATTCCTCTCCGAAGCTGTAGAAGCCCTCCTCCGGGAATTCAACATTGTCCATAGAACAACAAGTGCATATCATCCGCAAACCAATGGTATGCCTGAACGCTTTAATCGTACTCTCGGCGACATGCTCGCCATGTACGTTTCCGCTAACCACACCAACTGGGACCGCATCCTCCCCTTTGTTACGTATGCTTACAATAGCGCCACTCAGTCTACCACGGTATTCTCTCCCTTCTTTCTTCTTTATGGTCGCGAACCTTCTTAGTTTATGGACACGATTCTTTCGTATCGCCCCGACGCTTGAGAATCTACTCCTCTATCCGAAGCCGCCACTTATGCCGAAGAATGGCGTCAGATTGTCCGCTCACTTACCGCGCAAGATCAGGCCAGCCAGAAACATCGTCGCGACGCAGGCTTGTGTTTTCCATCATATTCACCCGGAACGCTGGTATGGATCCGCGTTCCCTCCTCTACTCCCGGCCTTCCCACAAAGTTCAGCTCAAAATAAGCCAGCCCTTACCGGGTTCCCCGACAGACATCCCCGGTCAACTACGTCATTGAGCCTATTCACCCATCTACGGACTAACGGCGTCGCGGACGCGAAATGGTTCATATCGACCGACTGAAGCCGCACTACGACCCACATGTGCTACCTGTTCCATAAGTCGCCATGATGGCTCCTCTGTCGCCGGGGAGGGATTGTAGTGAGACATACGGGCGTAAGCAGAAGACGAAGAATAAGACGTTTGTTGTTGGTGCTCGCGCTCGCTCCGTTTGGCCGTTTCCTGTTTCTGCGCATTCATATAAACGCCGAGCACATCTCCATTAAACGCGTGCTATCTATCTATCTATCTATCTATCTATCTATCTATCTCTCTCTCTCTCTATATATATATATATATATATATATATATATATATGGGGGATTCACGGTTACCCGAATCATCCCCCGGTGCTTCGCCCACTCATCATCATTCACTTCGTGGAGGAGGAGGAGGAGGAATAAACTTTTATTGTGAAACCAGCGGACACACGGCGGCACTCACACATATGCTCTGGGAGTGTAGAAACGCTCATCCCGACTCTACCTCGGACAAGTGGGAGAAGTCCCTCAGAAGCTCACTTCTCGCCGACCAGCAATGGGCCGTCCAGCAGGCCCACGAAGCGGCCGCCAGGTATTCCCTGTCGGTCCCTACGTGGGAGACGCCCACTACGCCCTAAGTGCGTCCTGCAGGGCCCAAATAAAGTTTGTCCAGTCCAGTGGAACCAGCACTTTAAGATGGCCGGGCCTAAGCCTCCCATGAGGGGACGTCGAGGGCTTGCCTCGCCGCCGCCTCACGGGCGTGCTGGGTCGCCCAGGATACTTCGTGGATATGCGGTGTTTTTCGTCTTCCCAGCTTACTATTGCGATAGACATTACATGGATGCTTGAGGTGCATTTTCGCCGTCGCCGTTGGCGTTGTTGGGGTGTCCTGCTGTTGACGACGCTTGTGTGGCCCGCACGTGGTGGCCTAGACGGCCTCTAGAGCCGTGAAGCGCGTTTGTCCCCAAAATAGACGAATCCACTGCTGGAATTAGCGTTGTGCGCACACACATCAGCGTTTATTTCTGCTGAGCAGCTGTGTACAATACCACACCGTGGTGAACTTCAAGCTAAATTTACGTCATTCTTTCTTGGGAGGCTGATCAAAGCCAAAGATCTCATCCTTCAGTCCTGCAACCTGCAACGGCCCTTGCTCGCTCCTCTCCGCGCCAGCGTTGCGAGACGCCTTTGGCGCAACGTTAAAATCTGTCACTGCTTTCAATGCTTCGCCTTCGGATGACAATGACAATTTATCTGTCTAATGAAGAGGAAGAAACCAACAAATGAACCATACAATGAACGCCTTTTGATTTGTCGTGTTAATTTTTTCAACGTCGTCACTCAACCTCTTCCTTTTCCTTGCCTTCTGAACCCGATGACTGGGAGTCAGTGGCGTTGCCGGCACGGGACGGGGAAAACGGCTGCCTTGCGTTACCGCGGTCGCCGTGGCCATGCCCTGACCTTCCGTTGCCTTCGCAGTCAGACTGGTCGTCAACGTGGGCAACATCAGGCTGCTCCTGGTTCGCGAAGACCCCGGAGAGACCATATGCATCTAGAATGTTATTGAGAAAGTCGTGCACTTGTGCGTCGGCAGCGTTTTCAAGGTGGCGATCGCGAAGGACCAAAGGATGGCCATCATCGACGGCGCCGAAGGTTGCCTTGAACGCGTGTTCGAACGATCTCGGAAATCCGAGCCTCGTTAGTGCCCTGAAGGTGTCGAAAAAGCCGGGTGGCGGGGACATCATGTCGATGCGGTGGGCTTCCTTTGCGATGACGTTGCAGTACATCCGGCACACGTCGTTTATCACATCTTGGCTGACGAGTTCGTCGGCCTGGCTTTTAAAGTCGCACTCTGGGTCGGCTGGTTCCCTTGAAGCGCCGTGGGTAAGTGCGGGACGGTATAACGGTTCCCGGCGGTGGTCGACCAGCGACAGCGATGACCCGAATCTGCGGGAGTCTCTGGAACAGCCATGCTCGGTCCTGCAGCGTTGCTGTCCATGGCCGTCTGGCGCAAACTCGACCCGTCGTCAGAGACCTCCTCCTGTTCTTTCTCCTCGCTGCGTTCGGTCGAGCTTTTACCCTTTTCGTCCATGGTGTGCAGCTTCCCTGGACCAAGCTGCGCGTGTTACGTAGACCAAGGTTGCACAAGTCGGAAAAACAGGAAAAGGTAGAGGTTGATGATGATGATGATGATGATGATGATGCCTCAATAATTGGCACAACCCACTGAGGGGGAAGGCCACCGAACCGGGTGCTATTATGATAGAAATTTAAAATAAATTAATTTATAAATAAATAAGTAATAAAAATTAAAATAAATAAATAATTGAAAATGACAAATACAGCAATAATAAAAGAATTAAGTAGTCTATACTAAGTTAGTCGGCCTTGCCTGAATAGGAATAGTAATATGAATTTAATAATAAATTAAATACAGCAAAGGATATACGTAGATTTCGAATAATAATAATAATTATTGTTATTATTTGTATATAATTGTAGTTTTGTGGCTTTACTTTTTCAATTTGCTAAATCTATAATTTATTGAAGGATAAATAAATAAATCATGGGAAAATGGGAAAATATTAATAAGGAAATCTTTTTGTGTCACATAGAAAATTATAAATGGCTCGGCAAACATTCCCGTGGCTACATCCTAACACCATGGCTCCAATTCAGAGTGCAACTGAACTGCTTAACGGCAGTCCTAGATTACGAAGTGGGATTTCCAAACATCGTTGTCGATGATGAGAAAACCGCCGACACGGTAATAAAAAGTGATCGATAGATTCTGGTTCATTCAGAGGTAGCATAATGGGGATGACGCCAGACCACATCTGTGCAAGTAAAAATTTAGTTGTGAAATACGGCAACGCAGTCTTGTAAATGTTACTCCGAATTGCCGGTTAGGACACCACTATCGGTTCCTAGAATAATGTAGTTGTATAAAGTCTGTAGATTTTGCTAATGCGAGGCTTTTCTTGTCTTCCGTCAAAGAAAACTGCCTATATCTGGCTGCAGTGATACACACAGTTGTCGGCAGCACAGATATCGCCGGATATTTTAAAGAAGCTTGCGCTAAAGAATCAGCTCTTTCATTAAGTTGGATTTCTCGGTGGCCTGGTACCCATACTAAATGAACTAACTTTAAGTGGGGAGGAGCGAATGTATAAAACGTGTTTAAGGCTATCAAATTTGTAGATGCGTTAAGCGCGCTGCTTACAGAAAGGGAATCTGTGGCAATAACATCTTTTGTAACATGTAGCGGTAACTTTCGCAATGCAAGAACTATTGCCAGAAGTTCGGCCTGAAAAACTGATGTGTAATCTGGCAGGCGAAGTCAAAAAGACCAATCGAGGGATGGTGAGTATATTACCACGCCCGCCTTCTCTTCACACGAGGTAGCATCAGTCGCTATTACATTTATTGGGAAATGAACCAAATAATCTTGCAAAAGGGCATTCAAATATGTTGGTGACAGCCGCTTTCAGTTATTGGGGAAATGTCCGCAAATTCTATATTAAAGGACAATGTGGACCTATCAAACGGAACCATTTCCCTAATGCGAACATTTAAAGGTGCTATTTGTGCCTGCACAAATACAACCTTTGGGGTATGTAACATGGCCACGTGATCTCAAAAAAGGAATTTGGTTCACTAATAAATATATATTCTATACGTATAAGAGGAGATTCATAAGTCCTTAAGCAGGTTTGAACCGTAAGCATACAGAATCTCGTGTGAAGAGAAGGTAAGCGCGCTTCCTGGTATAACACATTATTAGCAACGAATTTAGGCAGGCCTAAACATATTCGAAGAGCTTCTCTCTCTAAAAGAACAAGTGGTCTTATTTTATATTTTGCACCTCCGGAAAACAAAACACATCCAAATTCTAGAATCGGTCGACATACATACGGTAGATCATAATTAATGTGTCACTTCGCGTACCAGAACGCCGGTTACTGATTCTACGTAATAAACCTACAGCTCGTGTCCCTTTCATTGCAATATTTTCTATGTGAGAACGCCATTTAAGTTTTTCATCATATGTGATACCCAGGTACTTAAGCGACTCTACTTGCGGAATTGTTCTCTGATCATATACTAATGATAAATGTATCGGCCCGGAAAGCGGAAAGACACAGACTGCCCTTTTGTTTACGTTTAGTGACAGGTCAAGAGTGTGAAGCCACGTCTCTAGAATACTTAGGTACGTTTGCAAGGACAGGTAAAGGGAATTGATGTCTCTTGCTGTCGCGAAAAATGCGATGTCGTCTGCATAGACATAGAGATGAACTTCCCGGCTGGTTGGAGGTTGGTTAGTTAAAAGCGAGATGATGATGATGATGATGGTGACGACCTTATCATCTTTGGCGCATACCCACTCACGGGGATCGGCCAAGAGTCGGGCAGATTTTATATATGTGCTAAGTGAATAAATTTAGCAAATGTCTAATTTTGGTAAATATACTAAAGCGAATAAATTCCAAGACGATTCAGTAGACAATAAATATATAAAAATACTGATACAAGTGCAAGAGGCAATAAGGTAATGATAAATGGAATATTATGCTTAACAAGGAAGTCGGTTTGATTCAAGAATAAATTTCTCTATGGCGATGCATACATTCCTGTGTGAGTGTCCAAGCACAGAAGCTCCGAAAGAAAGCAATTCCGGAGTGTTCAATGGCAGGCCGAGCTGTCGCATTGCAATTTGCAATGTAGTTTTTCTTAGGGGGGAGAAACGCTGGCAGTCCAGTAAGTAATGGTCAATAGTTTTTATTTTATTATGTTTTTATTTGTACATACTGCAGCCCTATCGGGCTATGGCAGGAGTGGGTGTGAACAGCAGAGGAATGACAAATAATAAACAATAAAGGCAATACGAACAATACAAATCAAAACTGTTCAATGGCTGCTACGAATAAGTTTAAAGGAAGAAACGAGTCGGACCAGGCAAACGATTCCAGTATTCAATTACACGGGGAAATAAACTGTATTTAAAAGTGTCCGTACGGGCAAAATAAGGCGCGATGTTTAGGTGATGGTAACTTCTAGTAGGAGATGGTTTTGCAGGAGTAGATAATTATCTCAAGATATACGGCAAGAGGAGTTAATAATGCAATGCAAAAACTTCAGTGAATCCGTGCGTCGGTGGTCTGAGCGCGGTTGTAAGCCTAGGGATAAAAGCGCTGTAGAGGGTGAAAAATCCCGGTCGTACCTATAGACGGCATATGAAGCGGATCGCTTTCTTTTGGATGGCCTCCATCTGATTAATGTGGCATTGTTTGTGTGGATTCCAGACAGGAGAAGCATACTCTAGTATAGGCCGGATTAGAGATTTATACATGAGTAGTTTAGTGTCCCTTGGGGCTGTGGTCGATGTGCGGCGCGGATAGCCTAATATTTTCAATGCCTTTGAGGATATTTAATCTATGTGCTTCGACCAAGACATACTTGGTGTGAAAACAAGACCAAGGTATTTATATTGACTAACGCTCTGAATTGGAGTATTATTAACTTTGTAAGTGAAAACGGAAGGCGTCGTTTTATTAGTGAAAGTCATAACAACCGTTTTACGGATGTTAACGGTCATTTGCCAGGTAGAGCACCAAGAGCTAAAATTAGAAAATGATTTTTGAAGCTGTAAATGGTCCTGAAAGCAAGAAATTTTATGATATAATTCACAGTCAGCAGCATACAAACGTATATTTGAGGTTATGTGATGAGGCATATCATTTATAAAGACCAAGAAAAGCAACGGACCCAGCACGGAACCTTGTGGCACTCCTGAGGGCAACTCTGAGACACTGGCGACACACTTTGCTTTGTTAAAGGACACAAATTGAGATCGATCGGAAAGAAAACTAGAAATCCAGGTGAGAAGGCGGGGGTTATTAAAGATTGCGTCAAGGTTATAAATCAATTTCGAATGAATCACTGTATCGAATGCCTTTGAAAAGTCAATGAAGATTGCGTCAATTTGGTTGCCCGCGTCGAGATTAATACAAATGTCATGTGTAAATTCACTTAGCTGAGTTAATGTGCTGAACCCACGTCTGAAGCCGTGCTGGACATTAGTTAGTAATTTATGTGACTCAAGATATTCCATAATGTGCTTGTAAATAATGTGCTCTAATATTTTACATGAATAAGAGGTTATAGAAATTGGTCTATAATTAGATAAAACGTGTTTGTCACCGGACTTGAATAAAGGAAGAACTTGAGCAATTTTCTAGGATGAGGGTACTGTAGAGGATGCCAGGGACTTGCGGAATATGACAGTGAGGTAGCGACAGGTCCATAATGAGTACCGTACCAAAAACAAGTTAGGAATGCCATGCCATGAATTCCATCTAATGCGTTACAGAAATGGCACAAAGGGGAAATCGCCAGACCAGATCGGGGCATGTAGAAATTTAGGCGGGGGACTCGACATCGCAGTCTCGTTAATGCCACTTCTGTTTGTCTGTATTTGCAAAAGTTCCTGCTCCAAGGGAATTGTAAGTGGTGCAGTTCAGTGGATCATGCTAGATCGGATTTTGTTGCCATAAGGGTGTATCTTCTAAATTAACCTGGCAGACATTATGAAACCCGTCGTTGGAAGAAGGGAACACACAGGGCTTGTAATAGAAGCCTTTGCAAGGTTATCTGCCGCTTTATTCATAAATATGCCTTTGTGACCAGGTACCCATACTAAGCGCAAATTCCGCAAATGACTTGGAACCAATGATTGCGAAATTTTTACTATATGCGACTCGCCAGGAGCAGTAAGTGAGGTGCACAAAAATAAAGAGTCCGTTAATACTACCGCGGTTGTTGTTGGAGGCTGTAGGTTACGCAAAGCTAAGACAACAGCTAGGAATTCCGCTAGGAATATTGGAGTGTAGTCGGGGAGCCGAACAGAAAAAGACCAATCTAATAACGATGAAAAAATTCCTACCCCGGCCTTTTCCTCACTCTGCGAAGCATTTGTTGCTATAATCACGTTTGTTTGGAGCTTGTCCAAGTGATCTTGAAGTAAGCCGTTAAGAATATGCCAGGAAAGTTGCTTCGCATGGTTGGGGTATATGTTATCATAAGTAATAACCAATGAATTTCGGATACTGCTTATCGTAATTAGATCATTTAAACGTACATTTAACGGACTTAATAATGATTCTGTTTTATTCACCTGTGGCGTGTGAAACCGAGGCCACGAGACTCCAAAAAATAAAGCTGGTTGACTAATAAATATCGACTGGGATCTTATTGGAGATTCATAGAGCCTTATGAATGTTTGAACAGTGAGTATTTTAAATCTCATTTCTAGGCGAATACGCAAAACAAACAGCCCACTTCGTCTTTTGCTGAGAAGCGGAGAATTCGCTGTTGGTGATGATGATAGCAAGGTGGCGCCACCAAGTCAACGGCGAAATAGTTTAAAGGAAACAAGTGCAGCACAAAATGGTTTAAATTTAAATAAAAGTTGAAGAAAAAAGAAGAAAGTGAGCTGCACACGCGGCAGAGAGTGCCTATGCTTCTTCAGGAAACGCGTAGAATTTATATGTCGAATAAAAAAAAGAAGAAGAAAGATCAAGACAACGCGAGGGGAGCTTATTAGCGATTGCCTCCGAGACCTGAATCACGCATGAGTCACGGATGCCGTGGCACAATCGGATGTTTATTTGAGACTGTTTTACCACCGTAGCGGTTTTTCTCGAGGCCTGCAGCAGGCTTTCGTTCAACGAAAACTACGTCATCGCCCGACATGGCGGTACCCGTGCTGCCAGCTTCAGGCAGAACGGGTAGCCGTCCTTGTAGCCATTATTGGCCTGTCTGCCCCCTTCAAGTGCTTTTAGAGTTTTGCTTTACCCTAAATCTCATTGGAGGCATAGTTCGAATCTTATCGCGGCAGTTTTCTTGAGATTCGTTTCCAAATATCGAGGGAAGAAGGCCTAGCCTATGGTGACACCACGGGTGACAATAGGGATTCCTGGTTCCCTATTCGCATTGGATATATGTATACTAACTTGCCGAAGCATCCGCAGTATTGCGAAGCCGCTAATGACGCAAACAAAGAACGGTTTAAGCTCAGCGTGTATTATTGAGATGACTGAAATTGTCATTCAGGTACAGAAACGGAGAGACGTGTTGGAATGTATATATTTTCGGTTCCTAAATGCGCCCTAGGCGATTGACTTTGATGACGTGGGAAAAGATAACATAGCGCTCATTCATACACCGGCGACTGACAGTGGTCGCGTGACCGACCGCGACTGCCGAGGAAGGAGTTACCCACCGCGACCGATATTTACACCAGTGAGCACTACAGACTAAACATTTTTATACCTTTATGGGTGTATAAAGGGTGTTCGGTTGCTCTATAGCTAACAACCTCACGTGCAAAAGTTAGATCGAATTGTTGGCGGGAATTGATGATTCTAGTTAGAGCTCGTTGTCTTGCTCTATAAAATTTTATTGCGTAGGAGGCTCCAGGCGCAATGCGCGGACGCTCCAGGAGCATTTCCGCCGTCAGCGTCGCCGTCGTCGTGATGTTCTGTATAAGTCCGAGTGCGATAACATCGTTGCCGTGCACCGTTTGCTGTGGGTGCGAGTGAAAGCGTCCGAGGGTGAGCCGAGGATGGTGGCTCGATCTGGGGGCGATGAAGTAGTGACGTTATCACGCGGTTGTTTTTGTATTTCGGGGGATTTATTTAAAGGCAATTACAAGAAGCTCCATCCATCGAAGCAAACGCTTCTGTCGGCCATTTTTAAATTTCATCTACAACATTCGTATTGGCACTTTCTTGGTGAAGCCAATATTTAAAAAGTTAGGCAATTAGTCTATGCTTATAATTGACTTTGCAAAACGAAAAATGCCGCAGACTAGGACACACGATTGTCAACACCAGTGAGTTGTTGCTGTGAGCCCTAGCACACTCCGTCGTTTTTGAAATATTGGCAACTCCTGGCGGAGTCTCCCTGTATATACAGGGTGTCCCAGCTATCAGGCAGCACGATTTAAAAAAAGAGGAACGGCATCACGCGAAGCAAACCTAGTGCGTATTGTTTCCAGTGCAGTGGAGTAGCCGCCAGTAATTTTTTCGTTACTGAGATTTATTAGGTAATTGTAATGAATTATCTAACTCGAGAAGTACTGTCCTAATTACCAAAGTGTCAATGAGAAAATTGTAGAGCAGCATGAAAAACTCCCGATACAGCTTTCTGTTGCTCAATACGTGCTACATAAATCTGTTTTTCCGAGTGTGAAAGGAGCCAGCGAATACACGCAGAATTGCCGTGCGACGGGTCGCTCGAGGCACTTTGCGTGTATTCGCGGGCATCTTTCACGCTCGGAAAAACACTTTTATGTAGCACGTATTAAGCAACAGAAAGCTGTATCGGGAGTACTTGTGATGAATGCGGTATCGGGAGTTTTTGTGATGAATACATCGTGGCCGCGCGTTGTTTGCTGTGGGTGCGAGTGAAAGCGTGCGAGGGTGAGCCGAGGATGGTGGATCGATCTGGGGGCGCTGAAATAGTGCCGCTATCACGCGGTTGGTTTTATATTTCGGGGATTTCTTTAAAGGCCATTACAAGAAGCTCGATCAATGGTACTTAGTTGCAAACGCTTGAGTCGCCCATTTTTAAATGTCATCTACAACTTTCGTATTGGCACTTCCTTGGTGAAGCCAATATTTAAAAAGTTAGGCAATTACTTTACACAAATAATTGACTTTGCAAAACGAAAAAAAAAAACACACCGCAGAATAGGAGACGCGATCATCAACTCCAGCAAGTTGGTTTGAGCTTCCTAGCACACTCCATCGTTTTTTAAACAATGGCTACATTTATCTGGGACACCATATATATATATATATATATATATATATATATATATATATATATACACACATCGCAACTGACGGTGGTCGGCTCCGGAGCACCGACAGTTCTACTTCGCACCTAGAAGAGGCACTACGTGGGTCGAGTGAGCTCCTGAACAAGAACTTGTGATGAACGCGGTTTCAAAATCTTGCATCCGGGACCTCAATCAGGTATGACGTAATGCTGACGCATTTCTCTCGCATATACCGCTAAATCGCCACGGAATTTTTCTAGGACACCACCGCACCGACTTTGATGAGGTTTGTTGCATTTCAAAGAAAAACTTAAGATCTAATGACTGTTGGAAGGGAATTTTCAATTTAGTCGTCTACTTTTTGAATAAAAATTGTTGAAAATTGCAAATGTTTAGAAAATGATGCTGTCAACTCAGTAATGAGCAATGATATCACAATCCTCTGAATTTAATCTGATAGTTCATCTAAAGCGGATAAACTTGAGGCATTTTACGTGGCTCTCAAGTACCCCACTAATATGCGAGGAGAACTTCTGCAAAGCCTTCGTAAACATTGTAACAAGTTTACGTAAGATATAAATTGACATGTCAAGTTTGTACGCTTTGGGTGTTCTAACGAATTCAGTCCTTTTCAGGCCCAAATTAATTCTGTTCAATGTAAAAAATTGGTCTTTACAATTTGAGATGTGTATGATCATGGTAGCTAAAAAATTTTTAAAATCTGTGCTCGCACTTTTCAATGAAAAACTATTTAATGATTTCAATTGGAATCAGTGGGACTTGGTGGACTTAAAATGCATCGTTTCAAGCAATACGTGTAAAGTCTATCTTAGATGAAACTCTTTGAAGCAATTATTTTCTTTGCTGAGGCAGAGGTGTGTGCCACACTGCTCACACCGAATGCGGGAGTAAGAGCACATTCTTCTCTATTTTTTCTAGTATGCGCGATGACTTCTTTTTCATCGGACGAATCAATGTCACCTCGAGGAATCAGCACAAGCTTCGGGAATCTTTCTTTTTGCCTTAAAACTCGCATGTGCGGATTGTCGCCATCTGTTCCGAGATAAAATGTTTCCGTATTACGGAGGGATTTCACGAAAAAAGTTGATCTACACGGCATAAGCTCATATCAACAGAATAAAATCACAAAAAGCAGAGGAAGGCTCCACCAACAATACAGGCTCCTGACGCGATAATGATCCATCAGGTAACACGCGCCCAAAACATGGCGAAGTACGGCATGAAAACGCCGTTCGAGCGCGAACAAACGCGCGATTTAGTCAGTGAGGTATCGAAAATGTATCCCGTCAGTAGTCGGGGCCGCTACGTCCCAATGATTCCATTTGGAATCATCAAGATTCGCAAAGTTCTCCTGTACTCACAAATATTTTTCGCCGAATAAGTTTACTGCGAAGGGATAGCATAACACCTAATAGTCAAAGACCATATGTTCGAGACAAAAATAAAATAATTGTTTTACCTCTGCACGGTGAAAAGAAGAGCGGATCTCAGCGAATGGCGGAATCAGTGCAAGTGATGCTTTTATTTTTTCGTTCAAAGGTGGCAGCACTTCCTTGAGTCTACCAGCTTGCCAGCATATGTAGAACAAGGGCTAAATATGAGCTGTAGCGTAAGAACAACCTCTTTTATTTAACCTGGGGTTGTTCACTGAGCTACAAAATGACGATTCCATTTGGAATCAGTGGGCCTTAAAGGGTTACAGAAGTGCGATATCCATTCTTGGTGCAGAATTACAGAATTGTAAACTTTGTGCTTCCCATTATTTAGAAGTTATAGATTTTCTACAATTTTGTAAAAAAAATGCAGTTCCTAATTTAATTATTTATCCGCTTCCAACAGAGTCACTGTAATTTACATTTCTCTCTCAAATGCAACAAATGTCATTAAATTAGTCCCTGCGGTTATTTCCGAAAAGCATTTCTGCGTTTTACATGCATCTGAATAGCCGGCGTTGTAGTCGGGCCCGAGCTGTAGATTTTTCTAAAGCTTTGACAAGACAAATTTTTCGGTGCTATTAGTGGTCCGCGCTTCCTTCACTTTCGTTCCTTTGTACGCGTCGCGACAGCCCACCGTTGTCGGAGGACCTTATTTTATGCCCTTGGCCAGACCTTTATTCGAGTTTGAAGGTCATCCAGGCGTTACTGAACGTTTTAAAAAGTACGGGCCTGGACTGTAGGCTCTGAGTATGCCAAATTGCTTGCCATTTCTTTTACATCCTCCTTCTCTCGTTATCGTCACCCATCATGCGCCTATTTCTTCCCTCTTTCTTTCCCTCTTCTCCTTCCCCCAACGACGAGTAACTAGATAGAGGAATATACTTCTGGCCGACCTCACTGCATTTCGTATCATTTAACGTCTCTCTCTCTCTCTATCTTTTGTGCTCGTCTGAGTGGGCTGGCAATCTAGTTATTGAGTATTAAGCCTTTAAGCTTTCCAAATGCATCCACGTGTTTCACTGCGAAAGAGGTTTCACTGTCTCTAGTGTTATTAGGATGAAATTTGCGCACTTTCTTCGTGCCATATCTGACGTAATGAAGAAGAAACTTACGCTTCTGATTCAGCAGTATATTTCTCAATGCCAACTAGGCGTGCTGCGACCTTCTCCCCGTCTTAAAATTTTAACGAGGGTCAGTTATCAGACGTGTGAGTGCGAATATCAGTGTTCGTTGTTCCTCCTCACTGAACTATGAATTGGCAGGTTGCGATATCGTCGCCGCTTCGTGAGTCTTCGGAGGAGCCGCAGGCCGTGCATTAATTAAGATGGTCTTCCTCCGAAAGTCTGTGTCCCTTGAGTATGTTCTTGAGGAAGTTAGGCAGGCTAGCGATGGCTTCAAAGAGCCGGGGCGAACAATCGTGCCAGATTCCGTCCCCGCTTAGCGGGACGCCATCGACCAACTTTGCCCTGAACGCTGCCTTGAAGAAGTCCGCTAAACCCAACTTGAAGAAGTGCTCAAAACCTTCGTTGTATTCGTCCTCGGAGCCCGCCTGCGTCGCCAACTGCGCATCGTGCATGTTCTGCAATAACCCGCGTAACCAGCGGTTCAGCGACACCCTGTGGACTCGGGCAGCTTCTTCGGCGATCATGTTCGAATATAGTTCGCTCACCGTATCGATCAAACTTTCGTCGACGAGTTCGCGGTCGCCGTTTACGTAGCCACTCACCGGATCGTCCGTGTCGCAGTCAAACTCGCTGATCAGTGTCGTCTGCTGCGGTAGCGACCTGCCACTGTCCACGATGCAGGTAAGGACGCACAGGCACTTGCCGGGCCGTCCATGTCAATGTAGAACTCACGGTTCAGTGGCGGCTGTGATTGCGACTTTCCTTCTAAACGGAGGGCGCTTGACCGGACATTACCCGATGACCCCAGCAAGGAAATGCTGAGCCCCGCCACGACGTCGACTCCAGGTTCGCGCAACGTCGACGAGGAGGCCCGCTGTTTTTCCCGTTCGCCCTCACCGAAGCCGTCATCTCGAGCAACGGACTTTGTGGCCATCGCGCTCAGCTTTGTAGCACTAGTAGCCCTCAATTCAACGTCGCTCTAGAAAAAAAGCGCTTTCAGTAAGGCAAAAGCAGTCACGCCACTTTCTTCGCTCTAATAATAATGATCATACATTCTGACAGCTTCGAGAGTTGATTGTCGTTTTAGTCTTCACATCTCTAGTATGCACGTTTCTATTGCTATTTTTTTTCTTTTTTGCGTTAGCATTGTTAGTGTACTTTACAGACTTTCCTGGGTCTGTCTGTCTCTCTGTCCGTCCGTCCGTCCGCGTTTGTCTCCAACCTTCTTCCGGTTGCCGCCATGACGAGTTTCTCAACGTTCGACGCACTGGCGCGCCTTGCATTTCGGAGGCCACGCGCAGGCTTCGCGGTGCCACTGCTAGATGGAATCTTTTGTCCTTAAGGAAGCGTGAAAGAGGAGTCCCACTGCAGCACAGTTCTCATACGTAACTCGTTTCCAGAGGGCAATCATAGGTCGGCAGTGTGGGAGAACACTCACTCACACTCACTCACCATATTTTTCCAGGCCCCGCAATCACTCACGTTCACACTCATCTCCACTCACACTCACAGCACTCACTCGCACTCGCACTTATCTCTACTCACTCACCGACACTCACTCGCACTCGCACTCAGCTGCACTCACACTCACTGGTACTCATTCGCACTCTTACTCACCTGCACTCACACTCACTGGCACTCACTTGCACTCTTACTCACCTGCACTCACACTCACTTGCACTCACCTGCACTCACACTCACTGGCACTCACTCGCACTCGCACTCACCTGCACTCACACTCACTGGCACTCACTCGCACTCACCCGCACTCACACTCACTGGCACTCACTCGCACTCACCTTCACTCACACTCACTGGCACTCGCACTCACCTGCACTCACACTCACAGGCACTCACTCGCACTCATCTCCACTCACACTCACAGGCACTCACTCGCACTCACCTGCACTCACACTCACTGATACTCACTCGCACTCACACTCACTCACACTCGCACTCACCTGCACTCACACTCACTGGCACTCT
Organism: Dermacentor silvarum; assembly: GCF_013339745.2. NCBI lineage: Eukaryota > Metazoa > Arthropoda > Arachnida > Ixodida > Ixodidae > Dermacentor > Dermacentor silvarum. The sequence goes on from NC_051154.1 coordinate 360,720,453, forward strand.
CTCGCACTCGCACTCACCTGCACTCACACTCACTGGCACTCACTCACACTCGCACTCACCTGCAATCACAATCACTGGCACTCACTCGCACTCACCTGCACTCACACTCACTGGCACTCACTCGCACTCACCTGCACTCACACTCACTGGTACTCGCTCGCACTCGCATTCACTTACACTCACATTCACTGGCACTCACTCGCACTCACCTGCACTCACACTCACTGGTACTCACTCGCACTTACCTGCATTCACTCACTGGCACTCGCACTCACCTGCACTCACACTCACTGGTACTCGCACTCACCTGCACTCACACTCACAGGCACTCACTCGCACTCATCTCCACTCACACTCACAGGCACACACTCGCACTCGCACTCAACTGCACTCACACTCACTGGCACTCACTCGCACTCACACTCACTGGCACTCACTCGCACTCGCACTCACACTCACCGGCACTCTCTCGCACTCGCACTCACCTGCACTCACACTCACTGGCACTCACTCGCACTCGCACTCACCTGCAATCACAATCACTGGCACTCACTCGCACTCACCTGCACTCACACTCACTGGCACTCACTCGCACTCACCTGCACTCACACTCACTGGTACTCGCACTCACCTGCACTCACACTCACAGGCACTCACTCGCACTCATCTCCACTCACACTCACAGGCACTCACTCGCACTCGCACTCACCTGCACTCACACTCACTGGTACTCACTCGCACTCACAGGCACTCACTCGCACTCACCTGCACTCACACTCACAGGCACTCACTCGCACTCATCTCCACTCACACTCACAGGCACTGACTCGCACTCGCACTCACCTGCACTCACACTCACTGGTACTCACTCGCACTCACAGGCACTCACTCGCACTCACCTGCACTCACACTCACTGGCACTCTCTCGCACTCGCACTCACCTGCACTCACACTCACTGGTACTCACTCGCACTCACACTCACTGGCACTCACTCGCACTCACCTGCACTCACACTCACTGGCACTCTCTCGCACTCGCACTCACCTACACTCACACTCACTTGTACTCACTCGCACTCACACTCACTGGCACTCACTCGCACTCGCACTCACCTGCACTCACACTCAATGGCACTCACTCGCACTCACCTGCAATCACAATCACTGGCACTCACTCGCACTCACCTGCACTCACACTCACTGGCACTCACTCGCACTCACACTCACTGGCACTCACTCGCACTCACCTGCACTCACACTCACTGGCACTCTCTCGCACTCGCACTCACCTACACTCACACTCACTGGTACTCACTCGCACTCACCTGCAATCACAATCACTGGCACTCACTCGCACTCACCTGCACTCACACTCACTGGTACTCACTCGCACTCACACTCACTGGCACTCACTCGCACTCACCTGCACTCACACTCACTGGCACTCTCTCGCACTCGCACTCACCTACACTCACACTCACTGGTACTCACTCGCACTCACACTCACTAGCACTCTCTCGCACTCACCTTCACTCACACTCAATGGCACTCACTCGCACTCACCTGCAATCACAATCACTGGCACTCACTCGCACTCACCTGCACTCACACTCACTGGTACTCACTCGCACTCACACTCACTGGCACTCACTCGCACTCACCTGCACTCACACTCACTGGCACTCTCTCGCACTCGCACTCACCTACACTCACACTCACTGGTACTCACTCGCACTCACACTCACTGGTACTCTCTTGCACTCGCACTCACCTGCACTCACACTCAATGGCACTCACTCGCACTCACCTGCAATCACAATCACTGGCACTCACTCGCACTCACCTGCACTCACACTCACTGGCACTCACTCGCACTCACCTGCACTCACACTCACTGGCACTCACTCGCACTCACCTGCACTCACACTCACTGGCACTCACTCGCACTCACCTGCACTCACACTCACTGGCACTCTCTCGCACTCGCACTCACCTGCACTCACACTCAATGGCACTCACTCGCACTCACCTGCAATCACAATCACTGGCACTCACTCGCACTCACCTGTACTCACACTCACTGGTACTCGCACTAACCTGCACTCACACTCACAGGCACTCACTCGCACTCATCTCCACTCACACTCACTGGCACTCACTCGCACTCACCTGCACTCACACTCACTGGCACTCACTCGCACTCACCTGCACTCACACTCACTGGCACTCTCTCGCACTCGCACTCACCTGCACTCACACTCACTGGCACTCTCTCGCACTCGCACTCACCTGCACTCACACTCAATGGCACTCACTCGCACTCACCTGCAATCACAATCACTGGCACTCACTCGCACTCACCTGCACTCACACTCACTGGTACTCGCACTAACCTGCACTCACACTCACAGGCACTCACTCGCACTCATCTCCACTCACACTCACTGGCACTCACTCGCACTCGCACTCACCTGCAATCACAATCACTGGCACTCACTCGCACTCACTGGTACTCGCACTCACCTTCACTCACACTCACAGGCACTCACTCGCACTCATCTCCACTCACACTCAATGGCACTCACTCGCACTCACCTGCAATCACAATCACTGGCACTCACTCGCACTCACCTGCACTCACACTCACTGGCACTCACTCGCATTCACCTGCACTCACACTCACTGGTACTCGCACTAACCTGCACTCACACTCACAGGCACTCACTCGCACTCATCTCCACTCACACTCACTGGCACTCACTCGCACTCGCACTCACCTGCAATCACAATCACTGGCACTCACTCGCACTCACTGGTACTCGCACTCACCTTCACTCACACTCACAGGCACTCACTCGCACTCATCTCCACTCACACTCAATGGCACTCACTCGCACTCACCTGCAATCACAATCACTGGCACTCACTCGCACTCACCTGCACTCACACTCACTGGCACTCACTCGCACTCACCTGTACTCACACTCACTGGTACTCGCACTAACCTGCACTCACACTCACAGGCACTCACTCGCACTCATCTCCACTCACACTCACTGGCACTCACTCGCACTCGCACTCACCTGCAATCACAATCACTGGCACTCACTCGCACTCACTGGTACTCGCACTCACCTTCACTCACACTCACAGGCACTCACTCGCACTCATCTCCACTCACACTCAATGGCACTCACTCGCACTCACCTGCAATCACAATCACTGGCACTCACTCGCACTCACCTGCACTCACACTCACTGGCACTCACTCGCACTCACCTGCACTCACACTCACTGGCACTCACTCGCACTCACCTGCACTCACACTCACTGGCACTCACTCGCACTCGCACTCACCTGCACTCACACTCACTGGCACTCTCTCGCACTCGCACTCACCTGCACTCACACTCAATGGCACTCACTCGCACTCACCTGCAATCACAATCACTGGCACTCACTCGCACTCACCTGCACTCACACTCACTGGCACTCACTCGCACTCACCTGTACTCACACTCACTGGTACTCGCACTAACCTGCACTCACACTCACAGGCACTCACTCGCACTCATCTCCACTCACACTCACAGGCACTCACTCGCACTCACCTGCACTCACACTCACTGGTACTCACTCGCACTCACACTCACAGGCACTCACTCGCACTCGCACTCACCTGCACTCACACTCACTGGCACTCTCTCGCACTCGCACTCACCTGCACTCACACTCACTGGTACTCACTCGCACTCACACTCACTGGCACTCACTCGCACTCGCACTCACCTGCACTCACACTCACTGGCACTCACTCGCACTCGCACTCACCTGCAATCACAATCACTGGCACTGGCAATCACAATCACAATCACAATCACTGGCAATCACTGACCAGCGAAGCTGTAGCAGATCACACGGTATTAAACGTCTTAACTCAGTGGAAGTCATGGCAAACTTTGCCGGTCATGATTTGGATATGTCTGCCATCAGCGCTCCAGCCCATACATATTCCCTGGTGTATTAAAGAAAATGTCGCAGTTTCGCCCGAAAGGCGAAGCTTCGATTGCGATAGCAAATTAGTAGAGAGCTATACGAAGCGAGGATAGTAGTTTAATGGGCCGTATAAACTTGTAAATATTCGCCTACTAACTAAATAGAAAAGCACGGTGTCACGCGCGAACAGGTAAACATGAACGCATCTCGCTCGATGACCGCGGAAACTCGCTGTCAGAACGCTGGAGTAAGGAGGCGCAGCTATAGCCGCGAGCGAATTGACCTTCGTGCCGCCTCTCGCTTCAAAGCGAACTAAACGTCGAAAACACGTCGCATACGGAGTTACCGGCTCTAGTTGAAGTTCACGTCGCAAATCACTTTTAAGAGGAGGCGCGCGCGCGCGCCCTTTTTCCACGTCGCAGATCGCTTTCGAGATACGACACGAACGCGGCCGCCGCCGGAGCAAGACAACCCCCCCTCCCCCACCTCCCAATGCCTGACGCGCGACCACGGTGTAAGAATAAGGAGAGGTGCTGACACTCTCCCCTCAACGCGCGCGAAAGCGCCGCTCGCTCGCGTCCAGATTATTTTCGGCTTGGTTGCAGCTGGTTCGGAGCCGTCGTAGAGGGCGCTGCGGTATGCGGTGCCAGCCTCGGCGGGAAGGCACGTGCTTCGCTGTCTTTGTGCGCTTTGTGCTTGCATGTGCGGCCGTGCTGTTTTGAAGGCACACTTTTTGTTCACGCGCCTTTCATCATCTTGTGCTTGTGTATTGTCGCCATGGGCCCTCGACCAAGGTGGAAGCGGCCTTCTGAGAGTTTGAAATGGGTAGAAAGTGCTTCGTCACGAACTGCAATTCTGGATACCGAACTTGTGCGGAGCGTGTGCCTCTATTCAAAGTGCCGTCCGACGGCGGTCGTCTAGAGCAGTGGCGCCGTGTAAATCTGAGGGCAGGCCGAACTCTAATGCCTACCGACTATGTTTGCGCCAAGCATTTTTCAGAGGATATGATATCGACGGCATATTACGCGGAGCTCGATAAAATGGTGCTACTTGACGCTCCAAAGAGCCCTGTTCTGTCTGCAAATACAGTTCCCCCCTTATTTCCGAACTGCCCAAAGAACTTCACAAGGTCAAATAAACCTCGAAAGCCGCTGCGGAAGAGAGAAGCGCCTGTGTGCCACAAAAACTGCTGTGTGCCACAGCAGTCTGTGCAAATTTTGCTGCATGTATAAGATATATACTGGGTGTCTTAACTATCATGCACCAAGATTTAAAAATATGAAAATGTCGCATAGCTGGACAGAACCAAGGCAATGTTGTCTGTCTTCTCTTGGAGATACTCAGATTATTTTTTGCATTCCGCTTATTACATAATTATTTTCATAACTGATAATCAACTTTTCAAATGCTATAATTAGATAAAAAAGTGTGAACGAGAGAATTGCACAGCAACATGAAAGATTCCCGATACAGCTTTTTGTTGATCAATACGTGATACATAAAAGTGTTTTCCGAGCGTGAAGGAAACCCGCGAATAGACTCAAAATTGCCTCGAGGCACTTTGCGTGTATTCCTGGGCTTCTTTCACGCTCGGAAAAATACTTCTACGTAGCGTGTATTGAGTAATAGAAAGCTGTATCGGGAGTCTTTCATGTTGCTCTCCAATTTTCTCATTGAAACTTTTAATATAGTTATAATACTTGAGAAGTTGAATAGTTAATTAAGACTAATCATGTAATTAGGCCAAATGTTAAGAATATTCTCAGTATCTCCAAGGGACGGAAAACATTACCTTGGTTCTGTCCAGCTACGTGACATTTACATGTTTTTAAATCTTTGTGCATCCTGTATAATACTGCTGTTTCCTGTGCAGATGTGCTCCTGATTTTCAAATTTGTGCCATCCTGGATACTGAATGTTTTTTACAATGCGCGTGCGGTGTATATTACACGCTTGCATGTTTTTATTCAACATTTTTGCATTGTGGGAGTGTATGAGAGCGTAAGCTTCTGGGAAGGCTATCCTCTATTAAAATTATCGAGCGGCTTCATGCACAATTTTTTAATTATTCTGTCTTTGCAAAATAAAAAATAAAAAGTCTATGAGATTACTGTCTGCTGGGTATAAGTGCATTTGTGGACAGGCTGTAGCATGCATTGTCAAATACGCTTACATTGGCATATTCTCATATGCAATTTAAGAAAAAAGAAAGGCACCTCTTAGATCCTGCAAGAGTCACTCGCTCCCCAAACTACGAAATCTAAATGAATAATATACACAGTCTATGTTAAGGGGAATTGCAATAAAAAAGATTTTCACACGTAAACTGTATTAGTGATATCGTAATCCAAGATAAAACGCCTGTCTTTGTCCCACCTGATAAATTATCTTTTGAAAGATTTCTTTACATAGCTAGCTATATGTGCTTTTTCATGATAGGTTCTAGCCATGGACACCCACTTTGCTCTAGTGCGTTGCAAAATCGCAAGCTTGCGCCGTTTCATTTCTTAAATTATATCGCGCCCACACTGAATACGCGTGACGATGCTTGAATGGTTTTAGGAGTTTGAATTTTCCGATGCAGTCACTATTTTCTTCTGATCGAGGGATAGCACGCCGGCCTACGCTTTCATTTTTTATACTTGTATGCATGACTATATCGGCCGCAACAAAATGTGCGCGCGAGCGGAACTTGAGTGGGCGTTGAGTGCTGCCCGATCGATCCGCGTTCACGTCATTCCCGCTCTGCACAATATACGTTCATGTTAGCAAAGCATTCAGCCTGGTACACGTATCACCTTAATCTGAAATAACGAATTTCCTTCGCGCTTTGAGCTTTACTAGTACCACTATGAACAAAAATTTAGCGGAGGCAGAGGAATGCCAAGCCGCCGGCCCCTCTAAGCTGGGACCGTTGGCCGCGGCGCCATCTGCTCGCAGCAGAGCTACTCGGTGCGCCCGCGCGCGGCCGAACATAATCTGGATGCTCGCTCGCGCGAATTGTCAACATCTAAGTATTCTTCCACCGTGCGCGCGACAGAAGCAGTGCGCTTCCGCTCCGTCTTTTCCCTCGCGCGCGCGAGATTGAGCAGTAAGTGTCGGCTGACCCTCGCAAGCTTGCACTCGCACACGCAGCGTACTGCCGGCACGCTGCGACTATTTACCGTGTTTGCACCATATACGGAACCTCACAACGACGTCCACGACCACGGCAGAAGTTCGCTTGGAGTGTCCATATAATTGCTATCGCAATATAATATATCCCCTTATCTCATTATACATTGTCTCACTCATGCCTGATCCTTGGATTATTACGACCTTAGTGAGTGGTTTCTATCTTGGCGTGCACAATCTCCTAGTGCGATAAGTCATCACCGCGAGTGAGCGTGTGCACACAACGTGCCTCCATTTTTCCGCAAGCAAGGTGAACCGATATCACCCCTGCGTATCGTTCAAGCACTCACCACGTTCACACTCACATCCACTCACAACCACTCACTCATGTTCACACTCACCTTCACTCACACTCACGTTCACACTCACCTCTACATACCCAGAAGCACTCACGCCGTTCACACTCACAGCACTCAGTCACGTTCACACTCATCTCCACTCACATTCACAGGCACTCACCACGTTCACATTTACTTCCACTCACACATTGGCTCTCACCTCCACTCACACTCACTGACACTCACCTCCACTCATTCACACTCACTGGCAATCACTCACGCTCACTTCCACTCACACTCACCGGCACTCACTCGCACTCACACTCACTGGTACTCACTCTCACTCACTTCCACTCACACTCACTGGCACTCACTCTTACTCGCACTCACACTCACTGGCACTCACGCGCACTCGCACTCACTTCCACTCACAGTCACTGGCACTCACTCGCACTCGCACTCACTGGCACTCACTCGCACTCACCTCCACTCACACTCACAGGCACTCACTCGCACTCGCACTCACCTACACTCACTGGCACTCACCCGCACTCACCTCCACTCACACTCACTCGCACTCGCACTCACACTCACTGGCACTCACTCGCACTCGCACTCACCTGCACTCACACTCACTGGCACTCACTCGCAGTCGCACTCACCTGCACTCACACTCACTGGCACTCCGAGCACTCACCTGCACTCACACTCACAGGCACTCACTCGCACTCACCTGCACTCACACTCACTGGCACTCACCTGCACTCACACTCACTGGCACTCACTCGCACTCGCACTCACCTGCACTCACACTCACTGGCACTCACTCGCACTCACCTGCACTCACACTTAGGGGCACTCACTCGCACTCGCACTCACGCCTTTGAAATGCACTCATGAGTGAGTGCGCCGACCTATATATATGGCCCGGGCAATATGTTGCGCCGCTATATTCATTCGATGCTAAACGCATTAACGTCGACAGTCATATTGAGATGAATTATGTCGAATGTTATATTTGCCTATCTAATAAATATAATAACAATGAGCAACACGAGAACGAGGTGAGAGCTGAAGCCAATGTTTCTACAAGTTGACTTGTCTTCTTCAAGGCGACATGTGCTCTCCTCGGCACAGTATATATAGGTAGGGTTCTTCTACAAGGGAAAGAAGGTAAGGTGGGTGGTTGAGGTAACGAGCGAGAGTGTGTTAGAGGCGGGAGCGTAGAATTCAAAAGGAAGTTAATGCGCTACTGATAGGCAGTGGAGGAATTTGAGGCAGTGCCGTGTGTTAGCCGGTTGACGTGTCATTATAAATTCCTCTTTTCGTGGAAGGAGCCTAGACGACGGGGAGGGGGAGGAGGGCGGTATCGGCTCCGCTGGAGGTCAGTGAAATATCGTGACTGACAGAGAGAATACAAGTCGCGGCAGAAGAATGGTGCTCGTGGAAAAACGAAAAAAAAACGGGGGGGGGGGGGCAGGAGTGGTTACATAATTAAAAGAACGAATGGAATGAGTGAAACCTAAGGGAGGTTGGAATATTATTGACAATCGAATAACGAAAAAAACCGAAAAACCAACTAAGAAACTCAATGAAAAAGCAATGAATGCGATAGCAACACAGAAATGTCATACGAAGTAAGGTGAGCGGCTTTGGTAGCAATATGAATTGTAGTAAACATGAGCTGATTAAGTAAGCAGGTGTGCTGCGGCGTAAGTAGACCGACATGAAGAGAGACTCGATGACCACGAGAAGGCGCGTGTGAAACGGTGGTGTTGATGAGAAGCGCTTCTCGTGGGCAGCGCGTGCGAAGGGACACACCTGTAGCACTGCACTGCCGATCCGGGCAGCATTGCATGTGTAGCGTGCGTTGGAAAATGTGGCCTAACTATTACAAACTGAATGAATAAGCGTGGTGTGAGCGCGCACCAACAAACATGATTAGATCACACTGAATGACTGCAGACAACGACTGTCACAACGCTGGCAGCAAGCGCATACGCCGCAGCGGGCGAAGGTACGTGCGGTCTATCGCTTCAACGGAAACTGAGCGGCGAATGCACTGCGCATAGAAAGGTCAGAGCCGTGTGGAGATAAGAGACGGTGCGGGCGAGCGACGAGCGCGGTTGTTGGCAGAGTAGAAGTTCGCCCCCCCCCCCCCCCGCTCCCTCCGGCGCGCGCTTCCCACTTCCTTGCTTGCACGTGGGAGATTGAGTGCGTTTGCTCTCCGTGATAGCGTGCGTCCCCGCACGCTTCCGCTCGAGCATACGGCGAGCGGCGAAGATTTTATCCATACGGAACCTCACGGCGACGGCGATGACGACGGCGACGCCGACGGCAGAAATCCGGTTGAAGTGTCTATACAATTGCGATCGCAATAAAATAATTAGGTGTTGTTGCCTATGGTTTGAAGTTTAGCATAGCGAATAGATTCTAAAGCTTCCTTTGAAACTTCATGCCTATTGGTTGCAATGTCGTGAACTTATGGATGAGGTACGATTCTCTATATTTTCTGTCACGCGCAGAACGGAAATTTCACTGTAGTATGTAGAGTTTCAGTTCATGAAAGTTATGACCTCGTTGGTTGAAATACTCGGTGACGGCTTTGGGAAGCTTTTTAGCTGTGTCCGCGCTATATGTCCGTTTAACCTGACGTTCATTGATTGTCCTGTTTCGCTGATATATTGTTTCTTACAGAAGGAACATTCGAGCATATAAATTACGTCGGAGCTAGTGCAAGTAAAGCTCGTTTTTTGCACTTCTTATGTGTAGCTTTTTGCGGTGCTTTTAATTTTAAGGTCACTTTGAAGGTGCCTGCAGGTTTTGCACCTGGAGCGAGAACATGCTTTTCTTACACAGGAATGTTGTTGGCTGACTTTTGCATGCACTAAAATGTCTTTAATGTTTCTGTTGCGGCGATAGGTAACCCTTTGTACATCCGGGAACGCTTTTCTCAGACGTTGGTTACTTGATAATATTGGGTGGTATTTTCGTGGGATGTTTATATTTGGGAGGGCATTAGAATATTTTCTCATAAAGGCTGGTGGCCTATCAGATTCTGGTGTAGGTTGTTTCTTAGTTTGGTCGAGAGGAATTTGTGGATGGTTTCATTCCGCTAGGGTTACTTTAAGGTCATTTAGGTGGTGGATATAATCGTTGTCTTCGCTACAGATTCGTCTTATTCGTTTTCCTTGTCCGACGAAAATTCCTCGCTTCCAGTGTTGTGGGTGATGACTGGTGTAGTCTAAATAGTGTTGGCTATCCGTAGGCTTCCGGTAAAGTGTTGTTCGGAATTTTCCATTTTCTATGCAAACCGTCGTTTCGATTAAGTTGATCGGACTAGGAGAGTGGTGAGCAGTAAACTTAATACTCGAGTGAAAACGGTCGAAATGGCTAATTAGGTCGGTTAGCGCGTTTGTGCCGTGTTCCCATATTATCAATATCTCATTGATTTAACGCCGTTAGGTGTGGGGTTTTAAAGGGTATGATTTTATCAGGTTTGCTTCAAGCTGTCCCATGAAAATGTTGGCATACGTGATAAATTACAGTTATTTTTAAGGTGTCATCATAAAATATATGGTTTAACTTGATGGTATATTGTCGCTAGACTGCCTATATTGAAGAATAGTCTTTAGTTCGACGCCATCTCCGATTTTTCTATTCAAATGTAGGTAAAGCGCTGACTTACATGCTCCCATGAGAGAAGCGTTAAGCCAATTTTAATAAAGCTTGTTGCATTTGAGGGCGAAAGTTGAATTTTAACGACTGTGGATAGAAGAATTTTGATTTTTGGCTTCATATATTTCTCCCAAGCTGAAGATAATCCGTAAGTTAACACAATGTCAAGTGCACTGTTTACAGATTTGTAATTTGCACAAAGAAGGAAAAATATTCACCGACGATGATGATACTCCCTAATGCGAAATTTGATCGCAGCTGTATACGTGTTTTGATTTCACGATATATTGGCTGGTGCGGAAGATCTGTATCGTGCGCCACGTTGCAAGTGGAGCGAAGTGTGGTGCGACTGCTTCGCTAATCTGGAGATCGCGAGAGCGAGCGCGTGGTTGACGCGTGGGCGCGATTCACAGCAGCCGCCGCTGGCAGACCTCCCAGATGACGCGCGCTACTGTGGAGCCATCTCGTAGCCCACATTGCTGCACTATGCTTTTCTTCTCACCCTTTCGCCATACCCGCCTCCTACGCTTGCCTCCTGTTGTGGTTCATCCCCGCTGCGCTCCGCGTTCGCTTTCATCTTTGCTGTGCTCGTTCGCTCGGTTACGCTGATGGCGACGCTCGCCGCTGGAACGGGTGCCTAAAGCATGTTTCACATGCAAGTGATTGAGCGAACGGAGCGAACAGTGGCGCGGCGCTGCGAAGCTTTTCGTGAGGTTTCGTTTCACATGTATTGCCGCCGCGCATTTTCCAACGTTGCGAATATCGTCCTATGCGCAGGCTTTCCCGCACTAGTACTCCTCTGGTCACGTTGCGAGGCGGACCGTCATTGGTTCGGCAGTGGTGCTGCCGCCGCGATGAAATTTCATCTTGCTCAAACTTCGCCGCTCCAACCGCTAGTTCCGCTTCCGCCGCCGCCTCCGCTCGAAACAGGTTCCTGAACCGTGGCGGAAGGAATCGCGAGCGTTTTCGCCTGCACGTGAAGCAGGCTTAAGAGCTCAGCTCTAAATAGCGGAGGTATTGCAGTTCAACTCTCAGAGTATCTGGAGCGGACAAATTGTGTAGTGGAGTTTAGCGCTTATGTGAAATTTTCACTATATATATATCAGAGTTTCGAAAATGTTATACACACAAATTTATGTTATATTTCATTGTTCTGCATAGTAAAGCAATTAGACTGCATAGCTAACGCAATAGATGTGATACCGTTTTTTACGAGTTCTAAAGTGGCAAAATTGGTAAATCAGAGTTTTTATATTTCGCGGTTTTGAACAATTTTGGTAATAATACTCTGGCATAAATCCAAACTCCTGCAGTGGCGACACGTTAACGTTATCTTTTAAGTGCAACAAATGTAATAAATTTCGGTGCACTGTACTCCGAGCAAAACAATTTCTCATATCGCAGTGATTTAGCTGGGAGCTCCGGAGGTTTGTTTTTGCTTTTATATTTCGTTTTTCGCTTTCGTTCCGAACTGTTGAAAACAACTTCGAGCTTACAGCTGGTTTTGGTTTGCTAAATCAATAAGGAAGCAATCAATTCAATTGAAATTGGGTTGGCCCTATTACTGACTGATGCACAAAAAAGGCAATACGAACGCACTACGTTTAGGCACAAAGGGATGAATTTTCACTTATAATGACTGCGTATTACGTATTACCCGAATTCAATGTTGAAACACCAAGAACAATAATGACGACGATAATGAGGAATAATAAGGTACGCGGGTTCAGGTGCCTTGTTCATAAGCCTGTTTTTAACCTTTGCAAGGGTTGTTGTAAGAACCACTTTTTATCCCACCAAAATATCTTTTTCCCCCTTGTATCCAAGTAGCCCCGAAAGCGAAGACAAGGTGGACCCAATCCGTGAGTAACGTAAACTTCTGCAGGGCATGCACTGACTCTTCTTCCTGTGCTGTGAAGGTTTCGTCTAAGTCATTGGCGGAAGTTTGTGGAGAGTCGAGACGCCCGACCCTCTCGAGTTACCTGATGTTCGCCTTTTCCGCACGGCACTTGCAAAGACTGTCGGTCGGCTTCCCTGCATGGCATAGTGGGGGGCTCTCAGTGTCGTCGTTTAAAGTTCGGACGAGAGATGGCGCGAGCGCTCCGTTGCCGTCAGTAGATCAGCATATACCTTTATGGATAGCATTGGTATATATGCTAAAGGAAGGTTACGAGAATTTAGGCAAAAAATCACCATGGGACATTCTCAATAACGAGGACATGATGATGGCTTCGTGGAGAAGCCGAGAGAGGTTCGTCGGGACATCCGAGTAGAAATCGTACGGCAGGAACGCCAGAAATGCAAAGAACTAGCGGAATATATTCGAGGACGGAAGCAAGGATTACCTCTGTCTCCAAGTCGTTCACGCTCGATGTAAAGGACATAGAAAGACGAGTGTAAGACAGTGCACTATGTTTTGATTTTTTATTACATCCGTAATTGACAAAGGGGGCAACAGAAGGCCCCGAGCCTGATGTTTGCACATATCATAATGAGACTAGCGACCAATGCAGAGGACTAACAGAGACTTATGCGAACCTGTGGGGCAATTAAGACGCATATTTAGGCCTAAAGTTTAGCACGGAGGCGTCGGTAATTATGATCTTTAATGAAGTAGTATCTATTCAACAGGAAGTCATACCCATGGGGGCATAACTAGTCCATTCGTAACAGCCCACATTGAGGGACGACCAGGTCAGGGGAACCTATGCAATCTTCTCCATCCCGGCCAATCCTCCCGAAACTCTCGTTTTTCGCACACCCTGAATGAAAGAGCATAGTTGACGTAATTAAACTATACTCAACACATACCTACGCTGGAAGGCTCCTTCAATAGTCGCAAAAAGAAATTTTGTTTTTCATACATAAGAGAAACTTTTAAACGCAACAAGCACCTCCCGAAACCAAGCTTATTCGCGGTGATTTTTGATACTTCTTTTTTTTGTGAGCACAATAGGTCCTTCACAATACGCGCGAAGCTTCCGTGAAGTCATGCTCACGAACCGGCGCTGCGGTTTGGGCAAGAAATAATAACAAAAGCACAGATCCAACGCAGTGTTGGAATCTAAACGATGCGAACATTGTTTGAGGTAACGGCGGTAGTGGATGGCATCGTCGCCTGTGATGAGCATTGATATTATTGTGTCAAACCACAGTAGTTTACGTATTTATAATGCTCACAATGGTTGGATTCACTTTACGTACCGTTAAAAGTCCCATTGCCAGGCTTCGTTGGATATTTTGGTTATAATTTGGAAGTAGTAAAGCGCCGGTACAAGGAACGTTCCAGCGTAGAAATAATAAGAAGTGGCTGAGATAAAAGCAAATTAAATGTTGCGAGGCAATGATGCGAGGAGACGAGCTTCCCTCTCCACTGCAGAGGCTCTTTCCCGTATCCTTGACCAGTGCCCGCAAGCCGCATTCTTCCACCTACTTCCATATCAGAGCTCAGAGCCCACATGATGTCATGCAACGATGTATGTATGTATGTATGTATGTATGTATGTATGTATGTATGTATGTATGTATGTATGTATGTATGTATGTATGTATGTATGTATGTATGTATGTATGTATGTATGTATGTATGTATGTATGTATGCATGTATGTACGTAAGTATGTATGTATGCATGTATATTTATGTATCTATATATGTATGTATGTATATTTATGTATCTATATATGTTTGTATTTATGTAGAGGGAAAAATTATTTACAGAAAAACGGAGAGGTCGGTCTGCTACTCTACACTGGGGAAAAGGGACGGGGAGGAAAAGGATTAAAAGGGTTAATGAATGAATGATGATAATGATGATGATGATGATATGAGGAGGAGGTGTGTATATACAAGTTTACAACGTTGTAGCATCTCTAAAGCCGTGCGTCCAGCCCAGTGGCTTGCAGAAAGACTATAGTGGCAGTGGTTATCAGGGCTGCGCTGTTTGCGTTGGGCCAAGGGCCTAAAAGAAACTCGTCTGATAGCGGCCTCTTATCGACTTTTGGAATGGAAGAGACCAGTTTCTTTCGTTCTTGCGCGTACGCGGGACAAACGCAAAATATATCGCCAAGTGTTTCGGGCACTGACAGTATTCACAATTGGGGCTTGTGTCACTGCAACCAATCATATGTCTATTACGCTTCGTGAATGCGACACCATGGCGAATCAGGTGCACCATGCTTATTTGACTTTTTTTGAGCTTGTGAGGCATGCGGGTATTTAATTTCTGGGCCCCATTTATGCACTCGCTTGTGTTGACGATCTGGTTGGGTCCAGTGCTCCAGCGTACAATTGCGTATTACGCAACGAAGTAGGGCATTTGTGTCTGTCCGTGAGAATGGAATGCGTACTTCAGTCGCAATATTTAAAGCAGCTTTCGCTTCGGCGTCTGCCTGTTCGTTCCTTATCACGCCACAGTGGGAAGGTATCTACTGAAAGGTGATAATATGACCATTTATATTTGCATGGTCGATAAGCTCTGCGATTTCTCTAGCCATTGAATAATACGGCCCCACCTGAGGACACAGTCAATGCTTTGAAGTGCTGGCTTGGAATCGCAGATTATCATCCATGCGCGAGGAGGCTCCTTGGACAGAAATCGCAGTGCCTTCCGGGTAGCAATAAGTTCTGCAGCAGTTGATGTTGACCTATGGTCTAGTTTAAACTGCCGTGCGACGATCATATGTGGGATGATGAGTGCTGCAGGAGAGGCGTATGGTGTGACAGAGCCATCGGTATACACGTGTACAGTATCTCTGTACTCTGCATAAATGCGACACAGAGTAGGCTGCTTGAGGATAATGGATGCAATGGATATCTTTTTTGTAATTCCGGGAATCTACAGAGCAACAAACGGTTTACGCAGAACCAACTGGGGTATTATCGTAATACTGTCGGGAGAAAATATTGACGATAGAATATTCTGACAACGTGATAGAGTCCTTGAAAAGCTGTAACCTGGCTTTGTGGCAGGGAGCGATGACAAAAGATGGTGTTTGTGTTAGGTCAATACGCGGAGGTACAGTCGAAGAGGCTCGCAGAGCAAGTACACAGCAATCGGACAGTGAGCTGCTTCAGGCCAATGGATGGAATGGATGACTTTTTTTCTAATTCCGGGAATCTGCAGAGCGACGAACGGTTTAGGCAGGACCCATGGGTGTATTATCAGAATACATTCGGGAGAAAATATTTACGGTAGAATATTCTGATGACGCGATAGAGTCCTTGAAAAGCTGCAACCTGGTTGTGTGGCAGGGAGCGATGACAAAGGATGTTGTTTTTGTCGGGTCAACACGCGGAGGCACAGTCGAAGAGGCTCGCAGAGCATTTTAGTAAACAGCATTCGGACAAGCACGAGCTTCCGCTATAGTTTCATTGGTTGACGTGCATCGTGGGATGCCAAAACATGTGCGCAATGCTTGAGCTTGAATGTTCTCCAGCTTGCGCACACAACTAAGACCCATGCTTAAGAGCGCCGGCATGCTTTACCGAATATACCCTATGAATAGCGCTTGGTACAGTTGGGGTAATGACTCCGAAGGGCCCCATCTTGTTCCTGCAACGACGCGAAGGACGTCAACGAAACTCCTCAGCTTTGACTTCTTGACTAAGATAGTCCCCGGTCTATGATTGCATTAAGAAATCTACGGTGTGTTACTGCAGGTATCGCTGTTTCATTAACAATAATGGTATACCTGGTCATTTGTTTCCACGTGAATGCAATCGCGGAACATTTTGCTGTTGAGAGCTGAAGGCCTTGACGCCGCAAATATTTCGCTGTGATTGTCACTGCACGTTGAAGTCTAGCACGCATTTGGGGAGGGGTGGCTCCAGATGCCCATGTGCATATGTCGTTCGCATATGCGCTAATCTTTACCGTGTTAGGAAGTTCAGATGCAAGGCCAATCAATGTAAGATTGAAGAGAGTTGGACTGAGAACTACCCTTTGTGAAACACCTCGGTGCATATTGTACTGGCTGGTGTCGCCACCACTTGTCGATATATACACGGTGCGGCCATAGAGATAGCTAACAATCCATGTATATAGCCGGCCACCGACGTCTAAATCTTCCAGCGCATCAAGGATTGCATAATGGAGAACATTGTCGTATGCAACCTTAATATCCAGGAAAACAGCTCCAACTAACTGGCGGCGACTTCTTTCCTGTTCAACAGTGGAGACTAGATGCGACAACACCGTCGATCGGAGAACGGTCTCTTCTGAATCTATTCATCAAATCGGGTAAGCAATTATTGCTCTCTATAGGAACCACTCCATCCTTGACAAAACCATTCTTTCCATTACTTTGCCGACGCAGCTGGCTAAGGCGATCGGTCTGTAGGAGGAAAGCTCGTTAGGGCACTTCCCCGGCTTAAGTAATGCTACAATGCGACGGCATTTCCAACTATCTGGAACATTTCATGACTCCCACGTGGCTTTATAAAAGGAGAAAAGGATACGTCGTGCTTCTGTGCCAAGATGCCAGAGTGCAGTGTACGTGATTCCGTCAGGTACTGGTGCCGATGAGCGTCGGGAAACCGAAATTGCAGCGTCAAGCTCTTGCACCGTAAAAGGTACTTCGAGTCGCTCATCAGGTGACGGGGGCGCGATGGTGACAAGCAATGAAGTCACTGCATTAGACGTGTCCACAATGAGTTAACAGTAGACCGTCTCTGCGTATGTAGCGTACCGTCGCGTCGCCACGGCCGACGTGACGGTACGCTACATACACAGAGACGGACGCAACAGAGGCTCCCTGCCGGGCCATGCTCGACATTCGCAGAATGCCTTCTACTCGTACTCAAGACAAATGTTTTGGTGTAAAGCCTGCTTTCAGTCCTTTAGAAGACGGAATTTTCGAATTACAAGTTTGATATGTTCCTCGGCGTTACCTTTCGCGCGTTCTGCCGGCGCCAGCAACACACTCCCATGTTACCATTCTTGGCAATCGCCCATCGCGTTTTCGACAGGCGTGAGTACCTAAAGAAGGTATATGTTGTTGCGGGGCCACAAAAACGTCACAAACTTGTACCTTTAATGGCATATTCGAGTGGTCGTTTCAGAGCGCTCTGGCCGTGCTACAAAAGTGGTGGAAAACAACTTTAAAGCTGTATTTCAACAATAACCGGGTATGGAAGTGATGATCCTGCTTCGTTTTCATCAGAGGAAGCCGTTTATGCAAACGGTAACGCTTAGTAACTGTTTTACATGACCTTTGTAGCACCACCAGAACGCTCTAACACGACCACCCGAATATGCCATAAGATTCATTACACGCCAAACTTTGTCACCACGGCCGAGCTGCTTATCGCTAACTGCGCCACAGGGCACTGTGCGGCCAGCGTGATTCAAAAGCTAGTACCCGCAAAAGTAACGAAATTACTTTTCAGTAATGTCTGGCGTCAGAGAAAGCGCCACGAACTTCGCGTAATAAGATGCGCTAGACTATACGCACCACGGCCGAGTTGGCTCTCGCTAACTGGATCACAGCGCCCTGTGCGGCCAGTGTGCCTCAACAGAACCGAAATAAGTCACAATAATCCCCTAGGAAGCGTCGCAAAGATGTCCCAACTCGATTCATTAACTCAAGTTATCTGCGCCAGGACGGCCGAGCTGTTTTTTGCTAACTGCATCTTAAGTCTCGGTCCCGTGCCCTAAGCCTAATTGCGTCGTAGACTGTGAAACAAAATTTCGCACCTTGCCGTAGTCCAATAGTGCAGCGTTGTCTTGTTCCAGTGCAGAAGGAACGCAAGAATACACCGGGAGCCCAAGAAACCAGGCTACATTTAAAAAAAAAGAAGACAGACGGGTCGCCGCGGGCGAGCGCTCAAACGCTCGTGCAGCAGCCCTCGCTCGCCTCGGGGGAGTGTCTGGCGGATGACGCATGCATCTGGCGCGTCATTGGCTTGCCCCTAGATAAGGCAAGAAAAATAAGTCGCAAAGTTTAGGTTAATTTATACGGAAAACATTTTAGTTTTCGCCGCAAAGAATTTAAAAATAAATCAATGTCTGTTAACTTAATGTCACTTTCTTTTTTTCGATGCTCGCGGCAGCTAACGGACGGCATCAATACTAGCGTGACATGTTTCCTGTTGCCAGTTTGTGCCGAGTGTCCCCTTTTGTTGAATTTCTTTCTCTATGCTCTCAGTTTGATGCATGTGAGAACGACCAGGCATGCTGTCTGCTGTCTGCACTGTCCGCCGCTCAACACTGTTGAAATTAAACACTTGATTAGTTTACCTTGTAGCATGGATCAAGTCCCATATATATATATATATATATATATACTGCCACGTGATTTATTGACGTGTGAACGTCAAGGAACGGCGACCAACGACAGGCGAACGTCAAGAAGCGGCGGGGCGACCAGCAGCCAAAATCCAGGCAAGCACAAGCTCGGGGCGCGTGGTTACTACCAACACTGTGGCGTGCTTGCTGACTGCTTCGTCGTCGTCTTGTCTTCTTCATTACATTGGCCCCCGGGGCCAATGTAATATATATATATGTATATATGTATATATAGATATATTGTATACCCTGTTGTAGTTCAGGCTGAGTGAGTCTCCAGGCGTTGGCACTTTACGAAGCGTAAACGTGGCCGCGCGATTCCAAGACGAACCTCGTTCTTCACTTCTTTAGCGACCATGCTGTGCCACACCATGGGGCAATACCCCCTTCTCAAAAAGAAATATTGCCGAAAAAACGAAGGACAACATACATAGGCTTGATGCGAGAGTGCTCAGATGGCAATACGACGAACACAAAGGCTATAGCCACGATCACCGTGGTGTGTGATATAGCCACAAGTCAGTGAGCGACGAGAAACGACAAAAATTAACCTAAACTGCTGAAAACGTCAACTATTAGGGGCTATGGTACAGTTTCAACCTCACAACGTGCACAATCTCAGATTGCGGTTGTCGACGTCGGGGAGGCTGGCATCTGTGAGGAAGGACTTCGTAATTCACGTCACTAATTCGCTGCAACACTCTGTAAGGTCCGAAGTAGCGGCTCAAAAGCTTCTCGAATAGTCTTTACAGCGGACGGGAGTCCAGACCAAAACTTGATCACCAGGTTGGAACTCGACTTGTCAATGGCGGAGAATGTAACGGCACGCATCGATGCTCTGTTGTTTCTTTATGTGCACTCGGGCAAGCTGACGGGCTTCTTCCGTGCAGTGCACGAAAAGCTCGGCATTTTGGATGAGATCAAGATGGCCGATGGTGTCGCACGGCAGCATTGCTTGTAACATAGTCTGCACTTCACGGCCGCAAACGAGGTAAAACGGCGTGAAAGCGTGTTGTTTCTTGCGTAGTAGTGTTATAGGCAAACGTTACGCACGGGAGTATCTCGTCCCACGTCTTGTGCTGCACGTCTGCGTACATAGACAGCAGGTCAGTCATCATTTTGTTCAGTCGTTCGGTAAAGCCGCTTGTCCGCGGATGGTAGGCAGTTGTCCTTCGATGGGTGGTGCAGATCAGTTTAAAAATGTCTTCAATGAGTTGTGCTGTAAAGGCTTTGCCTCGGTCTGTCATGACGTTCGATGGGGCGCCATGCCGTACGTACGATGCTCTGTTTGAGAAACTGACCAACATCGGAAGCTGTGCCTGGAGGCAGCGCCTTTGTCTCAGCGTACCGCGTTAAATAATTTGTGGTGACGATTATCCACCTGTTGGCAGAATATTACAGTGGAAACGGGCCCAGAAGATCAATTCCGACCTGGTCGAAAGGTTTGCTAGGTGGGTCAACCGGATTCAGCAGTCCTGCAGTCTTCAAAGCTGGCGACTTCCGGCACTGGAGTTCACGGCAGGATTAGACATACCGCTTAGGTGGGCTCGCTTGCTGTACCACAATGCGGACAACTAACCCGCTGCTCTGCGCCATGCAGGCGACGCCGGTGTTCGTGGCTATCATCACCCACGAGCAGCTGTCTTCTCGGATAGCTCCTGCTATCAACATGTCACTGGAATGTGCACTGCCACCCCTCAATGACGAAGCCGGCGCTTACTCACCTTGTACGCCTGCGCCACAAGGATCGACTGCGCATCCTCACCTGTATCATTGCCACCATTCCACATCTGAATGCTCGATTCATCGTGGAAAGTCCATCTGCACCGACATTCGTGCTCCCGCCAACTATAAAGCAGCTGCGATTGTTGACAGCGCTCTGTGGGCTTGGTTGCTGCTCCACAATGCAGACAAGTAACCCGTTGCTCTTCGCCACGCAGGCTGGTAACTATTATTCTCTTTTTGCGAAGAAATCCATCAATTATCGTCTGGTGCAGCTGCCGAGCCCCCGGTGCAGTGTCGCTATTGCTGTTGAGTGTGTCTTTGCCATTCGCTCTTTGATTTTTTTATGAGAAGACATCGAGTCTATCCCGTGTCCTGATAGTGCTGACCTTGTACTAATCGAACTGCAAAAACTAACAGGCAAAAGGAAATAATTTCAGAAAAATAAATATATTAAGAGCCAACTACTAGCGACGATAAGCTGGTGTCGGAGTTGAATTCCCGAATGACAGTGATCGAAAATCTTTGCCAAAGCATCATCCCGTTACAAAATGAAATCGAGGCCGTAAAAACAGAAACTACTTAAATTGCTGACCTAGCCACTTGCTTGGAACGGCGTATGGATGACTCTGAAAACCGATCCCCTAGGAACAACTTAATCTTTTATGGCGTTCCATGACACTAATGCCTCGGAGGCATTTGCCCAGTCTGAAGAAGCCGTTACCCAGCTGTGCTCTCCGCACCTTAACATTAACATAGAAATAAAAGAAAATGAATGAGCACGTCGTCTCGGGAGGCACACCGCTGGGCGTCGCCGCCCGATAATTGTTAAATTTACATACTTCAAGACTAAAGAGACCATCTTATCAAATGGCCGTAAGTATAAAGGCACGGATCACAGTGTCGGTGAAGAGTCTTCTAAGGCTGTGCAGAACGCCCGCCGGCACCCTTGCCGCTTTTTGCGAAAGGGACATCTGCTCGGTTTTCTTTGCGTTATAAAACTCTGCCCATAGGTACTAAACGCTACATATTTGAGGAGCCATCACAGACCGTCAAAGAAATAGCATAGCAATCGCATTATCCCACGATCCAAAAATATAGGTCGTAGTGCGTCGTCTGCGCTCTGCCGTGTGGACAAATCAGTTACGCTTACGGCCCCAAGGAAAGCGCCATCGTCCTCGATGACTTGGTCGGTGGTATAGTTATGGGCGCGCGAGAGTGCGTCAGCGTCTTCGTGCATGCGGCTCGACTTCTACACGATGGTCACGTCGTACTCCTCCAAACGTAGACTCCACCGTGCCAGTCGTCCAGAAGGGTCCCACAGGATTGCAAGCCAGCATAACGAGTGATGATCGGTCACAACTTTGAATGGGCGGCCGTAGAGATAAGGTCGAAATTGGCCAGTGCCCATACGACAGCAAGACACTCTTTCTCCGTGGTGGTGTAGTTGGTCTCTGCACGCGATGACCTGCGTAGGCAGGTCATCGCGTGCAGAGATCTTTCAATGCCTTCCTGCCATTGTACAAGCACCGCACCAAGACCAACGTTAATGGCGTCGGTATGAATGTCCATGTCCGTCTCCTCGTCAAAGTGGACCACAACTGGTGCTGACACCAGGTGCTGTCGAAGCTCTGTGAAAGCAGTCTCTTGCTCTGAGGTTCAGACGAACGATACGTCGTCGCTCGTGAGGTGAGTCAGCAGTTCTGCCATCTTCGAAACATTTTCTATAAAGCGACGGCAGTATGCGCAAAAGCCCAGGAAGCGTCGGAGACCTTTCTTGTTGGCCGGGGTTTAAAACGTAGCTAAAGCGGCAGTTTCCGCGAGATCGGGGCTAGCACCTTCCACGCTGACCATGTGTCCCAGAAACATCAGCCCCTTTAGCCGAAATGACACTTCTGAGGCTTAATGGTGAGGTTAGCCGATCGGAAGGCTTCGAGAACTTGCCGCAGTCGTTTCAGGTGGTCGTCAAACCACGTCGTCGAGGTAGACGGGGCAGCTATGCCACTTCAGACCAGTGAGAACGGCGTCCATAATTAGCTGTAAAGTTGCTGGTGCCGAACAGAGGCCGAAAGGAAGTACTCTGAATCCGTAAAGACCATCTGGAGTGACAAAATCAGTTTTTCGCGGTCTCGTTCATCTACCTCAATTTGCCAGTAACCGCTCTTGAGATCGAGAGACGAAAAATATTTAGCTCGCCACAATCTGTCTAAATAGTTATCGATATGTGGTAGCGGGTACACGTCCTTCTTGGCAACGTCATTGAGGCGTCTGTAATCAACACAGAAACGAAGCGTGCCGTCTTTTTTCTTGAAAAGAACGACCAGGGAGGACCACGGACTGCGCGAAGGCTGAATGACACCATCACATAGCCTCTCCTTGACTTGGGCTTGATTTGCCTCACGTTCTTTCGGCGAGACCCGATAGGGCTGTTGCTATTCGGTGCTTCGTCATTGGCGTTTGGCCCACCTTGGTAGACCGAGTGAAGCACGCGTGGAACTCGTTCAAGAGTTCCTGCAGTGCGCTCTTTTGGTCATCCATAAGCTCGGACTTTACATGGATGCCTCTGAGCGATCCGTTGTCTGTGGCCACTTCAGAAGCGATGTCCCTTGATGATTCGGCGTAGGCGAGGGCAGTACCACGTAAAATGCGCCGAAGCTCAAAGATAAAGTTGGTAACGAGAACCGCTGTCTGGCTATCACGAAATTCCGCAAGGCATCGCGCTACACAAATACCTTGGATCAGTAACATAGAAATGTTGCCTTATACAATGGCTTCACCGTCTTGTAGCTCGTCAGATTGACCGGAACCATCACACTCGCACGTGGCGGTATCGTGATGCTGTCGTCCAAAGCGCGAAGTTCGGATCTGCGTCTAATGGCGTCGGTCTGTGCTGTTGCCCTTTTTGTCGACACAGTGATCCAGTATTATGGCACATATTCCAGGAGAAAGTCCATCCCAAGAATTAAATCGCGGGAACACTCGCGTAGAACCACACAAGTGGCGAGAAATGCAGCACCGCGAATTTCATTTCTACTCTAGCGGTGCATAAGCCAAGCGGTGTGATGACGTGGCCACCTGCCGTACGAACTGGGGCCCCATCGAAGGGCAACGTAACTTTTTTCAGGACGCTCGCCGGTATCTACAAGTGCACTCATTTTTCTGCGATCGCTCAACACAGGTAAGTTCAGTGAAATATTGTTCGCGGGAACTAGTTCTGGCGACATCGTGTTTTGTTTGTTCTGCGGTCGGGACGATACGAGGTCTTCAGCGCGTCGAGTATCAGCAGCCTCGCCTCGGAAGGTCGCTGACGTCAGTTTTCCCTGCGTGGACTTGGTGGTCGCCCCTCTGTCATCCTCGAGGCGGTATCACGAGGAGGGAAATATTGTCGCGGTGAGGGTGAATCTTTTCTTTTTGCTTCAAAATCTACATTGAACCGCTACCTATTTCTGTAAGAGATCCGGTCATATCAATCTTTTCCTTGCTTTTGCTCCACCAATACTCCAAATTTTGTCTTGCTTATCTCGACGGCTGACCGGTTGATGCTTCCGTCCACTTTAAACTCAAGCGCTTCTGGAAGGTCTAAGTTACCTACCGTTCTAACTGGGTGAACAGATTCACCATCAATGTGCGCTCTGCCGGGCGGGGTCTACACGTTGAGCTCCTATCGTGTGACTTCACCGCTCATCCTGAATCTAGAAACTGTTTTAACGAGAGAGTGTTAAGGGCCCCGCGTCACAGAAAATCCGGTGTCGGCGTCGGCTTCGCGGTCCGTGAGCTAACATTTCCGTATACATTTAGGTACAAGTATATACCACGCCTTGCTATATGATAGCCGGTATATGCGAGTTATACTGCCACATAATTCTATCACTAAAGTTGCGCATACCTTGTTTTACATTCTGGACAGAGTTATTGCTCGGAATTTCGAGAATGACAGCTAACAAACAAATGTCATCAAACAAAGCACCGATAGCGCATGCCTTTTATGTTAAAATTTCTCAGACTGAAATATTAAATGTGTGAAGCAATGTAGCAGAAACCAGAAAATGATGTCATTTTTTTTGGCGACTGTGCACAACCTCCGGGATCGGCCCACGCAAGAGGCCGCGTTCCTACTAGAAAGCTCGCCTTCGTGCAGAGCGTTCGCCGCGAGCGTTTCCCGGTAAACATTATGGTTAGATAAGCTGCAGTTGCCAGGAAGCGTAAGAAGCAATCAGGGATCTTTGAATACTATCGCGTACCAGTCTTGAAGGCTAAGGTTAAGCGTCTTGCATGTTTTTAACGCAGCCCGAATGTTGGGGCTAAATGCCGTAAATGCATATCGTGTTAGAAGCGAGTACCCTCGGCGCCGTAAGTTTAAACTTGTTGAAACTCGGCCGGTATCTGGAAATATAATTTTGTAACAATAGCGCCCATTCATTTGAGATAGTATATTACCGTGAAGTCCCACAGAAGCCCGTAGGGACAATGTCCAACATTCCTGGACATCATAACGAATGACCTTCTGAAAGGGGTAAGTATTGCGCACGAATCTGTGGCTCGAAAAGTGATAAGCTGAACGGTAAGCGACAGGAAGACATCAATGTGGATTAGAGGATAAAACACGAGTGCATGATAGATTCGCTGATGAGATTACAAACAAGTGGCGGGCCACATAATGTGGTAGTGTATTATTCAGAGTTAGAGATCGTGTTTTGTGGGAAGGAAAATGGAGTAAATGGATGTAAGTGATTAGAAGGTGTTAAATTTGCTGGCATAAGGTGGGTTCAGCTCATACTGAACCAGGGCGATTGGAAATCACTGCGAGAAGCCTTCGTTCAGCATTGGACATAAGATAGGCTCCTAAAGAGAAGTAGCTGTCCTTTCACTGAGTCTCTAAGACAACGAAGTGACCTGAGTTGGCCAACAAATAGGTCCCTTCGATGCTCTTAATTATAGAAGTGCGTCGGAAATCCGCTGAAAGGTAACTGAGAAGCTTTTTTAACGCGCTGTTCAAAATAATTAGTGACATAAACGCGAGACAATTGCTGTCGGGAACATCTGAGCGAAGTATAACTCCCATGCACGCTGAGGGACACTTATAAAGATCTTAGGTTCACTAATTCTTTGGCGCGGAGTTTTAATATGCTCGCCATCTTTCAATGTACTATGGGGTACTGTTCTACTGAGTGAAATTATGCCCCATTGTAGAATTCACCTTCTTCTGAGCTCTCATTAGCTTACCAGATGGCTACGCCCACTTTGATTGGCTCAATATGTAAGCGTGGATGAAGATGACAATATCTCAGAATTACAGAGCGCAAAATCAACACCGCATGGAGTCCAATAGGAACACTGCACTAACTATTGGGCGAATTTATTTGTACGAGTCTTCAAAATAGTAACTATTTTGAGAATAATAAAAGGTAGAAACTCGTATGTAATCGATCGGAAAAAGTTCCCAATCTTGTTCGACAATACTTCAGCATAGCCGATATAACCTTCGGTGTCACGAAATTAGTTGCAAGTACTAATATTGCTCTGTGCCAACCATCTCCCATCGTATTTATTTGATCATCCGCACTCTCTGACCGAAAAACGCGCTTCTTCATGGCAGAGAGCCATGGAAAAGCTAGAAATAAATGTGGCATATACCATCGGGGATGATTGTCAATGTCCGCGATAGCTATATCATTTAACCTGCTGCATATGCCGTTGCATCCGTAGATCACGAAACCTTGGATTTACATCAGCAGTGGCAATCTCACTGCCAACCACAATACCTAATGATACGACCATACAGTCTATCACATTGTAACATTGCACCCTTGTTGAACCCCCTTAGCAACCCCCACAATCTCTAGTATCGTGGCTGCAACTTTGGGGCAATTGCTATCCATGAAGCGGTCACGCTCGACACGGAATTGTCTGTTGTGTATGTGGCGATATCGCTTTAATATATTAAAGGATACATAGCGCTTCAATCACCTTAGAAGATCCATTACGGGTGATTGGCTGAGAATGGGCACATGCTTATATTGCGCGTGCACTGCCGAAGGTGTGTGTTCGGGCACATAGGCAGTGGCGCAAGTTGTCTACTAGGCAAGACAGCAGCCAGCAGCAAGTTGTTCATTCGAGCCAGACTTGGGCACGTTACAGAAAAAATGTTACTGATTGCAATCACGAATTACTCCATTAAAAATCTAGCTCCTTAGTGACTAATTACTATTTCATGAAATTTGTCCGGATGTTATGGAAATATCGAGCCATAGTACAAGGACGGGCAGAAAATTCGGAATGTTGCCAGGTATACTTTTGCGCTACTCCATTAAAAATGCAATTGATTACAGAGACCAATTACTGTTCCATGAAAGTTTTCGAGTAATTACTGAAATGAAATGGATTTTATTTATTTTACTCTCCTCTCCACTTTTATCAAGATTGCACAAACATAGCAAATGGAGTGAGCTGGCTTGGCTCTTCCAGTGTGTATTCAGCAGCCTTTCACAAGTCGTTTATTTTCTCGAACAACTGCTTTTAAAAATTTTCGCCAGTAGTGACAATGAAAACTCGCTTATGTGGGTGCTGCAGAAAAAGGGGATGTTGCGACGTACCAACATCTTGCGCGCAAGCTTGGTGGTGCTCAGTGCTCCAGAGCACGCGTCCGAGTCCTCTGTAAAGCACATCACTACATTGTTGCTGGCGATCGGAGAAGGTTATCCCCATAGGGCCAAGGAAGAGCTGAAAAACATTTTTCGTAGGTAATTTCATGGCATCATCGTCCTAAGTGGTCATCGCTATCGAACCAAAAAAAGGCAACTGCAAATTGTCGGCCAGCGTCTGGTGGAGCTTCATGATAAGCAATGAAATACTCATCCCTTGTGTTAGCCAGCTTGAACACGAGCGTTCTAGAGGTTTCTGCGCGCCACTGACTGCGGGCCTTCAAATGTAGTTACGGCCAAATACACTGCGCTCATAGCTACGTCGCGTGTTAGAGCTTGTCTCGTAAATAACTGGTTTCATGCAATTGGTTAGTGTAAAAATTACGTACAGTGATCGTTAACAGTAGAAAATGCAATTGATTGCAGGTATTTACGTGTGATTATTTACACACAAGCTTAATTCTGGGCTATACCAAGCGGCACACTTAGTATACTCGGCAGTCCTTACTAGTACTCAAGCTAGTAGACAACTTGGGTCCCTCGTTGCGTCCCATTGTTTATTGTGCAACATCATTCAACCATTGAAAGAGGCCAAAGTAGGTAAAGAAAGTTATCGCTTTAATACATTTTTATTCAGGAGATTCTCGCGCTGTGCTGGAAAGCAGCCAAATACGCAAGGGCATTGACATATTGGCTCAACACTATGGAGAGGTGTTCGAAGTCGACGTCGTTCCATTCAAAGTTGCACTTCTCGAACGTCTCGAGCGTCGCGCGCCGACCGGCTACGAGAGCAAACAACGCTGCGAAATCATCCAGCGTTCTGTGCGTGCGTGGTCCACAGCCACTCACGACGAGGTTCTCCATGACTTCGATGCAGGACATCAGGTTGGCCAGCACCCAGCAGGAGTTGACCGTCGCGAATAACTCGTCGACGTGGATCTGGCGCTGCAGCGGTGCGCGGCGCATAATCGCATTAGCGCCGGGTCCTTGGGCACGTCGATCCAGTTCTCGCGGAATGCGAGCGTGCCCATGGCGTCGCACCTGTCGAGCAGCTCGCACAGCATGCTGACGCCCACGCTCGAGTAGCGCACGCTCATGGTCTCCAGCGTTTCGAGCTGGGTCACTGCGGAGCACAGCGCGTCCATCAGGTGCCTGGTGGGGTAGTCGAGCAGGTGGTAGCAAAGCCTGGCGTGCCTCAGGTTGCGGCTCACGCTGAGTACATCCCGTAACAGGAACTGCGCTTGCGACGAGCGCGACTTGCACAGCTCCACAGACTCGATGCAGCATTGTCCCGTGAGCAGCAAGAACGAGTGCACGCGCTGTACGTTGGACGCAACCGCAACCACGCGTCCGCGCAGGCACGCCACGCCCAGCCGTCCTTCGCGCAGTTCGATGTTGATGACTCACGGGAAGTTGTTCCATAGGGACAGCTCCGCAAGGTGGAAGCAGCCGTCGGCTGCACTGGCCGTGCCTGACTTATCGAGGTCCACATAGCGTTGGCCCTTGATGCTCCGCATGCAGCGAAGGTTGGAGAAGAGCTGGTTGACCGACTCGCACACGCTGGGATAGCTTCCATCCAACCCGGTGCGCAAAGGACTCTCGTAGGTGGCCTCTCCGTGGTCCCATCTTGCAGACCTGTGGGGAAACACCTGTCATGTTCGTACTCCACTCTGCTATTCACAATGCACATCGCTAATGCATGGTTTCTGCCTCTTTGAAGAGTAAGTATCACCAAGTGACATTAAAAAACTACCCCAATATTCATTTCTTATTTACAGAAACTTAACGTGTGTAAAATTTGTTGAAAAATGCCTGGCGTATACTGAGAGAAAGGATGCACGAAACTGAGAGCAGCCGGCCAGGCGTTCGTGACGTCATGATGTGCAGCATCTCTGCGTTGTATTTTAGTGTATTGAGGCATTAGGAAGGAAAATTCCGTTGGCGTCACCCAAGTGAGGAGCGAGAACCACACGGATGCAAGGGACCTCGTGCAGTGTGCCTCAGAATGTCAAACGCATTCTACTGCTCCTCGGGGGCAGTTCTGAGTGCCAGTGAACGCTTCGCAGGCTCCACTCCACTGCCATACAAATGGGAAACCCGACGTAGCGACATCAGAAACCTTCATTTCTTCACGGACAATGTCAATGTCGTTTCCCAAAGCAAAAATCTCCGCTGCATTTTTCTATGTAGCTTAACTTATTCAACAGCGAATGAATACCGCTAAGTAAAGCTACCGGCTTATGTACCAACTGTGAATATACCTAATGTATTGGGGAAGCATCCCATTGTAGGTAAAGCCGTTCATTACACCAATACATACCACTAGCTGCGTTGCATATTGAAGTACACCAGATATATGTGAAGTAAAAAATACATAAGCGGTATAGTTCTGTGTTTTTCCATGTCTTGCTGTGACGTGACATGCTCTTCGCGTCAGCCGTGGTGTTATACTTAGGTACTAACAGCACAAGTTGAACAAATCAAAAGCTACTAGGCCCTGTTATTGTGCTGCCAGCTTCACAAGTTCACATGCAGTTTTTAATAGCGGCCTAATTCATGCACCGCAACGTGAATGTGGGTCGACAGAAGACCGGCTTCGGAACGACTGCAGATATCTCAGTCATATATAGTTACATAGAACGGGTGTTCCGATTATTTCCTGTTGCTCCCACTTGAATTTATTCCGCAATGTCGTCCGCGTATAGGACAATAGTAATGCGACTACCATTATAATGCGGCTATCTCTAGGGACGATGGAACCCGCGACGTGGTGCTGAGAAGGAGCGCGCGATGTAGCCACTAAGCCACCACGGTGTGCGAGAAAGCTTTTCTTTACCGCTTGCAACGACGAAGCAGAGAGCGAAGGAAGGACCTTACGCTTTCGTTGGAGCTTCGCCGTCGAGTCAGGTCCGTCGGCATCATCCACCGCGAAGCTGCGCCTGCTCGACGTTTGGACGCAGTGCTGGGCGAAATCCCTGGAACCGAGCTGGATCGAGCGTCGCGTGGTTCACGCGAGCAGCTGCGCGATTTTGTTGGCACGCGTTGCCCGTGACACGCTGTTTCGGGACTCCTTCGCGTAACGCGAGGCTGACTTGATGATGATGATGATATTAAAGTTTTTGGCACATACCCACTTACGGGGGATGGGCCAAGAGGTTAACTTATTCTGCGCAACGGAACTGAAAACGGCGAAGAAGCGAATTGCCGCGAATTCAAGTCAGGCGCAAGAAAACGCGCGATGTTGAACTTTATTTTGAGAAAACGGTAAGTTGGCAAGTTTGTATTTGTTCACAATTAACAACAGCGCAATGAGTAGGGACGGAGTAAGGCCTCAAATGCGAGACACGAGAAAGCCGTGCCTTTCTCCGGCCTTGTTTTTTGTTCTGCTACTAATTTTGCCCGATGTGATTCTTGATTTTTTTTTGGCAGCCCAAAATACGGGATGCCAAGGGAAGGTAGAGCGTGCGGATAACGAGATTTATGTTTTATTTATTTATTTATGTATTTATTTATTTACTTATTTATGTATTTATTTATTTATTTTTAAGTCCCTCAAGGTACGTAGTCGCACATTGCAGAGGGGAGGGGCGAAGATACAATACACGAGTAAAAAATACAGGATTACTTCCAAAAATTCACAGTACAGGGAAAAAAAGAAGGTAATAAATATGAGGTTATAATTCACAAGTCCAGCAATCTGGGACATCGACTACTGCGGTGAAGCCGACCCTGGGGCGATGCGGTCGGCGTAACTCTATGGGCAGCGTTTTTTAAAAATTGATTGCTGAGCAATGGCTAGTTTTTCGCGATTTGCACTTTAGGCACTCAATCCCGACAACGTTCTCACGCTATATGTCGAGTGTAGTTTAATTCTGCCGGATGGATTTTTTTTCCTGGGGCACTTTTGTAGACCCATTTAAATTGCATGGGGTGATTTTTAAAACGTCATTTGCAGCACAGTAAAAACTAATCCGCTAATTGCACTCTAGTGGCACATACTGTAGGTCTCTCTGTATATGTAGGTTCAGTTTGGTTTTATTCCGCTGGCTGGAATTTTTTCCTGGGGCGCTTTTGTTTGGCTACTATGCGGCAAAGCATCTTTACAGGGGCAAAAGATTCGTCCGCCGTTGAATTGATGGCAAAGAGCTTGTGGACCATGCTAAAAATGGACACGAATGTGCAGCTGTGATGCATATTTGCGCCCTGGCGTATAAGGAAAGATGATGGTGTCAGATTCTGCAAGAAGGAGCGGGCCAAATGGCTTTATGGAGTGCCATCGAAGCACTAAGAACGGCTGCCCGTGTCCCTTTTTCTCAAGTTTCGGCGCATGGTAAAGTGTTTCATTTGGTATTTAGAAAGATAAGGTATTTAGAAAGATTTAGTATTAGGCAAATTTTTGACACAAAAGGATATCGCTAAATAGAGCACTTGTTACTTGTGTTTACTTGACAGTGCAATGTGCCAACAATGCGAAGGCTGGAATATTATCAGCGTAAAAAAAATTGAAAGGGAAAACTTATGATCTATAGAACGCGTGACGGAACGAAATGAAGAGGAAAAGAGATACAGCGAAAATCAGCAGCTTCGTCTCGTTTAATAAATCATCCCGTTTTAGTTTTAAATGCATAAGCATTTCTATGCCTACCAAATGGGAAATTTCTCCGTCCGTCACGAAAGACGAATACAATGGCTCATAACCACGTAATGCAGAGGCTACAAGCGCTCAGCGAAGTGAAGCAAACAGCGCATACATTCATTGAGGTCACCCATACAATACACAGAACAGCACATATTTCAATAAAAAACAAGTTCAAAACAAGCACTCGAACCAGGAATAAAACATTGCATGCACCCCTCAGCAATTGTAATGGTAGTTTTGCAACGGCTTAGCTGGACATCCAGGTTGATAAGAACCGATAATAGTTGATAAGGGTCGGATCGTGTTCGATAAGGTTGATAACGATCGATAAGGGTTAATAAGGGTTTATGCTGGTCGAATCAAATTTCATAACATTGATATGACACCGGGCTGCGTGGCGATTAACAAGCGGCACAATGCTTGTGTATACTTAGGCAACTTCCAGAGGAGTTTCTGCGTGATTTCTTTTTTTCAGTTCGGACGTATAACTAAAATCATGCGTGCCTGTTAAGTGTACGCAAATCTCGCACGTTATACGGGAAGGTAAGGTTGTGAAGGTTTGAGAAAGTGGAGCCGCAACCGCTGAACTACACCGGGTCAATTGTTGTAGGGCCTGCTGTGAGCCACACGATTGCTTAGCTGCGCAAATAGGTAATCGCTTGACAATGCTTCTCGGAGCCCCGCTTTGTCGGGAATATTTCCTCTAGTAAGATGACTCTTACAATGTCCTCGTAGCGCAACAAAGCACTGGTATGATAGTCGTGCGGACATGACTAACCTGATTCCGGGCTTTTAAATGTTGTCGCACCAAATCGCTTGGAAATACGAAGAAAACATACAATGCGTTTGTTTCTCCACAAAGACAGTCGTACTGTGGGGAAACAAGCTTCTAGTTTATGGCAGCGGTATTTCCCGTAGACAACTTCTTTTTTTATTATTTTTTTGTGAAAGCAATTATATGTACACTCCAGGCGCATTTACGCCGACGTCATCCGCGTCGCCTTCGCTGTCGCTGCGATGTTCCGTGTGAAGTCCGAGTGCGATAACATCGGGGCCGGAGGCGTATGTTGCCGGTGAGAGTGGAAGCGTGCCAGATTCATCTGAGAAGCCTGGAGGGTCAATCTCGAAGGTTATGAAAAACGGCGCTGTGTATTGTGGGTATTACACGGACAAACAGGTGCACGTAGGGTAACGTTTAACATCAACTCACCACTCTCGAATTGCAATAAATGCTGAAGAAATTAAACATTCACTGTTAACATCACCACGTACTATCGTCAGTCAAAGCAAACAGCAGAGAAAGCTTCGCTTACTCTGCTTCCCACACTGACTCGGATCCACATAATCTTATTGCGATTGCAAATATATGGACACTCCAGGGACATTTCCGCCATCGTCGTCGACGTGATGTTTCGTATAATGTCTAAGTGCGATAACATCGTGGCCACGCGCCGTATGGTGTGGGTAAAGTGAAAGCGTGAGAGGGTGAGCAGAGAATGGCAGCTCAGTCTCGCGTGCGCAATGGAGGAAGGCGGGGGAAAAGCGCTCCGTCTTCCATCGAGCACAAGGCCGCAGGGAAAGTGGGGGACGTTATACTCCCGTGGCGGCTACGTATGACGCGGCTGAGCGCGGCCGCGCGGCCCCGATCTAGAAAGCGATCTGCGCTGGGTACAAAGTCTAAACGGGCCGATGGCTGGGACCCTATAACGTAAAGCTATTTCAATCTGTTTTCCTTCCAATCTCCTGATGTCCAATTTACGTAACCGCCAACGCAAGCATCGGGCGGTGACTCGCAGAGTTGTTTGAGAAGGCTATTAAAACGCTCTCCTATTTTATAGGAGGTCACTGTTGTTTGCTTTCAAACGGAATAGCATTGCCTAACTTGACATATATTTCTTACCTGATTGGCTGACCAAGGGCGATGAGCATGCAGAACTGTAAGTGGTAAGGTGGGGCCGGGCTAGCGCAGTGAAAGTAGATAACCTGTTGAGGAGGGTGTTGCCGGCGTCTGCGTTTGCCCTGCTTCTTCTTACTTAGCTTTCGGTGTCTGCTAGAAAATCACGTCGCCGTGCAACGGAAACGTAACAATGCAGCTAAAACGAATCTTCAGTGAAGAAAATTTGACATAGCGATGTCGTTTACGTGCTGAAAGGACTCGACAACCATATAATGTCACGCAAAATTTTTAATATAGGCAAATTAATCCATTCTCCACGGCAGCTCCGACTAGCCAGTGCCAGAGCGATCGGCGGGTACCCACCTTCTATTCATGTCGAAACGGGGCAGTGTCCGGCTATTGAAAAGAAAATGAAGTTTTTATCGGCGTAATAATGCATCTTTAATGCGTACACGCCACTTTGACGCAGTGATTTTTCGCGGTTTTTGGACGTCAGGTGACAGACAGGCGAAGTGGACGCAGCCCGAAAACTTTTGACCAACTGCGGATGGCTGATGGTAAAAAGGCATAGAATCGAAAAATAATATTTTTCTGTTGTTCGGTCTCACATGGATAATTTGTGTGCACACGTCATATAAAAGTGAATAGCTCTCGCGGTTTTTTAACAGCGGAGCTGTTTAAGCCGAGCGTAGTCCGTAACCTGCGAACAGAAATTGTGGGCCTATCCTGGCGGTAGTGCAGAAAGGGTACAAGCGCAATGACACATACCTCTGTGAACTGGCGAAGCTGGTTAAGTCTAGCTAAGCATGGTTGGGACTATTTAAGCTTAGTCTGTCATCGATAGACAATTGATAGTCAACCAGCAGCTAATCGATAATCGATAAATGATCAATAAATTCCGAAACATGCTGGGGATGACTTGGTAGTGCTTAGGCTAGCCCAAAAGCCAGGCCAAGCTAGGTGCCTATCAGCTCCGCTTTCTCTGTATATAGCGTTGCGCCTCCCGTGCAAGCTACGCAAATATTTTTCTTTTACGTTGCGTGAAAGACAAGTGAAGTTGGGCAATCATGGAGGCCTGCATGATTGCAAAAATAGAATAGAAGCAGTTTGGAATAGCTTTTCGTTAAAGCGCCCCTGATGCCTTCGTGTGCGGTGTATTCTCGGCGCAACTAGTTCGCGTTGAAGCTAGAACTAGCACGATGGACAATTCGTTCGCTGTTGCTGCCGCTCTCCCCCACGCCATCGTTTTGACAGCGAGTGTCCGCGCTAATCGAGAGAGATGTGTTCATGTGTGATTGTGCGCGCGTGACAACGTGCAGGTTAATTTAGTTACTAAGCGAATGTTTACAGCAGTTTATGCAGCTGATAAAACGACTAACCTTAGTTTGCACAGCTGTCTAATAAATTTCTGTCGCAATCAGTGATTCGCCTGTCGGGCGAAATTGACCTTATTGTTACTATTATTGTAGTTAATATTATTATAAATTATTACGCTCAAGCCAGGCGCAATACACATACAAGTTTCGAATACAGGCGCAGTTCTGTCTCATTGTGACTGAGTGCCGATAATTTTTTTCGAGTAAATGTGGCACAGCGTGTCGTTTACAAAAAGCAGCTTGGTGTCTGACACTGCAGATAAGGTGGCATAGACATGTTGTAAATCCGGTTTTCTATTGGATGGCGCAAATCGGCACGCAGAAAGAGAATTTCGGGTGGTGGGTCGATTCCTTGTTGGAAAAATGGATATATTCTCTCGCGCAAGCCGTAGCTTTAAAATTGAATCCAAAGTACAAGTGCCCAAAAATGGTGGTATTAGGTAGTGTGCGCTCTTTCCCGTCTCTTGTTGTTTTCTTCCTGTTTGTTTTGGGCAGCGTCTCAATACATTAACATAACGTCACTGTCTCGTTCGACGGAAACACCTAAACAATTTTGCAGTAGGTAGAGTCATCTGCGTTCGGTGTTCCTGGGAGTAGTCCCCTTCCAAGGTGATCAAAAAGCACAGTGCTACTTCATCTTTCTTTTCCTTTTATTAAACGTGCGACATTTAATGGTAGTGCGCGAAGGCGAGTATTACAAGCTTTTGCGCTGTAGTCGCTTTTTGTTGAAAGTTGCACACGTGGCTCCACTCTCGTGCGGCCGAGACATGGACTGTCATGGTATGGTCATTTATCGGACAATGCCAGGGCTACTACTTTGTTTTCTCGCCAAAAAACCGTCCCACCCCCCTAGTCGCTCAAATAACAGTTACAACCTTACCACAGACAAGACAAATTGGCTTTGTGCTTTTGAAAGCGGATAGTGAAAGTCTATCAACTCTCTGTCTTTGTATCTTAGCACTTGCTTTCTTTCTAGCCCATGCTGCGCTAGAAAAAGCCGGCAGAAAAAATTTTTCTGGTTACAATAAGCATTCTCAATCGGAAGTTGTTAAAATTTTCGACAGTATTCGTCTTTTCCCGCAATGCGACGTGTGTGGCGGCGTTGTGTAGAGCTTCGGGGAAAAAACGGTCAAATACGATATTCAGCAGCTGATTGATGCACTCTCGTTAAATGCTAAAAAACTTTTTGAATGGCATGACACCATTTACACACCCTAAGTTGTCTTTTTCTTGGCACATAAAAAATTTGTGCTCTCCAAATCAATGTTTAATGGTGTAACTGCTGCATTGATTTGCTTCTTTTAGTTAATCTACTAAGCTTGAAAATGCCGCTAGTCAGACATAATAGAGCACAGAGAAAAGGCACAACTGCACGCGGCATTGTCTTATCCTTACAATAAATTCGCTAACGAGAAAGATCATGAATCCAACTACAAAATGATATCTCGTACCAAAGGATTGAGGGAAAACCACTAGGACACACTCAGTTCGACAATCTTATTGTTAACAGGTGATTCAAGGGTGACGCAAGGCGACAACTCTTGCCAATGACGGCGTGCATACGACTATAGACCATCAATAGCATAACATGACTTTAGTGAGCCAAGAACCAATATGCAGGCCATGCGGTAAAACTTTATTATAGGAACTCAGTTTCAGCATTGTTCGTACAACTCAACGCTTGAAGCCTGTGTATATTTGCGGCGGTACGTATATGTTTTATTGCTGCTTGGCCCACTTTGGTTATTAGCCTGCGTAACACCGTGACTAAATTTCGCCTCATCGCACGCAAATTTAAGCCTTCTTGAAAACAGAACCAGTACGATTCAGTCACTTGAACAGCCTTTCATTTATTTATCACACAGTCTCATATTCGCTCGAGGAGGATTATAGCGGGGAGGATGTATACACGCATTAAAGCTTTTTTTCAAGGTAACATTATAAGAAGTGATACCAAAACCAAACAAGATCTAAAACAGAGAAACAAAGCAGCAGGGGCCGAATTCACAAAGCTTTTCGATCGTAAGCGCTGCACCACGATTCGCTGACACCTGCTTCTGCGAACAGTTTTAGCGTGAGAACGTTTTTGTGAATCCGAATACAGTAGTTACAATGAGCCTAAAAGAAACATATATTGAAATTAAAGGCGTGTGAAATTGTTATACGTTACCAGGAATTTGGGACATCGCCGAACAGCGCCTCTAGCGGCCGCCTCTGAAAACACACGCGTTTTCTATGGGAGAGCGTCGTTTTTTCCAAATAACTAATCATAGAAGCCATCTTTTAAAATATTCCCGTGGAAATAAGCTCTCGGCGCTTAGCCCGAAATATCATGCAAGTGGTACCATTACTTACGGCATAAAACCAGTTCCAAATTGCGGGCGAAGTTTCAAGTATGGGAGTCTATTAAAAAGCCAAAATTTTCCAGGCTTTTTTGCCCAGTAAAAAGCAATTTGCGATGAACCTATCGCATCGATTGACGTATTCCTGGGGATTTATCAACTTCAATGAATCAGCTTTCAGCTAGTTGCAGCAGCAGCTCTTGAAATGGCAAAGAAGTCGTTCCAAAATCGCAGTTTTCATAACAAGGTCGCGGAATTTATTGTGGTACATACATAAACCTAGTTTTCGCCAACAGCAGCGCTTCGAAACGGTAGCCGAGCGTGTTGAGCGATCAAGGTCACTGATACCACGATCGTGAGTTCGCAGGTTCGAAGCCAGATGCGCAGCACTTCTTATCACTTTGTCGCGGCTTAGTTTGGCGGCTTCCCACCAGATGGCATATTCCGACATGCAGGTCATTTGGTTACGGTTCTTGTTTGGTTTCTTTCTAATGTACCAACGTCTTCCTAAAAAATAGCTGGCTGGTTTCGAGAACATGCGAACGTGCTTCCAAACATCTTTTGCACTTTAGGTATATTGTATATTGGAGAATAAACCCAGGTAACGTGTTTGTCAGTTCATTTCTTTCTTAAGCTGAATATTTATCAAGACATTACTAAGAAATAGTTTGCCTTTCAGCTACGTCTTGGGAAAGGCTTGTTTGTGCGACTCTTGTGCGGCTTGAAACGTACCACAAAAATAAATAGCGTCCAATCTGTGCAATTAAAAGACACAGAAGTAGAAAAGTTGGCTGCAGCCCCAGACGTAGTATTTTTACAAAGGAATACAGTTGAAGCTATTTGACTGAGTATATTTGCGTTATATCAAAGCAGAATTTTTGCGTATACCTGATCTTCGGTGCAAAAGAAGGCTGTCCGAATTATTGCACAAGACTGTTTGCTTAGTACAAATCAGTACCTCGAAACATAAACATTCTACCCTCAATATGCAGCGCACGTGTCTTATCATTTGAACCATTTCCATATACCTTCACAAAATTCCAGAAATACTAAAGGTCTTCATATCCTTTTACCCTTTTACCACAACTTACGCACAGGAGTATTGGAAATTATGCGAAAAGACTCTGGGACGTGTTAATGACTGAGCTACCCGCCGGGGTAGCTCAGTCAGCTAAGGCGTTGCGCTGCTGAGCTCGAGATCGCGGGATCGAATCCCGGCCGCGGCGGCCGCATTTCGATGGAGGCGAAATGCAAAAACGCCCGTGTGCTTGCGTTGTAGTGCACGTTAAAGAACCCCAGGTGGTCAAAATTAATCCGGAGCCCTCCACTACGGCGTGCCTCATAATCAGAACTGGTTTTGGCACGTAAAACCCCAGAAAGAAGAAGTTCTTTACTAATTCTATTGCTGAACCAGGTCACAGCACCATGATATAATTACTGGTGCAATTCTTTAATAATTTTGTGAGAATATTCTCCTACCATAAATTTACCATGTTTGAACAATTGAAGAAACATGAGAAAGGACCGTGAGGGTTTGCAGAAATGTTGCTTTATTAGAATCGTTTATGACCCATATCGGTGCGGTCGTTTTGTCATGATCACGCCAGCGTGCACTGAGCATCATTTCTCATTTTGTCTACTGCCTATAAATAAAATACAAAAGTGTCGTTCCTTGTGTGTGAGTAGCACAATGGCAGCAGAACCTTTCATATGGTCCCACTAAGCCAAACCTTCCCTTTTCCGCCATGGTGCCACAGGACATGTCAATTTCACACTTGATTTTCACCCTTTCAGCTTCATAGAAAGCGTAGGGAGGTACACAAGACGAACAGGCGAAGTTTTGAAGTTGTCCTGAGATTTGAGTAAAATTTCATAGGCAATCTTATTATCCTTTACTTGTTTACAAATTTATTACACCTCATTGGTGACAATAATAGTAGTTCAGTTCTTATACTTAATACATCATGTCTCAGATGGCTGCCCTGAAAATTAACCAGGTGTAAGCATTGGATGACGTTGGCTGGAAGGAATTCATTAAAAAATGTGTGCAGAATAAATAAAATACAGGTGTTCAATGGCACAGTCACCGTCAAAAGTTTACGCGGCCGAGATTCTGCGAATAAGTTCATTTTCAACGTAGCTACGCCCGCAGCCAGTAAAAGTATGCAAAACTTTTGTTTACCCTAGACCAGTATACGCTGTAAATCCGAATACCACGATGCGTGCCTCAGGCATAGAAATATAATATTTTTTCAGCTTCAGGCGTGCGAAAGCTTTGGACGCTGACTATACGTTCTGAAGGCCAGGCTGCATTTTAGCATATACGTGATGACAAGCGCCGAGCTCTTGA
The DNA here is from genome assembly GCF_013339745.2 of Dermacentor silvarum. Taxonomy (NCBI): domain Eukaryota; kingdom Metazoa; phylum Arthropoda; class Arachnida; order Ixodida; family Ixodidae; genus Dermacentor; species Dermacentor silvarum. The sequence goes on from NC_051154.1 coordinate 360,760,832, forward strand.
TGGTGGAATATTAGAGCGTAGAATTGTAGAACTTGTGCAAGGTCAGGTGACTTCACGACGCAAACCTAGCGATAGAAGCTCAGCATGGTTTTTGTTAATAACACTGAAGATAAATGAATAGTCAGAGTAAATTAATGTTACTGTCCGTTTCTGGACAGACTCGAGTGTAATGCATACGTTCTATATCACTGAAAGTTCCATGCTAGTTCCATAAAGGGCATTCATATTCGAATTTTGGCCTGTCTTACGCCTACCGCATCTTTAGCAATGAGAAGAGGTAGGCAATTGCTTCTTGGGATGTAGCCCAGGCCATGGTAGATGTGATTAGTAATGCGGTATATATGTTAGTAGGCTGACTGGGATTATTACATGAAGTACGCCAACGTACCTAGGTTAAGTCACGGTGGAAATTACAGAGCCCTTTATTGTATATACATATGTTGAAGTCATGTGAGAGTGTCTCTGCCAAAAACTTATAAGTTTAACAATATGACGACTGAATAGCCTTCTGTTAAGCTGTTGGTAAAAATACTGTGTACGAAGTTCTATTGTGGGTTAAACTGCAACGTTATCAGCGTTTCCAAAAGAAAGTGACTACAAGTCTATCTTTCTCGGGCGTTCATTTCACCTAGGTACCACCGCCTGACTCGTGACCTTTATATTTTTAAATCTGCCCCGATGACGTAAGTTACGTTGCGAAAAAAATAAATACTCTTTCTAAAGAATGAACCATCACAGTTTCCCGACAAAGCGCGGTACGTTGGCGAAAGTCGTTATGTGTGATCACGATAAGAACGACAGCCCGTCGTTAAAAATGACTTGTCACTCCCCGGTTTTCCTTTTTTGTCAAGGACGCGACAAACCCGTATAAGGGTAATCCCGACCTTGGCATGATGCTTGCGACTTTTCTGGTTCCGGATGAGCGCGTTCTTTGTGTATAATTCAGGCGCCCGGCATGGAAAGGCTTACACCTTTAAACAGCGAAAGGCTTTCACTAGTTACTTCGGTAGCTCCACGGAAAGCGCGGACAATCAGTCCACTTTCAGCAAAAGCGCTCTGAACCAAGACACATATTTGAGAGAAACAAGATCCTATATTACCCATAGCGAGAAATGTGTCCACAAATTACACCTCATTATACCGATGTGTCTATGAGCCGCACTCTGGTGCCTGTATTCCGTATTATGACAAAAAATATAGTTTGTGCAGTGTCAGTAGCCTAAACGTAAAACAGAAAATTGAAGTCATCACAAAGACTGTCATATATCATAAATTGCAAGAAAAAAATTGAAACTGTACTTCATAATACTCGCAATGCAAACTTTGATGCATGTGATTCATTTCAATTTCCTATCTGTTCCGACCCGCCGTGGTTTCTGAGTGGCTATGGTGTTGGGTTGCTGAGCACGAGGTCGCGGGATCGAATCCCGGCCACGGCGGCCGCATTTTGATGTGGGCGAAATGTGAAAACACCCGTGTACATAGATTTATGTGCACGGTAAGGAACCCCAGGTGGTCCAAATTATTCCGGAGTCCCTAACTACGGCGTGCCTCATAATCAGATCGTGGTTTTGGCACGTAAAAGCCTATAATTTAATGTAATTTTTTAACCTAGATGTTCCTAATCGTAGTGGTTAAGGGGAAATAAACATGCACTCTTGGAGACGATGGAGACGAATAAACAGCAACAATGGAGACGAATTACAACAAATGATTGAGGACCTTAATCGAGAAAGTGTAAGAATTGGGTTGAAGTTATCTACGAAGCTAAGTGCTGAACAACGTTCAGAGGTGCTCGACTTGTTTGAAGAATTTAAGAATATCTTTTCTTACCTACCAGGAAAGACTGAACTCGTTCAGTGCGTACTACGCTTGACCTCTGATAAGCCAATCCATGTTCCCCAGTATCCTATCCCACTAGCTTTACGGGAAAGCGTCGAGAAGGAAGTACAAGAAATGGTAAATTTGGGCATCATAGAAAGGTCTCAGTCACCCTATCACGCTCCCACTGTAGTTGTCAAGAAACCAGACAATACGATCCGTTTATGTATAGACTTCAGGGAGCTTAATAAGACCTTGACTGCTGACAGTGAACCCATACCGCGCATCGACATGGTTCTTGCCCTTGCTGGTCAGTGCAAGTTTTTCTCGAAATTTGATTTTACCAAAGGCTATTGCCAGGTGCCCATGGCTGTGGGAGAAAAAACAGCATTTTCCAGTACATCTGGCCTGTATCACTTTGTATACATGCCGTTTGGGATCAAGACAGCTCCGGCTGTTTTCGCACGCCTCATGCGAGCCGTTCTTGGTGACCTAGAAAATGTTCATCACTATTTTGACGATGTTGTCATTGCTACAAATACGTGGAATGAGCATTTGGTCACTCTGCGGCGTGTGTTTGAGCGAATCCAACAGGCCAAGTTAACAATAAAACCCAGCAAGTGTGAGATAGGAGAGCAGACAATATTTTTCCTGGGTCATCGAATTGGAGACGGTAAAGTTGAACCTCTTCTGAAGACCCTAGACAAGATTCTCGCAGCCAAAAGACCTAAGACGAAAAAGACCCTCCAGTCTTTTCTTGGTCTTACAGGATACTACAGGAAATTCATCCTTAACTATGCTGAGATCACCAAGCCTTTGACTGATCTCACACGGAAAGGACAGAACAACATTCTTGCTTGGGGACCGGCTCAAGAGCAAGCTGTCACCATTCTGAAGAATAAGCTTGGCGACGCTCCCATTCTACAAGCACCATATATGAGAAAGGAATTTGTCCTCCGCACCGATGCCTCAAGCACTAGTCTTGGTGCCGTACTGCTCCAGCGAGGAAAGGATCAGGTCTTACATCCTGTTGCCTACGCTAGCCGCAACCTGTTGCCTCGAGAAACAAGGTATTTGTGGTAGGAGGACGACAATTTAATGTTTGTGATCGGTGTGCGGAACCGATATTTGAAATGCGCGGGCTTTTCCGTGCTTGTGCTCGGCATGCGGGGCCGAAAAGCGCGGGAGTGAGCGTCGCTGGTGTGCGTGGTCGGTGCGCGTGCCGGGAGAGACCATCTGGAACGACGGCGCAGCCAGGCTGAGAGAACGGGCAGTGCAGCGAGATGCAGCGGATCGAACGCCGGCCCACGTCCCGGCATCCCTGTCCTGCACTGTGAACCGGGCGCCGCCCCGGCTTCTACCATCGTCGCGGGTCCTGTTGAGCTGGGCCTCGTCCCCGCTCGCACGACCGCTGCCGTGCTGCCGGGCTCGGGCCACGACCCAGAGCCCCCTGGTCCTGTTCCACAAACCGGGCGCCGCCCGGGCTTCTACCATCGACGCGGGTTCTGCGGAGCAGGGCCTCGTCCCCGCTCGCACGACCGCTGCCGTGCTTCCAGGCTCGGGCTACGACCCAGAGCCCTGGTCCTGTTCTCCGAACCGGGCGCCGCCCCGGCTTTCACCCACTGCTGTGCTGGGCTTCGCCCCGGCTCTCATCCCACCGCTACGGTGCCGAGCTCGGGCTATGACCCAGAGCTAACTCTCCGGAACCGGGCTACGTCCTGGTGCCACCCTGAACGTCAACCGCCGCCCGTATACCCACCGCCGTCAGAGCCAAGTCCGCCGAGCCGCCGCCATGAGGCCGGACTCCTCTGTAGAATTGTGAGTGCTCGAGCGTGACACTTATCCAGCTTATCTGTATAGTTCGTGTTCCCGTATTCGTCCCATGTGCCGTTCGTGTCATAAATACGTCTCTTTGTGTCTCTGGTTGCTTTCTTGTGCGTCTGGCTGACCTGCGCCCACAACATAATCATCACAGTATTCCACCATTGAACGGGAATGCTTGGCACTTGTATGGGCAGTACAAAAATTCCATTTGTACTTGTACGGCAAACAATTTGTCATACAATCCGACCATCAGCCTTTGCAATACTTGCAGTCCGCCAAACATCTCAACAACAGAGTTTTGCGATGGAGCTTACTCTTGCAAAGGTACTCCTTTGCCGTTGATTACATCAAAGGGTCGGATAACGTCGGAGCGGATTACCTGAGCCGGGTTTAAATCATTGAACTATTAAGTGTATATTATATCAGTGCTTAAATTTTTAGGCTTTGGAGTGTTGAAGAACAAGAAGACATTTACCGACTTTGCTTTTAAAACAATAGTTGTATATGTGATGAACTCATTTGGCAAGTGTACCTCCGCAGAACACGTTGGCCTGTGTTTTCCGCCTTCTTCCCCATTAGAAAAGTTGTAAACAACTTTCTTAAAACCGGGGGTTGTCATGATATGGACGGAAGCGCGCGAAAAACGAAAAGGCATTGCCGTGTTCGCCGTGCGGGGGCGATGACGAAGTGGTGTGACCGTGTGGCGCGTGGTGCGTGCGAGTGTTCGGAGCTGCTCGGCGTTGAAGGCCAGCAGGTTCTCGCTGGACGCCCGGTCCAGAGAACCCAGATCGCCCACTACGCCGTCCTTGGACGCAAAGGACCTGTGTTCCTGCTGGGCAACCAGTCCAGGGAGCCAGGCGAACGAGGCAACTCGTTCTCGGATGCCAGTGACCTGCGTTCCTGCTGGGCAACCGGTCCAGGGAGCCAGGTGAGCGGGGCAACCACGGTCCAGAGAGCCAGGCGAGCGGGGCAACCATTCGAGAGAGCCAGGCAAGCGGGCAACCAGTCCAGGGAGCCTCAGGGACCTGTGTTCCTGCTGGACAACCGGTCCAGGGAGCCAGGCGAGGTGGTCGCTTTCCCGGGCCACTGTCACGACCAGCCTGCCGTGCGGAGGTGACAGCAGTAGCGAGAGCTGTTAACAGCGCGGCTACCACGGCTGTGTCTGCTACCGTCGCTGCTGCAGCTGCAGATCCTATGATGCCGTGGGTAGGTCCATGGTGACGTCGTCCAGCCGTCAGCCGAGCCTTCGGGACCGACATCGGCCTCTACGCGTCAACGGGCTCCACGCAAAACGAGCGCACGGCGAGAGACTTTATAATATATAACAGGACACTCTAGCAGCAGCTTCGGGACTGCATGCATTAACAAACTTAAGTACGTGTCCATCGTGATGTCTGTACGTCTTTGTGCTGTTAGTATATATTCTGTGTTTGTGTGCACTCGAGCGGTCGATTGCGTTCCTTGGTAAATGGTCCTGGGCCCAAACCTCATTAGTCTCATCACAATCAAACCTCACTACATAATCATTTCATCACAGTGGGAAAGGAGATTGGCCAAGCTGTCTAGTAATGGTGATCACATAAAGGTCGAACTTTCAAACCAACAGAAATAGCTAATCGTAAGGTTTAAAAGAACACCTTGTTTCTGTATGACTCTGCGATTTAAGTTTCTGACGTTCGCCGCCGTTTATGTATGGCAGCGGAAACAAGTTCCAAATGGTAGTAGAACGGCGAGGAATAAATGAAAAAAAAAGAAGCGTGCCTTTTCAGATAACAGCATGGCCTAGTCGCCCCTGATTTTTGTTAAACAATGTGAATTATGTGGTTTTACGTCTCAAAACCACAATATGATCATGAGGCACAACGTAATGGGGTACTCCGGATCAAATTTCAGCACCTGGGGTTCTGTAACGTGCGCCTAAATCTAAATGCACGAACGTTGTTGCATTTCACCCCCATCTAATTGGATGCGGCCGCCGTGGCAGAGATCAAACCGACACTTAGTGCGTTACGCCATAGCCATTGGCCTACAGCAGTGGGTTCCCCGGGTCTCCTGTAACCTCCCTTAAGCTGAATATATATATATATATATATATATATTGCGGTTTATTGACAACTCAGAAACGCGACCATCTCAGTCGAGCGTCAGACACCGAGAGCGCGAGCCCATCTTCGTCGGCGGGCCGATGATGATAGTGTGTCCATAGGGCACGCCAGTCTTCTTCGCAACAACTGCCCCCTGGAGAAGAAGGAGGCATCCTGGCGACTCAAGGAGAGGAGAGGATAAGGGGATCGTAGATAGGGTTTGAGCCTTTGGACGTGCACTGTCTCGCGTCCACGACGCCTCAAGTCAGTAGAAGGCGTTAGCGGCTCGACTACGTAGTTGACTGGCGTCGTCTGTTGTACGACGCGGTAGGGACCGTGGTATTGAGCGAGCAGTTTAGAGGATAAACCAGGGGTGCTTGAAGATCCACAACCAGACTAGTGAGTCCGGTTGGTAGGTGCAGGGAGGTCGGTCATCATCGCGACGGAATTTTTGGAAACTCTGGTCTTCCGCCGTGAACGAACGGGCCAGCTGACGGCATTCCTCGGCATACTTGGAGGCTTCAGACAGACATGCCCTCTGATGGGTCAGGCCGGTAGGAGAGAATGGTGTCGAGCGTACAGGTAGGTTTACGGCCATGTGCGAGAAAGAATCGCGAAAATCCCGTTGTGGCCTGGAAGTGGCGTTATAGGCGTACGTAACATATGGCAAAACGAGGTCCCAGTTGGTATGATCCGATGTCATGTACATGGATAGCATGTCGCCCAAAGTTGAATTAAACCGCTCTGTTATGCCGTTCGTTTATGGATAATAAGCCGTAGTGGTGCGATGGATGGTATGGCACGGGGTCAGAAGGGCGTTATGAACTTCGGAAAGAAACGCACGCCCTCTGTCACTCAGAAGTTCCCGCGGTGCCCCATGACACAGTATGAAGTGATGCAGGAGGAAGGACGCAATGTAGCGGGCTGTCGCTGTTTGCAGTGCCGCAGTTTCGGCATAGCGGGTGAGGTGGTCGACAGCGACAATAATCCAGGGATTTCCAGATGATGTGCAGGGAAGAGGCACGTAGAGATCGATGCCGACGCGGTCGAATGGTCGGGGCGGACAAGGAATGGACTGCAAAGGACCAGAAGGATCAGGAGCAGGAAGCTTGCGTCATTGGAACGCTGTGCAAGAGCGAATGTACTTTCGCACGAAAGTATACATGCCACGCCAATAAAAGCGGGAGGGAAGCCTGGCGTAAGTCTTGGAGAGGCCAGCATGGGCGCATTGCGGGTTTGAATGGAGAGCGGAGCATACATCTGTGCGCCGATGGTGGGGAACAACTAACAACCATTTGCGACCGCCGGAAGCGTAATTTCGATGATAGAGAACACCATCCCGCAATTCGAAACGAGAAGCTTGGCGGCGCATAGCGCGTGAAGGGCGTGTTGTTGAACTGTCAGAAATGCAATCCATAAGTGCCGCAATCCAGGGATAATTGCGTTGCTCCACAGCCATGTTGACGTGCACAGGCGACGAAAACGCCGATTCGATGACTGAAATGCAAGTCATGTAACTTGGTGTAGGCTACCGAGAGAGCGCATCCGCGTCGGTGTGTTTACGGCCAAACCGGTAAATGACGCGTATGTCGAAGTCTTCTAACCATAGAGCCCATCGCGCAAGGCGGCCAGATGGATCTTGTAAAGTCGGTAACCAACATAGAGCATGGTGATCCGCAACGACGTCGAAGGGGCGGCTGTACAGGTAGGGTCGGAATTTTCAAAGGGCGCAGGTGATAGCCAGGCACTCCTTTTTGGTGACGGAGTAATTGGATTCCGCCTTCGTTAGTGTTCGGCTGGCGCAGGCTACTATGTATTTATCATGCCCACTTTTTCGCTGTGCGAGCACGGCACCAAGTCTTACGCCGCTGGCATCGGTGTGGACTTCTGTGGGGGCCGTGGGGCTGAAATGGCGCAGTACGGGAGGCGAAGTGAGCAAGCACCGCATAGTTTCAAAAGCACCGTCGGAAGCTGTGGCCCAAGTAGAAAGTCGTGTGTCGCCGCGAAGCAGCTGAGTCAATGGAGCAATGATACAAGCGAAATTGATAATGATAAAGCGACGAAATTAGGAGCAGAATCTCATAAAGCTCCGAAGTTCTTTCGTGGATGTTGGTTTCGGAAATTCGGCGACGGCGCGAAGTTTGTAAGGATCAGGTAGTATGCCATCTTTCGATACGACGTGTCCGAATATAGCAAGCTGCTTGGCTCCAAAGTGACATTTCTTCAAGTTGAGTTGGAGCCCTGACTCGGCGATGCACTGCAGGACTTGTTCGAGACGGTACAGATGGGTGGGAAAATCTGGAGAAAAGACGACGACATCGTCAAGGTAACATAGGCATGTCTTCCAATTTAGCCTACGAAGCAGATTGTCCATCATTCGTTCGAATGTAGCAGGGGCATTGCAAAGCCCAAACGGCATAACATTAAGCTCATATAGGCCTTCCGGGGTCACGAAGGCTGTCTTCGGGCGATCGGCAGGATCCATAGGCACTTGCCAATAGCCTGAGCATAAATCGAGCAAAGAAAAATACTCCGCGCCTTGCAAACAATCCAGAGCATCGTTGATGCGCAGTAAATGGTAGACGTGTTTGCGAGTTATCTTATTAAGACGGCCGTAGTGAACGCAAAATCTAATTGTACCATCTTTTTTCTTAACCAAGACTACAGGCGACGCCAAGGGACTATTAGAAGGTTGAACCACTCCACGCTCAAGCATTTCGCTTACTTCATTTTCAATAACACGGCGCTCCGCGGGTGATACACAAAAAGGCCTCTGGCGCAGTGGTGCGTGGGTGCCGGTGTCGATCTCATGACGTACAGTCGACGTGCGTTCTAGAGGGGTGTGTTGAGAGTCGTACGTAGATTGCTATTGTAGGGGCGCGCCCTAAGCGCGCTCCCAATTGCAGCGCCAACACAGCGTCGCGCAAGACGCCCGAAATAAACACAGATTGCATCTCTGCGTTCGTTGTGTGCGGACGTGGTCGCCCGCTGCCGCTCCCGCGTCGGCGGGCGACGCGACTACTATAGCTTGGCGACCCGGATGTGAGACGCTGGTCGTGGCAGCCTCCGCTCGGCTCCTGGCAAGCTCGCAGCCTTTTGAGTAGGAACGACAGCACGGCTAATTCGCCGCCGTCACGTTAATTCCTACATTGGTGACCCGGACGTGCGTGCGTGATGGCTGCGAACGCGGGTCCCGCGTCGGCGGACAGCGGTACTCGGCAGCGACCGCAGTCAACGGTGCGTCTCCCGCCATTTTGGCCGAGGAGGCCGGGCGTACGTATGTGATTCGGCCACGGCGCTCACCGGCCACGGTTCAGCACACCGGCCACGGTCCAGCACACCGGCCACGGTCCAGCACACCGGCCACGGTACGCGCACGCCGGCCTCGGTACGAGCACGCCGGCTACGGTACGAGCACGCCAGCCACGGGACGAGCACGCCGGCCACTGTACGAGCACACGGGCCACGGTACGAATACCCCGCTCACGATACGAGCATGCCGGCCATGGTACGAAACCGCCTCAGTGAGACGCCGGCCACGGAGCGACACCGCTTCGGTGCTACGCCGGCCACGGTACGACACCGGCCTCGGTACGACACGGGCCTCTTCAATAGCCGGGGGCCCATGTAGGAGCACCAGCAACGGTTGCCCGCGTTCGCACCGAACGCGCGCGGCTTCCGTGATTTTTGCTGGTGCCTCTGGCGGCGGCTTGGAGCTCTTCGTCCAGATGAGAACCGGACACTCATCGCTCGCAACGCCCGAACGCCATGGGTTGACGAACTTCCCCTCGTGAAGCATCTTTGTCTTCCCTGGGGGGAGCCTTGTAGGGGCGCGCCCTAAGCGCGCTCCCGATTGCAGCGCCAACACAGCGTCCCGCAAGACGCGCGAAATAAACACAGATTGCATCTCTGCGTTCGTTGTGTGCGGACGTGGTCGCCCGCCGACGCGGGAGCGGCGGCGGGCGACGCGACTTCTATAGATTGGCGACCCGGATGTGAGACGCTGGTCGTGGCAGCCTCCGCTCGGCTCCTGGCAAGCTCGCAGCCTTTTGAGTAGGAACGACGGCACGGCTAGTTTGCCGCCGTCACGTTAATTCCTACATGTATTTCCGCAGAAAGCTGAGAAGCTGCGAACGCTGCGTAGGGCTCAAGAGGGCATCTACTGAACTATGGAAGACGTCTTGCGTAGGCTGGGAATAAGGCGAACCTATAAGTCAACGAGTTCACGTCTGAACAGTTGTTGTCAATAGGTGCGTCAAAGATGGTTACTGAGTCGGCAGACTGAAGACCTCCAATGCACTCGCCATGACGTAATACAAGGGGCGTGGCCTTAGCGTTGGAAACGAGCAGTCGCGTGCAGCCACCGCTGACAGTTAGGACAGCGAAGGGAAGTGAACATCGTCGCCAAACAAATATGTCCGATGAGAGAAATAGGGCAGTAGAGTCAGTGGCGAAAGTAGAGCAAGCATTCGCAATCAACGAAGAGTGCGGAGGGATCGTAGTGTCTTCTGTAACGGCCAGTTTGTCGCCAAGATCGTCAAGGTCATGTGAACGAGTATCGGGAAGCGGAGAAAATTCAACTTCGGCGCGAGAACAATCAATGATGGCCTGATGATTGGAAAGGATGTCCCACCCCAATATGACGTCGTATGAACAGGATGAGAGTAGGACGAACTCGACTGTATACGAGTATACTTGAATGACGATGCGGGCGGTACATGCGTCAACAGGGGTAATGCACTGGGAACTTGCTGTCCGGAGTGACAGTGCAGATAAGGGCGTCATTACTTTCCGAAGCATGCGGCAAAGTTCTTCCGTAACTACTGAAACGGCGGCGCCTGTGTCGACCAATGCCAGTGTGACGACTCCTTCTACAGATACTTTGATTACGTTCGTCGGTAGAGGGCGAGTGTGGTTCGACTGGAACGCAGTTCTCGCCTCTTGAACTGCGGTAGCTAGTTTTCCTGCTCCGATGGGGCCGGACGCCGCCGCATGGGGGAAAGTGAGCGGCGACGAGGGGATGGCGAGCGACGATCACGGGCAGATGGAATGACGCTACGCGTTGACGGCAAGTGCGAATCATTTGGTGGCGAGAAGGACGAAGCTGGCGAAACGTAGGAGGAGACACGTTGGTCATGACCTTGAAGCCTTAAGCGACGGCGACAGTGCCGTGCCACGTGACCAGGGATACCACAGAAGAAGCACACGAGGCGATTGTCGGGTGTACGTCAGGGTCCCGTGCTAGCTGGTGATCTGGTGGTGTACACTGGGTGATTGGACGTGGCGGTGCAGCAAACGGTGGTGCTGAAAAAGTCGATGGAGGTGGCCATGCTGCAACCTCGGCGTAGCTGAGAGGTACAGGCAATGGTGGTGCTGCACGAGGGGTCTGTATAGCTTCGGACACTTGTTATGGAGCATTTCACTCAACGGAGGAGCCAAGGACGGCGTGGGCCCTGGGATGGCGGTGAGCAGGGATAGCTGGCGGGCGACTTCTGAGCGTATGAATTCCTTGATTTCGCCGAGCACATAGTCGTTGTTAGTCACAGCTGCTAAACTTGCAATGGAAGTATCGGGGATAGAAGAACATCGAGTGAGCAGACGTTGTCTCCTGAGTTCGTCGTAGCTCTGACAAAGTTCAGTGACTTCGACTACGATCTGCGGGCTTTTCGAGAGGAGCATTTGCAAAGCGTCGTCTTCGATTCCCTTCATGGCGCGACGGATCTTGTCAGACTCAGTCATCGATGGCCCGACGCGCTTGCGAAGGTCCACAACATCTTCTATGTACTTGCTGAAGTTTTCACCGGGTTGCTGGAAACGGCTGCGCAAGCGCTCTTCGGCATGGAGCTTCCGCGCCGCAGGGCGACCGAACACTTGCGTAATGCGCGCCTTGAAATCTGACCAGGTGCTGAGGTCGGATTCGTGGTTGAGGTACCACACGCTAGCGACACCCGTGAGATAGAAGTTCGCGTATCTGAGCTTCGCAGCATCGTCCCATTTACTGTTGTGAGCGGAGGAAGCGGGCAGAAAGGTTGAAAAACGTTTAATTGGCGAAATTACAAACTGCGTTCATTGTCTGAGGCTGAAAAAACTCCGGCTCCCCGCTCTTCTCTCGCAAAACGTCACACGACTCTCAAGGTTGCTTGACCTCGTCTCTGAATAAAGCTATGTTTAGAGCTGAAGCTCACATCCCACCCCACTTAGAAGTCCAAGTCCACTTGGAAAAGAAAAGCTACTGTTGCATTGACGTGATCGGGTGGGCAGTCTGGGCTGTCTGACTGGGCACTGATCGTTCAGCGGCAAAGCAGATGCAGTTTCTGCACTACGTGACACCGGGCGAGAAGTCTTCAAAGGTGGATGGTGCATTCTTCAACTCGAAAGGCATTTGCGTCCATTTGAAAGTACCCTGGTGCATGATGAATGTGGTTTTCTCCTGGTCTTCCTCTTTCACTCTGATTTGCCAGCATGCACAGCACAAATCCAAAACTGCAAACAGGGAGCTGCCAGCAAGGTCATCAAAAATGTCGTCAGCCCGGGGAAGTGGCTGCAGAACATTCACTGTCATATTGTTCAGAGGTATGTAATTCACACACAGCCTCTGTTTGTTGTTTTGTGTCACTACCACCGCTGGAAAGCCCCATGGGCCATAGGATGGTCGGATGATGTCAGTCTCAAACAGAGTCGCTGTCTGACGCTCGAGAAATTGTCTATCACTGGCTGTGTAACGGTACGGCTGTCGACCGTAGGGCTTGGCGTCAGGCACCAGCTTGATCTCGTGTTCGATGCCTTCATATAGACCGATGTCTTCAGGGCTTGTGCTGAAAAGACCAGCATGACGTTGTACAATGCGCTTTACGGCTGCTTGTTCTTCGTGATTGAGCTGAGCTCCAAGGCAGATGTCATTCAGGGGATCGTCAGGGACGTTAGCAAGTGGGTCTGAAGGCAATGGGCTCGAAGAGCTTGTCTGGAGTGGGCTTGTGGGGCATGTAGTTTCCAGTTGAACTAGGGTCGCCTTGTTGAGCTGGCTCCACAAGGGTTCATTCTCGTCTGGCTCGTACTCGAATTGAAGTGGGTCTGCCGTGGGCTGCGAGGGATCAAAACGTGACAATGCAGATGTTGTCAAAATTACTGCATTTGACATTCTTGGCAATAGTTTCTCTTTGCACTGCACGACAACGTTGGTAGATGGCTGGCAGATCACAGGCAGCTTCGAAGGTTTGAAGTGGAGTTCAGCTTGAGCTGCGTAAAACCAATCCTTTCCCAGAATGAGGGGAAGGGCGTTCCGTTCAAGGATGGCTGCTTCGACAACTGCGGATAGAGGCCCAATAGTGATCCTCAAAAAGACAGATCCTTCCGGCATGACGGAGCTTCCGCCGACGACAAGCAAAGGTGGCTTGGTCCACGGTTCGATGTTGAGGTTTGATGCTAAGCTTGCTGCAAGAATGGTGACGTTTGAACCGCTGTCTGGGAAAGCACTGATCTCTCCCAGTCCTTTGACGTGAGCAGTAGCGACGGCACATCTGAACTTGGATCCATACAAGGTGTCATCAACACGGCCAACACAGGCTGTTGGTGCTTTGGGGACTGTCGGCTTGTTGTCACCCGAAGGTTGCTTTGGTGTAGTACATTTACTTGCTAGGTGACCCTTCTCTTGACAGTTGTAGCACACCGCATCTTTCAAGTCTTGTCCTTTTCTGTAAGCTGGGGCACCATACTTAGCTGAAATGGCTTCGTACCTCGACTCTTGGTCCGCAGGTGGTAGGCTGTTAATACGAGGAGGCAGTGTCATGCGTGTGGTGTGCTGGAACGTAGATGGTCGAGCAGTCTGTGAGGAGTTCACAACACTGTCAGTTCTGGCAGTAGCACTCTGGAGCTGGGGCGTCCCGGCTGTCTTGCGAATTGCTCTGCTGGCTGTGGAGATCGGATCAAGCGGGCGTGGTCTAATGCTCTATCCACTTCGGATACAATGCTGAGGAAGTCGTCCACGGTACGGGGTCGCTGAACAGCGATGGATGTGGCTACCTGGTCGTCACGAATGCCTTGAACGAGGTATTCGATGCGTTCCTTGTCAGTAATGGGGACTGGACAACGTGACATGGTCTTGAGCTTTGCAAAGGTGTACTGCTGCAGGCTCTCTCCGGCTTTTTGTGTGAGGGCTGTGACCTTCTGTTGCCACTGTATCATGGAAAGTTGCTCGCCGAATTGTTCTTGGAGTCCCGCCTTCCAGATGGTCCATGTGGTAAGCTGTCGCCCTGTTGAGGCATGACAGTCTGCTGCGACTCCACGTAGCTTTCCTTGTGCAATGGCGAGGAGAGTTGGGTCTTCCCATCGTGCAAGTCATTGAATGCACTCGAGCTCTGCGATCCAGTGCTTGAAAGTAGGGGTGCCACTTCCGTTGAAGGTAGGCAGCGAAGCTGAGAGGTCTGGTAGCGTTGTCACGTGCACTGGGTTCGCGTGACTTGATATCGTGGTCATCATATGGCCATGTTTTGGTGAAGAAAAGCTGCCATGCGCTGCATGTCCTCTGCTGGGTCTGACGTGAAGGCTGGCATGGCTGGGAATGAAGTCGTAGGCACTGGCATGGTCGGGAACGACGTTGAAATTTCGGGCACGCATGGCGCGGGTTCGTGGTTTGGCGGTGGGTCTTTCGCGGTATCAACCAAAAGTCGGTCGATTAGTTCCTCCTTGTTGCCGGTTGTGGAGAGGTTTCGGCGTTGCAGCTCAGTTTTCATCAATTGTGCATTCAGCGTGGCGAGGTCTTCTGTGGTGGCAACACGCCAGTTGATGAACGACATCGTTGTTGACACGCCGGGCTGGGTAGGCTTAGGAATGGTTTGGCGTTCAACAGCGCTCAGTCGAGGGCACGGCGGCTTACTTGGCGGGCGAAGTGGCTGTGGCAGCATTGAATAGGACATTGAATGGCAGCATTGAATTTCTGCAGCATTGAATAGCGTAGTCGTGGTCGAGTAGTCGAGCGTCAGACACCGAGAGCGCGAGCCCATTTTCGTCAGCGGGCCGATGAAGATAGTGCGTCCATGGGGCACGCCAGTTTTCTTCGCTACAACACACACACACACACACACACACACACACACACACACACACACACACACACACACACACACACACACATATATATATATATATATATATATATATATATAAAGTGTGGTTATGCCGGGATCTGGTCATTGAACAGGAACTTGTAGGTTGAGGACGCATGTCTGAAAGAAAGCAGCGATACTTTATTTCCAATGTTTCGGCCGGGGTCTGGATGACGACTGAGCCATGTGTGAGCGGAGGAAGCGGGCAGAAAGGTTGAAAAACGTTTAATTGGCGAAATTACAAACTGCGTTCATTGTCTGAGGCTGAAAAAACTCCGGCTCCCCTTAACAGGATAGACCCTGACCATTCACAGTCGTGCTCCATATGTGGTCATGACTCATGCTCTTTTGATCACATGCTCTGGTTGTGCCTAGCCCTTAACGCCTCTCCACCCATCACGAAAGAGCAATGGGAGGAATCCCTCGAGAGCAGCAATCTTCAAATCCAACACCAGGCTGTCCAGAGGGCCCACGACATCGCGACGGGACTTGGTCTCCTGGTCCCATCGTGGGCGGAGCCACCGACTTAATCTGGGGGAGCCTTCGGCTCGCCTAGATCTTAGTTCCTCAGGACTCAAATAAAGTTCTTGTCATGTCATGTCATGTCCCCGCTATTCTCTCGCAAAACGTCACACGACTCTCAAGGTTGCTTGACCTCGTCTCTCAATAAAGCTATGTTGAGAGCTGAAGCTCACACTGTAGGCACTCACCCGCTCGTACAACGAGAGCCAATCTTCTACGTCGTATTCGTCGGAGCTGCTGAAGATGGGAGGATCGCGTTGAGGCATTGAGCCAGTACAAATCAATGTTGGCGATGTCGGAGGTGTTGTTTGGCTGGCTTCGTCAGGCATGATGGCCGGCAGTGTCCGATTGCGTAGTTCCAGGGTTGGGAGAGTAGAACTCAGCAGAGCTCCATCAAATATGTAAAGCGGTTTATTGACAACTCAGAAACGCGACCGTCTCAGTCGTTGTTGCCTATCACGCATGTGGCTCCTACCCACCGGGGGGGGGGGGGGGGTATTGGCCAAGAAATGGGTGGATAATTCCAAATTATTATGGAGGATAAATTTCTGAATATCTATGGAATTAGCATTGAATAGCGTAGTCGTGGTCGAGTAGTCGAGCGTCAGACACCGAGAGCGCGAGCCCATTTTCGTCAGCGGGCCGATGAAGATAGTGCGTCCATGGGGCACGCCAGTTTTCTTCGCTACAACACACACACACACACACACACACACACACACACACATATATATATATATATATATATATATATATATATATATATATATGTGTATGTATATATATAAAGTGTGGTTATGCCGGGATCTGGTCATTGAACAGGAACTTGTAGGTTGAGGACGCATGTCTGAAAGAAAGAAGCGATACTTTATTTCCAATGTTTCGGCCGGGGTCTGGCCTTCCTCGGGGAATACATGAAACGGTAAAGCGTTGTGGTTTAACACGTATCTGGTATAGGGGGTCCCCATGAAAGATTTTTACACTAAGGTGTTTGAACCCGTGTCGAATCGGCATTGCAAATGTCAAGCGAGGTTAAGTAAATTACTCCACGGCATGATTGTAACAAGTAGAGCAGCAAATGTAACCAACCAATATATACAACACAAACAGGGTTTGCGTAAAGATGACATGTAGCGGAAGAAAAAAAGAAAGAAAAAATCGGGGAAAAACAAAGAGCCATGACCGGAGACAGCTTTTTGCTCGAGGGTACTTGCATCGTGATGAATCATTAGTAAAACGTGGTAAGAATGCACTATGGGATGATTGCAACAACTGGTTCATAGAGCAACAAATGCAACAAAGGCAGGGTTTACAAAAGAGCTCAGCAAGAAAGGTGTGTACGTAAGTTTAAACAAAAATGGAACAGCATTATATAATTCGTGAACATCACTCGTCCTAGGTTAAACACAATAGAGTGATACATCAGCAACTAAAAAATTGTTTCGGGCGATAGACATGTCAGCAAAAAATTACTGTTTACGCTCTTTAATGTTTATCCCAGACAAACATTTTTGAACTCTGCTTTACATAGCTTGTGATTGCCCGAAAAATAAACTATGGCGTTTTACGTGCCAAAACAACGATCTCATAATAAGGCACGCCATAGTGGGGGGACTCCGGATTAATTTCGACCACCTGGGGTTCCTAATCGTGCACCTAAATTAAGTACACGGGTGTTTTCGCATTTCGCCCGCATTGAAATGCGGCCGCCGAGGCCGGGATTCGATCCCACGACCTCGCGCTTAGCAGCCCAACACAATAGCCACTAAGCCACCACGGCGGGTCCCAATACACTTTTTTAATTGTTTTATTGCCGGTCTTTGACATAACACAGTGCATACAAATTACCACACACTGAAATAACACAAATGCAAGCAGTTGGACAGAAAAGAAATAAGAAAAAAAAATAACACAATAAGTCGTCCGTCCGTATAGGACCCACGTTGTCACGCTAAAATTCCGCCATGACTGTAACAGGCACTAGCCTTGACAGCCAATCCGGTACAGACACTTGCAGCATCCAAATACCCTTAAGTGGGCCTGTAAGGTATTTTATATACATATATATACATATATATATATATATATATACGGATGTGCATACAGGGTGTTTCAGCGAACATTTTCAAAATTTCTTTAAAGTTGCCTGTGGGAGATAGCCCAATTCTAGTTAATGAGCTGGTCTACTCGAAGAGGCGGACATTACTTGCACAAAAAATTGAAATGCATAATCGACTAATTAACAAAAACTTACTAATTAGGTTTTTAACTAATTGCCTGATGTCCCATAATGCAATTCACAAATTGTAGCCGTGGAGCTCGCAAGGCGGATTCACTTAGAATTAATTCTCAGGAAGACACCAGTTTAGAGATATTAATTCCCGAACTTTGCGGACAAATGCATTGGCGTTCCAGTTAATGTTGTGCTTCAATGCATAAAGCGACGTTTTCTTAAGAACCTAACTGGAACGCCAATGAATTTCTCCACCAAGTTCGGGAATGAATATCTCGAAACTGGTGTCATCCCGAGAATTCGTTCTGAGTGGATCCGCCTTCTGAATTCCCCGGCTACAATTTGTAAATTGCAATATGGGCCATCAGGTAATTAGTTAAAAACTTAATTAGTAAATTTCTGTTAATTATTTGATTATGCATTTCAATTTCTTGTGCAAGTAATGTCCGCCTCTTCGAGTAGACCAGGTCATGAACTAGAATTGTGCTATCTGCCACAAGCAACCTTTAAGAATTTTTGAAAGTGTTCGCTGAAACACCCTGTATATCCGGCTTTCGCCCAGAACGGACTATTCTGTTCCTACTGTTGTGGCTACATCCCCTAGTTTACTGCCTCGTAACAGGGTGATCTGTTGGTGGAACAAATTTTTGATTAGTCCTGTTTTCTCAAACTGCGGGTCACGACCACAAATGGATCATGAGCGCTATTCTGAGAGTCGTGGAGGGTGCAGCTATCTGTATCACCAATAACCGCAATGCCTCAAACCAACATTTGACGGTAACCTTTAAACCATCCACTTCAGTCTTCACACTTCTTCGTTTGTCTGTGCGAGACTATGAAGCTATCCTCGGAAGTCGTCAAAGAAATGCTATTGTATTTAGGATTCAGGCCTCAAGGGCTGAATTACATCCTTCTTATTATAATAGATGAATAAATCAATCCTGCTTAAATTTACCAAGTCTTTTTGACAGCTCTCTTTATTGTGGGTAATATCTTTTAAATAAATTACAATGTAAATGTATCGAAGTGATTGAAAAATAATGGTTGATCCCTTTTTCATAGGAATCGGTAGAACACGAAACTGAAACGTGTCTTCAGAGAAGCAGTTACATGTTTATTCTACACACGTGAGCAAAAGTATATGGACCACAGGGTAACCGAAAAAACTGAAGTTCTTCGTAATTAACAAGCATTAACTGGAATTAATGGGTAGACTGAAAAGTTCGCAATGCCACGTTTGGACTGCAGTCCTCCATTTTAAGTTGCGTTCAGATGCAGAGGAAAATATTGGCTTTATCGCACAACCCCTGGTTCGTACAGTTTTGCTCATGGGTGTACATGAAGAATTAATTAGCAAGTAGCCATAGGTGGCACCCTTGCACTGCGCAGAGATCCTCGACAACTGCCACACAAGCGAAAGTTGGCGAACGACTCGCGACCGGGAAACATCCCGCGGAGACACTGCATTACACGCGCCGGAGCACTGCTCAAATCCACCATAAACCACAGGCGTTCGCAAACTGTACAAGCGATACCGAACGGATTGTCAGTAAATCGATTCGTGAAATCATGGTCCGCTCCAGCGAAAGGCGCATGATTTGCGTGTCAGCGACCGTGTTGCAGGTTTGCTTGGCGCGCGGCGTCCTCTTGGCGAGTGGTGTTCTGCTGCCGAGTTGCTTCGGCGAAGAACATTTTGGTCCCGCGCCGTAGCGTCTTGGCCAGTGTTGGGACTCGGGTAGCGTTTAGGCCGGTGATCCTTCAGCCAAAGGGATGAGTAAGTACAGGAGTAAGAGCGATAGAAAAAAGGGTTTATTCTACATATTTACAGTAGCTCCAAATATGGAAGCCCACTCCATGGGAGAGCACTTTGAAAGTCTCAGCTCACTGCATGTTTGAGCACATATCAGAACACGTCAGGACACACCACTGCACTCAAGGTGTCTCCCATAAAACATTGGTCTCCCCTAGTTGACCCCACTAGGGAATCTGATGACCTTGGTGCGGCCAATCAGAGGGGTTGTATTGCTTACAGAACTCCGCCTCTAATGTTGCACTTTCGAAGCAAGGACGAGGCAATCTGCAAACAGGGGATTCACACGCCTTCTACGAAAGTCGTCCCCTTGGTTTCTCTCTCTCAGTGACGTTCGTCTTGCCAGGGTCGGGAGAGTGACCTTCACGTTGGTCGCCGCTTCCACGAAGAGTGGCGGTTTTGGTCACTTCGTGCGCTTCTTTGTCATCGCGTCCCAGCCGGTGTCGCGCCGCGTTATGGGTTGGCAGCCGTTTATCAAGGGAGTGACATCGTGAGGGGGGGGGGGGGGAACGCATAAACGATGCGCCCTGCCGATTTGGGGTGCTTGTTTGCCCGTCAACGTCGCTTTCGGGCACTGTCGCCGTCTGGGCGACGCTGATGAAAGGGCCTGCCTCGATGGGAAACAATCAAAGAATGCGCCCGGCCGATTCGGGACGCAACAGACTCCTCTCTCGCCGGAAGATCAGACCTGAGGGTGACCAGCTGTCAGGTTGCCCGAAGCGTCGGTGGTCAGTCGTGAACTCGGGGTTTCTTCTTGAAATGATGGCCGATGACACACTCGAGCATGAGGTCCCAGCATTAACCTCGTAGTGGCCTTCTCCCTGGGAATACACAAGCACACACACACGAACCACAGGGCACAGGAAAGCACCTTGCTCGCATCGAGAGCCATCGAGTCTAGCGAACAAATCAACGCACCTTCCCTTATCTAATAATAGCACCAAAGCAGCCATCAAATCACTAAACCTTCGCTGAAACCCACAATTTTGAAATTAGACCAGGATTCACAACTTTCTCCCAACATCCGATAGAGAAGAGCATTACTAGTGACAAAGCACCACATGGCACTCAAGCGCCCGATATCCGTTCAATCCACCAGGCTTCGCTTGACCCAACAATTTGGACCCAAAATTTTGTGCTGCCAAAGCGAACTCTCATGAACGTCTGAGTTCACCAAAACCTCGTCGTGCTGCAGAGAGCAAAGGTAGAATACTCGAAAATGCTCTAAATAAATGATAAATGATGTATAACACGCAGCACAAACGCCATGAACAGTCTTACATCCGCTAGTATGGCACGTACTAGTGCCACTGAGAGCCACATTTGCATCATGGATGTACTGTCAGAGTCGCTTTAACTTTGCGGACAAACTCGCATGTAATACTTGCGAATCACGCACTAACAATTTCTTTCTCTTGTCCATATAGGACACACACTAAAGAAACAACAAAAATATATTGCGTAAATTACACGCTAACACTACAAGACTCGCGAACATTAAAAAAAAAAGAAGTGATAATCCAGCGCGCCACTACAGGCTTCAAATAAATAGCCTGGACCTGACACTGCAAGCGTATGTCCTACAAAAAAGGAGCCTATTTGCCTAAAAAGGAACATCACGTTGAAAAAAAGTTTCACAAACATGTAGGCGCGCGCAAACTATATCTTTCGGTATATCGCTATGCTTCTCAAATAAACGAACAACAAATAAGCTTGAAATGTGCTTATCCAAACGATCTCAAAACAGGCAGATCTCAAAACATTTAACCAAACACAAAAATATAGAAACAATCTTCTTCCACAAAACCTGAATCGTCGATTTTCTTTCCGATTAGCCTATTGCTTAGACCTAATTTTAAGCCGTACGCTAGGTGGGCGCGGTCTTAACACTTGTCTTGTCAACGAGGGAATACAAAGGGCACGTAGGTTATTCTCCTTGCTGCCCGCCCCCGACACTCCGCAAACAGGAAACGTGCCTTCTACGCATCGCACTGTGATTTCACTGCCGCGCATGACGAATTTGCGTCGCCTTACCGGCTCGCTCTCCAGTGTCACGCCTAAAACACCTCGAAAAGAACCCAAAGAGGGGGAACATAATTGCCCTCTTCGTGCCACCTTCGCTTTTGTCCACTTTCGCGCTGAACGGCCCTTTCTTTTCTTCCTCCTTCGGCGGTTCAGATGCGCTCTGTCTGGAAACATCCCAAGAAACAAACGCGCCTTTCCAACTCTTTGACTCCTCTCCCCACTGGGTTTAGCGCCTTTATTCGGCCGTGTTGTCCTGTCTATCGCAATCTTGACTTTGTGACGCCGCTTCTGCCCAGAACATTTACTAGTGCTGATTTTCAAGCCTTACGCTCGAATCTCATGCTGACCGGCACATATATCGTCTGTCACGATTTCCATCTCGACCGCACAGTCTGAATGATTTTCAGGTAAATCATTCCTTTCATTGCTACCTCGACTTGCGGAGAGCTTCAAACACTTAGGGACAATGCAGCTATTTTCATTTGTGAAAAGTATCTCGTATACATGGGAGCAGTCCACAATTGCACTTCCCAGCCTACATTGTGCTTTAAAGCACTTTTCTGACCGATTGAGCTCTGCATTGGTGCTCTTGCCCAATAAATTGGTGTCACTTGGGACTTCTGCAAGAGCTACCTTCGCGACGTACTTCCTGGATAACTGTGCCAAATCCTCCACAGCTGGCCTAGCTGCTTCTCTAGCATTCCATTGGCACAGTACCTCGTCGCGCTCAATCCGGTTCCCATTAACGGGCTCCTCGAGAACTACGTCACGGTCTGCGGATCTGGCCTAACCTGTGAACGTACCATTAGGCTCACGGGGCTCAGCCTTTCTTTCTACCATCGGTAGAACAGTGCGTGCTACTTTTTTGCACTTTCCGTGCGCTACTTCTACGGGTCCGTGACATTTCTGTTCCTCCACTTCAAAACCCTGTTCCATTATTTCAATCTCTTGTCTTAGAGCTTCGAACTTTTCGCTTTGTTGCTTAATCCATTCCTGTCTTTTCAGTTCCTGCTCATGCTCAATTGCTTCCTGTTCTTTTAAAACAATGAAAACAAAAAAAGCTACACTCTACGCGCAAAAACCGTTAAAAATTGTTTCTCCAAACATTATTCAGCAAATCAAAATTTCTGTAATGGTAACCGATAAATGCGCCCACTCTATAAACATTGAATTACACAACAAGGGTTTGTCTCACAAGCCTCCTAGTCAATGCTTATCTACAAAAATCGGCGCGACCACGAGCCACAACTGTTTCAAAGCTGAGTTATCTTGCGGACGTTCACATGGCATGGCTCGCTTTCACTATTGTCGCGTGCCCTGGGGCGGTATTGTCAAACGATGCATTTCATTCTGTGTTCTTATCACCCTTCGCCAATTGTTTGTACGTGGCTCGCAATATACCGCACCACCATCTTTGCTGGGATCAGCTCCTGTACTCGACATATGGAAAGAATATAGTAGAATGAAATGGAACGGTGCAACATGCGGACATTGGTTGAATGAGGGGTAACCTACAGGTTAATCACAAATTGTGTAAATGTTACTACAGTCGAAAAAAAGTTTTTTTTCTATTATCTGTGAATCGAAGTGTAAACGATGCATTATGCAGCCGGCTGTCTTGTCGCTTAATTACCACCTAAAAATTATATCCTCGTTGTTTCTCGTAATAAAGCGCCCCAATATATACGCATACATATATATGTCATAGTATCACTGGGAATTCCCGACACCCAGCACGAAATTTATACAATCGCAAATCACCGCTGCAATGTATGTAGCCATCGAACGTGCCTAAGTATCAGGGTAACGAATGATCTTGAGACAGGCAGACGGACAATAAACTTTATTCAGGTCCTGAGGAGCGACTCCGCGACACCCTTACGGGGGAGGAGCTACCGCGGGCCGCTCCCATGTCGGGAAGGACAGGCCGCGCCTGACCGAGGCGCCGCGGGCCCTCTGGACAGCCCGTAGCTTAGCGGCGATGTCGGAGCTCTTGAGCACCTCCACCCACTCTTCTTCCGTGGTGAGATTATCGTGGTCCCATAACGAGGGACACGGCCAGATGCGTTCCAGAGTGCAGAAGGGATCACCGCAATCCGGGCAATCGGACTCGAACGAGTCCGCGTACCTGCTAATCCTGGCTAGTCTGGGATAGGACCCGGTATGCAGCATGCGAAGGGTGGAAGACTGAGGCCTGGAGAGCTTGATGTGGGGCGGGGTATAGACCGTCCTGCCGAGCTGATAGTGATAGTGAAATCTCGTTGAACGTGTGGAGCGAGTCCTTGTGAAGGAGGTAAGTATCGTGCAAGAAGCAGTGGCACGAAAACTGATAGGCTTGACGTTAAGCGACAGGAAGACATCGTTATTGAACAGAGGATAAAACAGGAGTGCATGATACATTTTCTGTTGAGAATAAAAATAAGACGTGGCAAGTCACGTAAGGTGCAGATATCCGGTGGTGCATCATTCAGAGCAAGAGAACGCGTTTCGTGAGAAAGAAAATTCAAATTGTAAATGGTTCTAAATGGTTAAAAGGGGCACTGGAACGAACTGATTATTTGGCATAAGGTGGGTTCCGTTATTTCAATATCAGGGTAATTGGAAATCACTGGCAGAAGCCTTGATTCAGCATTGGAAATACGATAGGCTCTTAAAGAGAAGTAGCTGCCCTCACAGTGAGTCAATGAGAGGATGAAGAGGTCTCAGGTGGCCACTGCCCTTAAGAAAATATGAGATGAGTTTCACATGAAGGTCTGATAACTTTTGACATTACAGCCAAATGAGTCTCTGATGTGTTTCTTCGGAAATATTCTGATGTATTCCTAATGTCATTCTAAAACATGTTGGCCACCGTCGTTCTGATGCATACTTGATGAGTGTTTTTCTTGTGAGCATGAAATGTCTTCCTAATGCGTGCTCCAAAGCAGTTTTCGTGTGACCGTGTCATGTCTTCCTAATGAGCCTCTGCTGAGTTTACACATTAGATTGCTGGCATTCATAGAATTCCTAAAACAAAATTAGCCACCACATGTGGCAACATTTTCTGAAGTGTCTTTCGTGCTTGATATACATATATCAAGCTAAGGTGCAGCACTTTTTCCCACATCCAACATGTACGTGGGCCCGTACATAAGCTGCACATTAGACATTTCTCAACGAAAAAAGTTGATAAAAACATTTATTGAGGATGTGCCATGCTTCCTTAAAGAGAGAAGGAGGTTAAATGTAAGGAACACATAGTATCTGTCTGGTTACGGATGTGGTATTTTCCTTTCATTTAGTCTCCCTGCTAGTCTTTGAGGAGAGGCTGTTTTTGAGGTGGAGGGTCGTCGTCTTGGAGTGCACGTGTACCCTGCATGGTGAAAGGACAGAAAATTAACAACACTTGGCAATGAACCACAGGAATACACACTGTATCAGTTGCTGCGGAACGATTTGGAGATGATAGTTGTGCGAGAAGTTTATGCGATGTTGGTTCAAAGTCGTTGAGGAACCGCCGTGTAGCCTTTGGCTGTAGCAGTAGCTACAGTATGCCCAAATTTCTCTTGGCGGTACAAACATGCAATTCCATGCAATGCCGATCCGCTGTGGGGTGTATGTGTTGTGAACTACTCTGGCTGTATTGGTTTCCACTTGACAAAGAGCAGCAGTGTCTGTGGATTGCTAGCGGGAACTGGAAAATATTCTATATGATCCCTGGGCGTGGAAACAAGCATAGGCATGCTGGTGTACGGGCAACCCAATGCAACCCCGAGACATTTAAGAGCCAGCCGTTATATAATATTTGCATGAGCTACCGGCATAGTTCTCATACATTTCAAGTCCACTATGCCATGCCTATGTTGGCCTATGTCCGCTATGTCCCACCGATGTTGGTGCTCTCCTAGGCACATGTTGAGGCACCGGCCAGTCTGCCCCATGTAAATCTGACCACACAACCCCTGACGGATGCAAGACAAGTTTGGTGGTACCTTTAACTAAGCAAGCCTCCCTTGCCTGGGTGTCTTTCTCAATTCGCTTGTGGACTGCTATGCACATATATAACCAGAAAGAAATAATGTAGACAGGATATGAACGACAGTTCGTAAGTGAATTGTGAAAGGCGAGCCGGCAAGCGAGATTTGCTTGGTTAAAGATACCACTAAATTTGTCCAGTGTGTGTCCGAGGCAGTGTATTGTACTCCTTTCACATGTGGTCAAATGCACATAGTGCAGACTGGCTGATGCCTAAATATGTACTTAAGATATCAACCATATTTGACTCAAAAGACCAGTATGCTCATCCATCTTGGCCGTGCATTGCAGCAATAGGACTGCTGGCCAGATTACGATCGTCACCTATTTTTCACCTACAGTAGAAAATTGACGCATAAATCAGTGAGGCATACCGAATAAATAAAGACTTGTGAGCCAGCCCCATTAGTAATGGTCTCCCTTCTCTGACAGTATAAATTTTGTTCTGAAAAGTTACATGAACTGACCGGCAAACTCAAAAGGACACTACAAATTTCACCTAGTGGACATGGCTGGTTCTCATAAAATGCACAAATACAGGGATGGGTATCTGTTCGCATACTGTAGTAATAGTTGGCGCAAGTTAGCTTCGACATTGCTGCCATACTTCAACTGTCACAAGGCTACACCTTCACATTTCATTTCAAGAAATTTAAGCTCATCATATGTGTATTTGCCAGTGGCAGTTAATCTGAGATCAAGACAGAAATTATTGTAAATAGCAATGTTAAAGTAACAATGGTAAGCAAAGGTAAGCACGCTGCACACTTACACCTTTGACATATTTGGCACACTACCGTTCGAATTCTAACATGCACAAAAACTGCACATGCGTGTAGCATAAACAGAGAAAAAACACAGAAATAAAAGCTACTGCATAAGGAACCGTTTCAAAACAATAAAATCAAAATAAGAAGTGTAATATACTGTGCGCAAAGCAAAAATAAAATTGAACTTGCAGCCAAGTGATTGAAGCGAGAAAAAAATGCTAAACATCAGGACATGTTAGGTTTAGTTTTATGTAGAACACGATAATGTGTGCATAATATTATGAACACAAATAAGCAGCAAGTTGAATAAAGTTGCATAAATATTTAGCCTATTTAGTAAGCTGAGTTGAGTAATATGTTAATAAGCTTATACACAAATTGTACCGAGATCGTACTTTCTGGTACATGTACACTTCATACATACCTGACATGACATCCAGATTACACGCCGTGCTGCTGTAGCCATGGCTGCGGGATCCCTGCATTTCCCTGCCACTATGTGGACTCTGCTAGAGGGTCACGGTCTCACCACTGCAAAATGAGTTCTCTATTAACTTATAGCATTGATTGGCACAATAAAACTGTGAACACATGTAAGGTGCACTTAAAACAGTCACGAAAACATGTCTGCACTAGTGCAGGGTGACAACGGAGCACAAGGTCTAGTCACTGAAGAATGTCCTGATAATAGGGACCCCTTCATCAAAGTAAAAATTTAAACATGCACGCAGCAGCACATACAAGAAATGTTTGTTTACATACCAGAGTTTGCTTTCATGACTTAGTTTAAACAACTTTCCCCTGCCATGTTTAGTTAGGTCAAAGTTATGGCAACACCCCTTGTTTTGAAAAGAACGCTGTACTAGTAGCAAGCCGTGACTGCCTACATTTTCGTTTTCTCCTCAAACTGCTCGTAAGCCCAAAACCTGGTAAGCAGAGATTATTTACAACGTCGAACAGTTTATAAGCGAAAAAACGTATTTGCAGTAAGAATCGGTGAAGAGACAGATGAGTCATTATTATGCAACTTCAGCAGAAAAGCGGAAGCGCACGCACAGGTGAACACGATTATTTCCGAAGGTAATCTTTCTCCCCTCCTCCCCATGGGAAGAAAACGCTTATCAGGATATTCAATTTCGCATCAAAGCAATAAATTTGCGTAACTAAATTCTGACAAACATCGCGCAGCATCCACAAGCACAGGTTTCACTGTTGTCGCAGAAGTTTTATTTCCTACGTTCGCAAGGCATGCTATGCACACACGAGGAGCACACCCAACACACGTGTACTTAGCAGGCACAACTGCTTACCTTTTCAATGGTACGACGCTCTCCAAGTTGCCGGTGCTGCGTCGACATTACTCCCATCATAGATGTCGCTGTGCAGTGGACGAGCTGAGGCACGCTAACAATACGCACAATTTCTTTTCGACGTCCACCCAACTTTCCACGACAACCAGACAAAGGCCACGGCATGAAAATCGTTGGTCCACATTTACCTGGCGCGCCACGCATACGGCGAGTTTGCAGCGAGACACAAAGTATCTTCTGGCACTTTTGTGCACGCTAACTACGTCCTGTTTCATTACAGCAAACATAAAAACACACGATCAAGCAACACATCACAATCATTACGATCAATCGTAAGCAGCACAGTTGCAGCTCGCACAGACGACCGCCATCTTGAAGACTTGATGATGATGATGATTTATTGGCATCCCCTTTGAAACGGGGTGGCGACAAATAGTCACCTAGCCTGCTTGATTTAATCAGGTATACTACACATATTCTTTATCTCGCATTTTTGTATACCTTTTTCAAAAATTTAGCTTGTACCGCTGCCTATGATTTTAAGAGATCAGGTCGTATCCATCTTTTCCCTGCTTTTTTTCCACCAGTACTCTA
Organism: Dermacentor silvarum; assembly: GCF_013339745.2. NCBI lineage: Eukaryota > Metazoa > Arthropoda > Arachnida > Ixodida > Ixodidae > Dermacentor > Dermacentor silvarum. The sequence continues at coordinate 360,788,940 of NC_051154.1, forward strand.
ATCGTCTCTTGCTGATCTCTACGGCTGATCTGTTTATGTTTCCTTCCACTTTAAACCCAGGCGCTTCTGGGAGTTGCACGTTACCTACGGTTCTCGCTGGGTGGATCCCGTCGCATTCCATTAGGATGTGCTGAGTGGTCTCTGGATCTTTACTGCAGCATACACATGTCTCATCTAGTTCCGAATATTTGTTCCGATATGTTTTCGTCCTTAGGCAACCGGCTCGAGCCTCAAATAGCAAGGCACTGCCCTTTGTGTTATCGTACAGATTTTCCCTTCTAATTTCTTTCTTCTCATTCTTGTAAATCTCCATTGTCCTTTTCGTTTCCATTCTTTGCATCGAATTCACGGTCTCTATTTCTCTCACTTTCTTTCTGATGACCCCTGGTTGTCTATTTACAGTTTCGATTATCCTGTACTTGGTTGCCAACTTCCTTGACCTCTTCCTCCATTCTGTGTCCAGACTGAGGAAAAACAACAGCGCCACCTGCATACTTGTGAGGTTGTTGTGGCCTCCGTGATGCCAACAATAATAACCAGTGAACTCATGTTTTGTGCCTTGTTACGCCCAGCTACCTATATATGTTGCGAGGCAAAACAAACCACCGAACAGTCCACATTTTACGCAATAGTTTATCGTAGAAAGAAATTCTATGACGTATTTTTAATTTTGGATTGCTTCCACCGTCTAGAGCTAGCAAAAGCATGGTCTTAGAGATCTGGTTATGTTATCCTTTGAAAGCTGTCGTCCCAGCAGCTAGCAAAAGCATGGCCTTAGAGATCTGGTTTGTTATCCTTTGCAAGCTGTCGCCCCAGCAGCTAGCAAAAGCATGGCCTTAGAGATCTGATTATGTTATCCTTTGAAAGCTGTCGCTGGGGCGTGAGATGAATGATTTTGACTGCCTGCTCCGTCACTTCGTTTTAGATGACTTCCTGCTGTCGTTAACATCAGCTGTAGGCTCAGAAATTGGCGAAACGATCTCTGCAGTGTGCCTCGATCGTGATTTTTGCATAAACCCTAGAATTGGTTTTAAATCAACATTTTTGGCAAAGTATGTAACACTGCGATTGGCCTGTGAATTGCGCTCGATATGATAGACTATTAATCTGTATTATTAGCCCCCCCCCCCCGCGCCAAAAAAAAATAGCAGAGCCCTTCCACTATGTGAAGATCGCAGACCAGTGAGGCTGTTGGTTTTGCTTCATTATATTTAAAATCTTTATTACTTTGGTGGTTATGTTTGGTTCGAAAGACACAACACATAACTTCGTTGGATCGCCGCGCACCGTATTCTGTACGTGCGAGTGAAAGCGAGTTTAGGCGACTAGATTCGCAGCACCTCGCAGCATCGGCCTCAGCACGTTGGGCCGCTGCGCGTATCGGCTTCTCGTTGCTTTCGCATCCATTCGCGCTGTTGAGTGCGGCGGCGCTCCTCGGCGCCTTCGAGGAGCGCCGCCGAGTGAGCGACACTCGGCGGCACTCGGAGTGAGCGACACGGGTCTTACCCATACCGAGTCCAAGGGGCAACTGATGATGTCGCTAGGGAAATGGCTATGTCACGAGAGAATGAGACACAGCTACTGGTTGGTAAGACTATTGCGTTTTATCACTGACGTTTCGACACGCATCGTCATAGACTAGCGTTTGGGCAACAGCGCTCATCGCGCCGGCGCATTGTTTTTGTCTCTCTGGGTCCCATCTGTGACAAGGGTAATTCAAGGGCGCGTTACAGGTCCCCAGCCGAGCCCACAGAGGTTTGCGCCGTTGAGCTTGGACCCTTTCTGCACTATCGCCAGGATCGGCCCACTTGTCTTTTGTCAACATTTCGGAGACTTTTTTTTTCTAGATCCTAACCAAGGACAGCATCGCTGTATAAAATAAAAAAATTAAGAAAAAAATAAAAGTTGGTGTCATACACATTTTTATGTCATGTGCTTTGACATTACCAATGACAAAAAAAAAAAAAGCTGTGTACTCCTCTCATGAGAAATCCTAATATGCATTGCCATTTGAGTCTGATGTACTTGCGATGCTAAACAACAATAGACGATGCATTTCTGATGCCTGTCTGATGGCACATTAGAAACGTATAAAATAAAAAATTAAGAAAAAAATAAAAGTTGGTGTCATACACATTTTTATGTCATGTGCTTTGACATTACCAATGACAAAAAAAAAAGCTGTGTACTCCTCTCATGAGAAATCCTAATATGCATTGCCATTTGAGTCTCTGATGTACTTGCGATGCTAAACAACATTAGACGATGCATTTCTGATGCCTGTCTGATGGCACATTAGAAACGCATAACGTCCTAATCAGAAACTCATGGTTCATTTTCATATGGGTGAATAGGTCACTTCGATATTAGAAGTTATACGACTGGGCGTGAAATGCGTTAAAAGGCAACTTTAACGCACTGTTCAAAATAATTCATGATGTAGACGCTCGACAACGCTGCGGTGAACATTTGAGCCATGCATTTATTCCATACACTCTGGGGGAAACTTACCATAGAGCTCCTACGTTCACTTATTCTTTCTCCCGGATTTTTCACATCCTCACCATCTTTCAGTGTGCCATGCAGTGCTGTTCTATGGTCAAATTGCGCCATAGTGTTGAATTCGCCGTATTGTGAGCTCTCCTGGGCTCACATTGTGGATACGCCCACTCTGATTGGCTGAAAACGCAAGCCTGGTTGAAGATGACAATATGTCGGACTTACAGAATGCAAGATCAACCTTGCAAAGCAAGATACTCCAGCGCCACCAAGTAACCTTTGAAAGATATACGGATGCATTCGTTTATCGCCGGATTGTACAGTGCTTCGTCATGTAGGATGGCTCGAGAGGTATCGCGACGTAACTAGCGTGGTGCGATAAGCGTCAGATCTGCGCCGTCACGGTTTCCCGGCTTCAGAATCCCCCGCCCCCTACCGCTACGCTTATCAATGCGTCAATGTCGTGTTCTCGTGATGCCGCGAGCATCAAATGGCGTGAAGCCACAGAGAAAGGAATTCAACCCCCAAGAGAGGACACTCCCATAGAGCCCAGCGGCCGAATTGACTGCAGCGCGTCAAGCAGTCGGCATAAATTACTTCCGGTTTCGGTTTTGAGCGCGCGCATTTTGAACGCAAGCTAGCACGCCGGCCACACCCCCCCCCCCCTTTTTTTTTTGCTCTTCGTACAGAATCTGTTTATTATTTGGTAAAATGATTGCGAACGATCTCTTCAAGTCCCACCGAATCTGTGCCACGTGCAATTTCACAAAGTAGACGCAAGACCTTTTGTGAAATGTGGAAATATTTATTTTGCTCTATATAAAAGCTCGTTCCGCGCTTTGTGCGTTCATCCAACGTTGTGACCTCAGGTAAGCAATAGTTCTCGTATGAAGCTCCAACGGACGGCACCAGCTGAAAAGTAAATTACAAGCATGTTACATTTACAAGCACGTAACAGCATGCTACAAGCATGTGTCATCTTGGTATTTAGACATAGGAATACTGCGTGTAGAGGCGAAACGGGTGAAAGCGGTGAATGGGCGGCATTATAAACAAAAGCAATTCGCTTATATATAGATGGCGTAGAAAATACCCGACTCATCCCAAACAATACCACAAAATATGAAAACATATGATTTCCAAGCGTTCCCCCACTTCCGGGCATTACTTCGTGCACTTTGGCAGCACAAATACACGGGCGACTTCGCGTTTCCAAACCTTGGCCACGGGCGACGCGACTGTACGCTACATACACAGAGACGGACGCAACAGAGGCTCCCAGCCGGACCATGCTACACGTTCGCAGAATGCCTTCTACTCGCACTCAAGACAAATGCGTGGGTGCAAAGCCTGTTTTCAGTCTTTTAGAAGACGGAATTTTCGAATGACAAGTTGCTGATATATGTTCCTCGGCGTTATCTTTTTCGCCTTCATCCGGGACCCGCAAAACACTACCGTATGTTATCACTCTTGGCAATCGCCCATCGCGTTTTCAACAGGCGTGAGTACCGAAAGAAGGTATATGTTGTTGCGGGGCCACAAAAACCGTCACAAACTTGCCCCTCTGAGATTCATTACATGCCAAACTAACTTTATCACCACGACCGAGGTGCTTATAGCTAACTGCGTCACAGCGCGCTGTCCAGCCAGCGTGCCTCAAAAGTACCCCATAAAGTAACGAAATTACTTTTCAGTAATGTGTGGCGTCAGAGAAAGCGGCACAAACTTCTAGCAAGATGCACTAGACTACGCACCACGGCCGAATTGGTTCTCGCTAACTGCGTCAGAGCGCCCTGTGCGGTCAATGTGCCTCAACAGAACCGAAATAAGTTACAATAATCACCTAGGAAGCATCGGAAACATGTCCCAGCACGATTCTATAACACAAATTAACTGCGCCATGATGGCCGAGCTGTTTTTCGCTAACTGCGTCTTAAGTCTCGGTCCCGTGCCGTAAGCCTAATTGCGCCGTAGACTGTCAAAGAAGATTTCTCACCTTGCCGTAGTCCAATAGTGCAGTGGTGTCTTGTCCCAGTGCAGAAGGAACGCAAGAATACGCTGAGAGCCCAATAAACCAGGTTACATAAAAAAAAGGAGACAGACGGGTCGCCGCGCGCAACCGTCCTCGCTGGCTTCGGGAGAGTGTCTGACGGATGACGCATGCATATGGCGCGTCATTGGCCTGTCGCTAGGTAAGGCAAGCAAAATAAGTCGCCAAGTTTAAGTTCACTGATAGGCAAAACGTGTTAGTTTTTGCGGCAAAGAGTTTAAAAAATAAATCAATGTCTGTTAACTTAATTTCACTTTCTTTTTTTCGATGCTCGCGGCAGCTAACGTTCGGCATAACAACTATAGCGTGAGGTACGGTGACAAGCTTCTTGTTGCCAGTTTTTGCCGAGTGTCTCCTCTTGTTGAATTTCTTTCTCTATGGTGAAGCCCTGTATCGAGCTGCCGCCGCTAGTAAAGCCGTGTATACGTGACTATTCGCTTGGGAGCGCTTGAGTTGCGGCACGCGAGCGCGCATCTAATTCATATTTCGCGTATTTCGCGGGCTTTTGTTTTTTCTTAGAAAAAACAACCAGGCACACTTCAGCACGAAATAAATGCTTGATTCGGGTGGTTTTTGAGGTGCCCTACAACTTCGTAATTTCCATGTTCACGATTCAAGCAATAATTAAAAAGTTCTTATTAAAAGCAATTAATTACTTAATACTGGTAGTAAGTACACACGACTGTCGCTACTATGCAGTAAGTACGATTTCTCTAGAGCTCTTGGTGTTTTTTTAAATCTTGGTCCAAGAGAACTGGGACACCCAGTATATGTTACTGTGATGAAAGTGTGCTGTGTACTATGGGTTTTTTGTTGTACGTACACCCGGCGACAAAATAAGCTGGGGTATGAAATATGAGAAAAAGCTGAATATCTCCGCAGCCTGTAGAAGTAGCCAGTAAAACACTGTACGACAACGTTGTTAGCATATTCTAGGCGAAACCCGAAATGCAAACACCAAGCTGCGTTGTGAGGCTGCGGAAATATTCAGCTTTTCATCAGATTTAATGCCCCGGCTTATTTTGTCGCCGGGTGTACGTTCTTTCGTTTGTCCTTCATTTGGATAATAAACCCTAACAGCTGACCTCAAAGTCTAATTCCCGAAGGGAGATAAAGAAAATAAAAAAATGCTGTCAAAGGTTCCACTCTGTCTTTTCTACGTGTCGTGTTTTAGATAATGGTGCCCTGCTTATTTTGACGCACGTTTCTAATCGATCCGTTCTTTTAGTCATTTGCGCACGTGCGCCCTGGCAGTGTTTCAGTATAAAATTGACCTGAGTATGCTATTCCACTGCTGAAGTGGGGATCACACACGCCCTACGATTTGATTTGTGACTCTATACGAACCAAACAGACGATTTACAAATATATGGAAGTTGGCGGCCCTAAAACGCTACCTTCTAAAGAAAACTCGCCAACAGTCGAGCGTTCCGAAAAACGAACGCCGCGGAGATCGCATTTATCGATTGCGATATGTTTCGGCAGGCTATTCAAACCTGATGTTCAATTTCGCAGTTGAATATACTATTCTAACCCTTCACTAAAAGTCGAGCGCGAACTTATTGCAAAAGGTTTTGCATCTTGCATTGTCATAATAAGTAACGTCAAGGACGGAACATGTGACTAAGCGCCCAAAAAAGAGCAGCTAATATGTTGATAATGATGAATACGTAATAAAACATCAGTTTAGTACATGGAGTATGCACACGAGGGTCCCAAAATCAACAGACAAGAAAGATGAAAAGAGAGCCTCGTGTACAGCATTATTGCGAATGCTCTGTCTATTTGTGTTTTTTCACGCTATTTCTTAGTTGCGCAGCTCATACCCCCCTTCTCCCGAAACATGTAAACAATGACGGGATCCGAAATACAGCCTTATTAGCTATAGTGTCCCGTTTATGTGTTGTTTTACACAATAACATACGTGTCGAGAAAGTGTGACAAACAACATCATTATGTGCTTTCGTTATGGTCGCTTTTGTGCACCGTAATTTAGTGTAGCGAGTTTTTACGTCCTTGAAGTAAGCTAGGAATGTAAGAGTGAAAACATTATATACATCACATATCCATAAAAAGGCAAACGCCTGCTTTAGAAAAGCCTTCAAATAAAAAAAAACGGAATAAAGCAGTAATAGAGAAAGTTGCCATAAAAGAATGCGCCTTTTTGAAGAGATACCTTCCAATTTTCGACGTGTACGAGAACAGCATCCGCTCATAAACGGCAGACGAAAACGCACGTGCGCGCTTTTGTCCACGGCCTGCATGTCGCACCGAACAAGATAGCGCTGGCCACGCATAGGTCGGCAGTGCGGCAGAATACTCACTCACACTCACTCACCATAATTTTTTCCAGGCCACGCATTCACTCACGTTCACACTCACCTCCACTCATACTCTCAGCACTCACTCGCACTCGCACTCACTTCCACTGGCACTCACTGGCATTCACTCGCACTCACCTCCACTCACACTCACAGACACTCACTCGCACTCGCACTCACCTCAACTCACACTCACTGGCACTGTGAGTGTGAGTGCAGGTGAGTGCGAGTGGATCTTTCGCACTCGCAGTCACCTGCACCTTCGAAAAAGGATGTTTTCGCCTGTCACACAATGCGACAGGCGAAAAGATCCTTTTTCATGCGACAGTTTTCACTGAACAAATGTGACGCATAGAAAACGTGGGAGATAGCGAATGAACTAATGGGTAGGCAGAAAAAGGCTTCTATTGATGAAACAGTACAGAAGAATTTTCCGAAGGAAACCGTGAAGGTACTCTGTGATAAACTTAATTCATCATCATCATCAGCCTATATTTTATGTCCACTGCAGGACGAAGGCCTCTCCCTCCGATCTCCAATTACCCCTGTCTTGCGCTAGCGTATTCCAACTTGCGCCTGCAAATTTCCTAACTTCATCATCCCATCTGGTTTTCTGCCGACCTCGACTGCGCTTCCCTTCTTTTGGTATCCATTCTGTAACCCTAATGGTCCACCGGTTATCCATCCTACGCATTACATGGCCTGCCCAGCTCCATTTCTTCCGCTTAATGTCAACTAGAATATCGGCTATCCCCGTTTGTTCTCTGATCCACACCGCTCTCTTCCTGTCTCTTAACGTTAGTCCCAAGATTTTTCGTTCCATCGCTCTTTGTGCGGTCCTTAACTTGTGGTCAAGCTTCTTTGTTAACCTCCAAGTTTCTGCCCCATATGGTAGCACCGGTAGAATGCAATGATTGTACACTTTTCTTTTCAACGACAGTGGTATAAGCTCCCAGTCAGGATTTGGTAATGCCTGCCGTATGCACTCCAACCCAATTTTATTCTTCTGTAAATTTCTTTCTCATGATCAGGGTCCCCTGTGAGTAATTGACCTAGATAAACGTACTCCTTTACAGACTCTAGAGGCTGACTGGCGATCCTGAATTCTTGTTCCCTTGCCAGGCTATTGAACATTATCTTTGTCTTCTGCATATTCATCTTCAACCCAATTCTTACACTTTCTCGATTAAGGTCCTCAATCATTTGTTGTAATTCGTCTCCACTGCATTGTTGCTGAATAGGACAATGTCATCTGCAAACCGAAGGTTGCTGAGATATTCGCCGTTGATCCTCACTCCTTCAGGGGTGATACGCTTGGGAAAGGAGCCTGCGCCCTGAATTCCCGTCGAAACCAACGTGAGCACGGAAAACAAGTGGTGTCTGGGCCGCTCCCATGGCGGTCATTTCCCATGTGGCGCCCCAAGCACCTATACAGGTGGGGGCACCTTCGGGTTGAGGTCAAACACCCCTTTCCAAGCGTTGAGGTCCCATAATGGCCGAGCACCAGGCCGGGAGCGCACTTGTACCTATTTTACCGGTAGGTGCCCGGCGGCAGCACTTGCCTCCCACAGCCGCGGCGGATGCTCGTCTACAAGGCCGTCTGTGGTTGGACAAGAGGCGCCCAGAGACAACAGCTGAAATCTCTATTGGGCCCTCTTTCGAGATGTGGACCCCCACGACAGCCGAGCACCAGGCTAGGGGACGTCTCTACCCATGAGAAAAACCGGTGGGTTCCCGGCGGCACCGGGATTTGAACTCGGTACCTCCCGCATACGAGGCGGATGCTCTATCGCTAGGCCATCGCTGCGGCCCATCGCGCCGTGATCCGTGCTCACGTTGGTTTCGACGGGAATTCAGGGCGCAGGCTCCTTTCCCAAGCGTATCACCCCTGAAGGAAGCCGAACGCCAGGCCGGGGTACGCTTGTACCCTTTTGAACCAGTGGGTGCCCGGCGGCGGTGGGAATCGAACCCACAGCCTCCCGCAGCCGAGGCGGGCGTTCTACCACTAGGCCACGGCTAATTTAATTATGTGTTCTTAATACAACAGAAAAATTGCGAAGCATAACAGTCAGTAGTCCTGTATCACATCCACCGAAACGAGCATGTGCGCATACAGCGTACCTGCCCCTCATATCAGCGGATGATCAATGGGGCATTATTTGCAGAATGAAACAGTTCAAGCCACCAGGATGTGATGACATTCGTCTCAGAGATTTGCACAGGAACTTTGGCGTTTTAAAAGATGTTCTTCTGAACATACTGAACGGTATATTTGAAACTGGTGACATACCTGATGAACTTAAAATATCCGTTGTCAGGCCTGTGTATAAACACGGCAAGAAAGGCGACGTAATAAATTATAGGCCCATTGCAATGCTGTCATCGATAGTACATATAATGTAAAAGCATGTTGCATACGTTATGCAATCATTCTGTGAAAAATACTCTTTGAACAATGATGTGCAATTTGGCTTTACAAAGAATAGAAATACGACAACAATTCTTGAAGAAATTTCTGATTATGTTTACAATGCAATAGAATATGACCGTGTTGTGTTAGCCCTATTCCTGGAATTAACGAATGCATTTGACACAATAAACCATGCGTTACTGCTCGAAAAATTAAGCTCACTTGCTTTCCGCGGTCATTTCAAAAAGTTTATTGTCAGTTATTTTACAAACAAGTTGCAGTGTGTAAAGCTTGATAATACATACGGACATTTGAAGAATGTTACTTTCGGTGTACCTCAAGGAAGTACACTCGGCCCACTGCTTTTTAACATTTATGTGTCGGATTTGGGTTTATTGTAGATTAAGTAAAAAATCTTTCAATATGCTGACGATATAGCGCTCACACTTGAAGTCACTGACTACTGTACTGGCGTTAAAATGTTTCAGGCAGATATAATTGAAGTAATTGACTGGTTCTCGCAAAATTTTATTTCTTTAAACCTTCAGAAAACAAAACTTACATGTTTTAAAAACCCCCATAAAACAGTTGATTTAACCCAACCACTGTACTTACACTCATCCCGTTGTTACCCATGGGATTGCGAAGCCATGCAAATAGAGCGAACAATTCAGTATCTGGGTATCTACTTCGACCAACATCTCACTTGGAATGAGCACATCGTTTCCCTCTCTAGAAAGATTAGGGCCATTGCGGCCATGTTGTATCACCTTCGGGGGAAATCTCCGCTTCACCTTAGACGAGTAATCTACACAGCATTAGTCGAACCTGTTTTAAAAACGGTATTACATTATATGGCAACTGTTCCGCATATAAGAAGCAAGCATTAAATGTCATACTAAAACTAATTGTGAACAGTATATCTTACGGTACCAAATTACACTCAGTTGACATGAAAGAGAAATACGATGAGTTAGGTATCCTACAGATTCGTGAGCTGTTTTATTTTGTTGTGTTGACGCGGTATTATTATCGAAATGAATATAAAACTCCTCTAAAAAGATGTTACATTAAGACAAACAGAACGTTTTGTTAAACCACAGGTCTATAGTAATTATGGTAAAAAGATGCGCAATTGCTATGTACCAGCTATGTTTATTGAAATTCCTGATTATCTATGTCTTGCAAGCAACAAGAGAAAGATGATGACTAGCTTAAGACATTGGTGCGTAAATTTACTGCCTTGCATATAGCTTTAGTTGTTTTCTATGTGTTATTTTGCGCTGTCAAATTTATTGGCAATGTCGTGTATAACATGAAATGGATGTATATGAAGGTATATTTTTAGAAGATTCTCCACCTGCTGCCTGACGAGCCGACAAGCACAACATGCTTAGGCAGGTCACAATTTAAGCATGTATATGTTGTATTGACAAATAGACTTTCAAACTTTGAAAAAAAAACTTGTAAAGATTCGCCTACTAACTAAATAGAGAAGCACGGTGTCAGGCGCGCACAGGTAAACATGAACGCATCTCGCTCGATGACCGCGTAAACTCTTCAGAACGCTGGAGTAAGGAGGCGCAGCTATAGTCGCGAGCGAATTGTCCTTCGTCCCGCCTCTCGCTTCGAAGCGAACTAAACGTCGAAAACATAGCGCATACGAAGTTACCGGCTCTAGTTGAACATTGCTCACGTCGCCAATCGCTTTGAAGAGAAGGCCCGCACGGGCGCGCACTTTTTCCACGTCGAAGATCGCTTTCGAGAAGCAACACCCACGCGGCCGCCGTTAGAGCAAGACTACCCTCCCCCCCCCCCCCCCGCCCACCGTGCCTTACGCGCGACGGAAGCAGCGCGCTTCCGCCCCGCCTTTTCCCTCGCGCGCTCGAGATTGAGCAGCAAGTGTCGGCTGACCATCGTAAGCTTGCCACCCGCACACGCAGCGTTCCGCCGGCACACGGCGACGATTTTACCGTGTTTGGACTTTATACGGAACTTCACAACGACGTCCACGACCACGGCAGAAGTTCGCTTGGAGCGTCCATATAATTGCTATCGCAATATATCCGCTCACTTCATTATACATTGTCTCACTCATGCCTGAACCTTTGATTATTACGACCTTAGTGAGTGGTTTCTATCTTGGCGTGCACAATCTGCTGGGCGATAAGTCATCACCGCGAGTGAGCTTGTACACACAACGTGCCTCCATTTTTCCGCAAGCAAGCTGAACCGATATCACCTCTGCTTATCGATCAAACACTCATCACGTTCACACTCACAGCCCTCAGTCACGTGCACACTCAGCTCCACTTACACAGCACTCAGTCACGTTCACACTCACCTCTACTCACACTCACAGGCACTCACCACGTTCACACTCACTTCCACTCACACTCGTTGGCTTTCATCTCCCCTCAAACTCACTGGCACTCACCTCCCCTCACTCACACTCACCTGCACTGACACTCACTGGCACTGACTCACACTCACCGGCACTCACTCGCACTCACACTCACTGGCACTCACTCTCACTCGCACTCACTTACACTCGCACTCATTGGCACTCACGCGCACTCGCACTCACCTCCACTCACACTCAATGGCACTCACTCGCACTCACCTCCACTCACACTCACAGACACTCACTCGCACTCGCACTCACCTGCACTCACACTCACTAGAACTCACTCGCACTCACACTCACTGGTACTCAGTCACACTCACTGGCACTCACTCGCACTCACCTGCACTCACACTCACTGGCACTCACTCTCACTCGCACTCACTTCCACTCACACTCATTGGCACTCACTCTCACTCGCACTCACTTCCACTCACACTCATTGGCACTCCCACTCGCACTCACTAGCACTCACTCGCAGTCGCACTCACCTCCACTCACACTCACCTGCACTCACTCGCACTCGCACTCACCTGCACTCACACTCACCGGCACTCACTCGAACGTGCACTCACCTGCACTCACACTCACTGGTACTCACTCACACTCACTGGCACTCACTCGCACTCTCACTCATCTGCACTCACACTCACTCGCACTCACTTACACTCACACTCATTGGCACTCACTTACACTCACACTCACTCGCACTCGCACTCACCTCCACTCACACTCACTCACTCGCACTCACCTCCACCCACACTCACAGGCACTCACTCGCACTCGCACTCACCTGCACTCACACTCACTGGAACTCACTCGCACTCACACTCACCTGCACTCATTCGTACTCACTCACTCGCACTCACCTGCACTCACACTCACTGGCACTCACTTTGACTCACACTCATTGGCATTCACTCTCACTCGCACTCGTTTCCACTCACACTCACTGGCACTCACTCGCACTCTCACTCACCTGCACTCACTCACTGGCGCTCACTCACTCGCACTCACTTACACTCACACTCATTGGCACTCACTTCCACTTGCACTCACTCGCACTCACCTCCACTCACACTCACTGGCACTCACTCGCACTCACCACCACTCACACTTACAGGCACTCACTGGCACTCGCACTCACCTGCACTCACACTTACTGGCACTCACTCGCACTCACACTCACCTGCACTCACACTCACTGGTACTCACTCACTCGCACTCACCTGCACTCACACTCACTGGCACTCACTCTCACTCGCACTCACTTCCACTCACACTCATTGGCACTCACTCTCACTCGCACTCACTTCCACTCACACTCACTGGCACTCACTCGCACTCTCACTCACCTGCACTCACACTCACTGGCACTCACTCGCACTCACGCCTTTGAAATGAGTGCGAGTGAGTGTGAGTGAGTGCACTCATGAGTGAGTGCGCAGACCTATGTGGCCAGGCAATGCGAGAGTGCGCTGAGTTATCACTTTCCCTCCTGTCTACGGTTTACCCTATGCTACTGCTGGCCGATGTTCAGCTGCCAGCCATCCGCATTGTCAGGCCAGCCAAATTCCCCTGTCCGGTTTCTTCTCACAACCAGGAATAAAGTCTACGCCTTGTCATCTGCACGTGGTAAGTGTGTCAGGACGGTCAGGAAGACGGCCGCAAAGACTGGGAAAGCAGAAAAAGAACACAGGACACGGACGCATTTGTCTTTCCGGGCATGTCTCATTGTCGCGGAGACATGGAGGTCGACAGACTGCCGTGCTGTTCTTTTTTTGTGTCGTGTTCCTTCAGGCTACTGAGATTCCTAATTAGACACTAATCAACTGGCGCTGCAAAGGCAACCTGCGGTAAGCTTCATGGTGAGAAATATTTTGTCATACTATTGTTCAGTTGTATTCCTATTGTCACGTAGTAGTGACGGTGAAGAAAACAGTCGCAAAACTGTGAATTAAAAAACGGACTTCATTGGGCGAACCTGTGCCCACAAAAGCAAGTACGAAGCACCACGAAGCACAGTGGCCTACACAGTCGGCGATCGTGGATATCTGATCAGCGGCGAAGCGCGTCTGCTTTTCTGCATGAGTCATCCAAGGTTCCAGAGTAATCCCTGGTGCCCGCGTGTCTTCCAGAAAGTACTAGACAGTTCGCGTCGTTCCTACAATCATATTACACCAGCGTCTGTGACAAAAGACAACGAATAGAAGCATCGATAACGTTCGAGAAACTTCCGATACATGCAGTAAAGCCCCTCAATGTAAAAAGTTGCGTCACGCTTTGAAGAATGCCGCCTCCTTCTCGCACGCACTGTCCGACGCCGTCGCCGCGTCCGTATTGCCCTAATGGCATCACGTGGGCCGTCGCGTCACCGGGCGCTGGCCGCGTTTGTTTACGATCGCGCTCCATCGCCATTTTTGCCTGATAAGCGTCTACCGACAAGCCAGGAGCACATGTTGGCGCCGTTGCTCTTCCATGTTGCCATAGAGCAAGGAATAAGTGACCCGTAAAGCGAGCAATCACAAGGAATTGTGGGGCGCGCCGTCTGCTAGCAGCTTCCGGTTCGACGGACGACTCGGCGTTATCGGAGGTATGCCCGGCGCGCATGTTTTTCTACGCGGTTTCAACTCTCAGTCGTGCGAAGCTTTGCGTCCGCATTGTCGACCAGTAATGTCGTACCATTCATGCAGCTGATTTATAGCTTTCAGTTCACTGTGGGCGCGACGATGACGAGCCAAGAAAGGCAAGGATACGCTTTTATTCATAAAAGGTGGATTCACACGACCGGACGGAGGAGGAATTTTCGCAGCGGATGGCGTATCACGTGACGCGCGCGTCATCAAAACGTGCCGCCCTCGCCTATTCCGGGCTCCTTCGCTCGCGGTCCGGATTGAAAATGCTCGCCGGTATTTCCATCCGTCCGTTTGGCGGTCGTCTGACCTAAATTTAGCGTAGTCAGCGTCAAATCTGTCAACATCGGACGCATTGACGTGGCTACGATGGCGTGTTATCGGCTTGGAGCCACGTGTGATTTCGTTGTGCCGCAGTGACCGCGTGTATTTTGTTGTGATGCTGCGGGAAAGGCGAGTCGTGGTTGCGCGCGCATTTCTATTTACTCAGATGCACAGCCTGCGTGACTTCAACATGAGTGAGGTGCACAAGAAAACGCTAAGTGACGAGGCAACCGTTACTCTTTTGGTTCTTGTTGAGGGATTCATAGCACTATGGCATATAGGGCACGCCAAGTATGCAAACGCGCAGCTGCTAATAAACGTTGGAGTCGAGAGTAAGCACGCAGATTCCGCAAACGGCGGTCCGGCTGTGCGAATGCGACCTAACTCGGCAGCGCCGGATTCAAGTGCTGACGTCACCGTTTGTCCGCGGAGCAGGCGCGATTTTGCCCTCACGTGTGTATCCACCTAAAGGTGCATTCACACGACCGGACGGAGGAGGAATTTTCGCAGCGGATGGCGTATCATGTGACGCGCGCGTCATCAAAACGTGCCACCCTCGCCTAGTCCGGCCTCCTCCGCTCGCGGTCCAGGATTGAAAATGCTCGCCGGTATTTCCATCCGTCCGTTTGGCGGTCGTCTGACGTCAATTTAGCGTTGTCAGCGTCAAATCTGTCCACATTGGACAGATTGGCGCGGCTACGATGGCGGGTTGTCGGCTTGAAGCCACGTGTGTTGTTGTGCAGCAGTGACCGCGCGTGCTTTTGCTGTGGTGCAGCGAGAAAGGCGAGTCACGGTTGCGCGCGCATTTCTACTTACTCAGACCGCGCAGCCTGCGTGACCTCAACATGACTGAGGTGCACAAGAAAACGCTAAATGACGAGGCAACCGTCACATTTTTTTGGTTCTTGTTGAAGGATTCACAGCGCTATAGAATACAGAGCATGCCGAGTAGGCAAACGCGCAGCTGCTAATAAGCGTTGGAGTCGTGAGTAAGCGCGCGGATTCCGCAAACGGTGGTCCGGCTGTGCGAATGCGACCTAACTCGGCTGTGCCGGATTAAAGTGATGACGTCACTGTTTGTCCGCGGAGCAGGCGGGATTTTGCCCTAGCGTGTGTATCCACCTTAAAGGAACTCTGGTTTTCGTTTCGGCGGCCTTTTTTGTTTCTGCCAGGTTTAGCTCTACGACATTTGTCGTTGCTTGGACGCAGTCACTGACTGCTCTGCCTGCGGGTCAGTCAGACAGGTGAAGTTATCGTTATCCGATAATTTATCAAGCGTATAGAAGCATTACTTAGAAAATCGGGTGCTGAGGCGATGGCTACAGCGGTGCATGCTGTTGTGTGATCGTAGCTAGAAACCGATATCGTCGGTATATATATAACGGTGCAGCTAGCGTTGCAAACGAAACATTGCGCGCTGTCAACGGCATTTCTCGGTCGAAACTCTAGGTTTATTTGAAGTGGTACGTAGTTAGACGTTCTCGCTTTTTTGTGTAAACAATGGCCGTATCGCCGTCATATTACGGCTGCGCATTATCTCTATCTGTTCTGAAGGAGCTAAGGAGAGCTAGTTGGTTACGAGTATTATGT
Organism: Dermacentor silvarum; assembly: GCF_013339745.2. Lineage (NCBI taxonomy): Eukaryota > Metazoa > Arthropoda > Arachnida > Ixodida > Ixodidae > Dermacentor > Dermacentor silvarum. The sequence goes on from NC_051154.1 coordinate 360,805,171, forward strand.
ATGCATCCCCGCAGGGGCGTCTGCGTCAGCAGGCGTTTGGTGAGTGGCGCCACCACGGACCCTAGCACATGGGGGCTGGAACCTCCCGCGTCTAACCGTGCGCGGCTTAACCATGTCCGGGGAAAAGGGGATCCTGGAGGTTGAGCCGAAGCCGGGTGTTTGGACCTTTATGGCCCCTGGCGGAGGCAACACACCTCTTTGGCCTCGGCTTCACGTAGACGGCACCCCCGGACTGACCCACCCGGGGGAAATCGGTAGTTGCCTTTTCCTATCCTCCTCTTCAATCTTCTTCTTTTTCTCTCACTTTCAATCTTTCCTGTCTCCTTCTCACTTTTTATATTCTGATTTTCCAGGCAGCTAGGGTTAACCTTGCGTGAGATAGCCAACCTTGGTTATATCATGTTTGGTTATAGTGGTTGTGTACAGGTTGCGTTGGCAGGTCTTGTTCATAACAACCCTGTCGCGTCCCCTTGTTGGGCTCCGCTGTGGGCGGCTGGCACCACTGCTGAAGTCACTTTGATTTGTATGGCTTCCTCATACCCCAATCTCCCTGATCGCCCTCTCATAAAAAGAGGGCGCACCGATGAATCCTTCAACTTCTTCACAAAGGCCACCGATTTCTTTCCACGTTTCCACGTGATTCACTGTGAAAGCACCGACAAAAAAGCGACAAACATTTCACCCTTCTTAGTGTCAAAATGTCTCACGGAGGTCATTGGAAGTGGCTACAAAGCCACCAAGATGGCAAGTGGTGACCTTCTGATTGAGGTAAAAGACAAAATGCAGTACGAGAAACTCACAAACCTGGTGGCATTTAGCGATAAAACCATATCTGTCAGCGCACACCGAACAATGAACACCGTCAAGGGTGTGGTTTCAGACAACGACCTCATGAATTTGACTGACGAAGAACTCCTGAATGGATGGAAAGAAGAAAACGTTATAAATGTACAACGCATAAAAATCAGGCGCGACAACAAAGAACTACCAACCAAACACATAGTACTTACTTTTGGCTCTAGCACACTCCCAGATGCAATAGAAACAGGCTACCTTAAACTGCGTGTAAGACCTTACATTCCAAATCCACGACGTTGCTACAAGTGTCAGAGGTTTGGCAATGCCTCTCAACGCTGCCGAGGACAACTAACTTGTGCGAAATGCGCTGCAAAAGATCACTCTGCCGATGAATGTACTGCTGAGGCCCATTGCGCAAACTGCGATGGCAGCCACCCTGCATATTGCAGATTTTGCGCAGCCTGGAAGAAAGAAAAAAAGAGAATTACGATCAAAGTCAAAGAGAATATCACTTTCCGGGAACCACGACAGCATCTTTCGCCTTCATTTTCATTGAAATTTTTTTTTGCCGAAGTGGTGCAACAGGAGGCAGCATCACGACGGACCCCGGCGGTCGCCCAAGGTACGCGCAGCGTACTGAGGTGACTGCCACCCGCCCCCATGGTGGGAGCAGCTAAGGCTGCCCTGCCCTTCTCGAAATCGGCCACACCAGAGGCCCCCACTAGCGCTGGCAGCAGCCATCGCAGCTCAGAGGCTAAGGAGGACCCATCGGCCTCCGGGCTGGTGAGGCCACAGCCTTCGTCCCTCGAGGCGAAGGCTACACGACGTACACATCGCTCGTTAGAGCGAGTGTCCAGCGCTTCGCAAGAGGCTATGGACAGTACTCCAAGCAAGGTGGTGCAGTCAGCACCTAAAGAGCGGCCAAATTTTTTGGACCGCTCTAGAAAAGACAGAACCAAAATTACAGGGCCGCAAACGGCTCTGTAGGCTAAAACACGTTCTTCTTCGTACACACAGCAACAATTTACCTTCACTATGGACACGCAAATTATGCAGTGGAACGTCAGAGGCCTTCTTAGGAACCTCGACGATATCCAAGAACTCCTTTACCAACACAATCCAAAAGTGCTGTGTGTACAGGAAACACACTTAAAATCAAAACATACAAACTTTCTCCGACAGTATGTTACGTTTTGTAAAGATCGCGATGATGCTCTCGCATCATCAGGCGCTGTTCCATTGTAATACACAAAAGCATAGCATGCCAACGTTTGCAGCTACAAACGCCCCTTGAAGCAGTGGCAGTTCGACTTGTTTTTCTAAACAAACTCATCACCATTTGCTGGCTTTACATACCCCCACATTACCACTTACACAAACATGAATTTCAGTCTTTATAGACGAATTGCCAGAACCTTATCTTGTTCTTGGCGATTTCAATGCGCACAGCTGTCTGTGGGCCGACTCTCGTATCGATGCGCGAGGTCGTCTTGTTGAACAATTTCTTTTCTCGTCTGGTGCGTGCCTCCTGAATAAAAAGGAACCTACATTTTACTGTATCGCAAACAGAACATTTTCTTCTATTGATCTTAGCATAGCTTCCCCATCTCTATTTTCTGAACTTAAATGGGAAGTTACCAAAAATCCTTACGGGAGCGATCACTTCCCAATACTACTGAGAACAACCAAAGAAAATGAGTCCTCACCACAAGCCTCTCGATGGAAGGTTGATACAGCCGATTGGGAGAAATTTCAAACTCTTACTAGTAGTATCTCCTGGGCTGACATGTCTTCGTTAGGAATTGATGCTGCTGTGGAGTATTTGACTACCTTCATAATTGATGCCGCTTCTAAATGCATATCCGAAATGAGTGGTGTGGCATGCAAACGCCGTGTCCCATGGTGGAACGACGAATGTAGGAACGCTCGTATGAAACAGAACAAAGCGTGGGAGCTGCTACGTGAGTATCCTACTGCGGAGAATCTTGTAAATTTTAAGAAGGTAAAGTCCCAAGGCAGGAGAACGCGCCGACAGGCCAGAAGAGAGAGCTGGCACAAGTTTTTATCAGGTATAAACTCGTATACAGATGAATTAAAAGTCTGGAACAGGGTAAATAAGGTAAGAGGACGACAAACATATTCACTCCCTTTGGTAAGCACACAGGGCGACAGCTTGGAAAACCAAGCGAACTTCCTGGGCGCACATTTTGAACATGTGTCCAGCTCATCGCACTACTCGGAAACATTTAAACGATACAAAGCCAGAATAGAAGGACAAAAGCTGGAACGAAAATGCAAAAAAACACGAGACATATAACGAACCATTAAGATTAGCTGAGCTACAGGCATCACTAAACTGCTGCAATAATTCTGCTCCAGGTGCTGACCGTGTAATATATGAAATGCTGAAGCACCTTTCCCATGAAACACAGAAAACCCTCCTTTCCCTCTACAACGCTGTATGGTCTTCCGGCGAGATACCGTCTGCCTGGAAAGAGGCCATTATAATTCCTATCCTGAAACAGGGCAAGGATCCATCGTCTGTTTCGAGATACCGGCCTATAGCACTAACTAGATGTCTCTGCAAAGTCTTCGAAAAAATTATAAACCGCTGCCTACTACATTTCCTAGAATCAAACAAACTGCTTGACCCATACGAGTGCGGTTTTCGCGAGGGTCGATCAACCACTGACCTTTTGATACGTATTGAGGCGCAGATACGCGAAGCTTTTATTCACAAACAGTTCTTTCTGTCTGTATTTCTAGACATGGAAAAGGCCTACGACACCACATGGCAGTTTGGAATACTGAGAGACCTCTCCCACTTTGGTGTACGTGGTAATAGGTTAAATGTGATTGAAAGTTATCTGCTGAATCGCACATTCCGGGTCCGAGTTGGCAATGTTTTATCACGACCTTTTGTGCAGGAAACTGGCGTACCCCAGGGAGGTGTGCTCAGCTGCACGCTCTTTATTGTTAAAATGAACACGATCCGTGCTTCGTTACCACCCGCTATTTTTTATTCCATCTATGTGGACGATATACAAATAGGCTTCAAGTCCTGTAACCTTGCAGTTTGCGAGAGACAAGTACAGCAGGGGTTGAACAAAGTGTCTAAGTGGGCAGACGAAAACGGGTTCAAAGTAAACCCCCACAAAAGTTCTTGTGTTCTTTTCACCAGGAACAGAGGGCTCGTTGCAGATCCTACTATCAAAATGTATGGACAACAAATACCCATGAACAAAGAACAGAAGTTTTTAGGCATCATACTTGACTCTAAGCTTACTTTCACTCACCACATAAAACATCTCAAGGCGAAATGCCTGAAAACAATGAACTTACTGAAAATTTTATCTCGCACATCCTGGGGCAGCGACAGGAAGTGTGTAATGGATCTTTACAAGAGCCTCATTCGGACATGATTGGACTATGGTGCCGTAGTATATCACTCTGCCGCCCCAAGCGCGCTAAAAATGCTAGATCCTGTCCACCACCTAGGCATCCGCCTGGCCACTGGCGCATTCAGAACAAGCCCCGTCGAAAGTTTATACGTAGAATCCAATGAGTGGTCACTCCATCTCCAGAGAACATACATCAGCTTCACCTATTTTCTCAATGTGCACTCCGATTGGGAACATCCTTGTTCTGTAACCATTAATGATTTGAAGTGTGCAACGCTTTTCTATAATCGACCCTATGTGAGGCGGCCTTTCTCACTGCGTGTAAGAGAACTCAGTGAAGAGATGGATGTCCCACTTCTAGAACATAGCTTAATGCCTCCAGCTAAGATGTCACCGCCCTGGGAGTGGCAGGTGATAGAGTGTGATCTATCCTTTGTAGAGGTCACAAAGCACGCTCCCGAGCTCGAAATTGCAATGCATTTCCGCGAACTTCAATAAAAGTACTCGTGCTCGGAATTCTATACCGACGCATCCAAGTCCCATACTGGCGTATCTTATGCGGCTGTTGGCCCCTCTTTTCTTAATCCGACGTATTGAACCCCCTAACAAGTATCTTGACAGCAGAAGCCTACGCGGTACTTTCTGCAGTGAAACAGATAGACAAATTGAAACTACAAAAGGCAATAATATTCACAGACTCGTTGAGTCTTGTAAAAGCGGTAACATCTTTACAAAAGCATAAGAATCCTGTTTTTGTTGAGCTTTACTCACTCTTGTGTGACATTTACCAATCTCATAGACATGTAATAATATGCTGGGGGGCTGGTCATAGAGGCATCGAGGGCAATGTGCTAGCAGACCAGTTGGCCACATCAACTACATCGCAAGCTATTAATCCTGCCGCTGCTATTCCCTCCACAGATCTGAAGCCTTTCCTACGAAACAAACTACGAAGCCACTGGCAACGCTTGTGGGACGCCGAAGCAAATAATAAGCTCCACTTGATTAAGCCACAGCTAGGGTTCTGGCCCTGTACAACTAAAACACGACGAACTGATGTCCTATTCTGTCGTCTCAGAATAGGACACACATATGGTACTCACAATTTTCTATTGAATGGTAATGATCCTCCTACCTGTGGTAGATGTGGCGAGAGGCTCACCGTCCTCCACGTCGTCTTGGAGTGTCGGGAAGCCGAAAGAGAAAGAAAGAAACATTTTCCTCTAGCATATCGCTATTGTGTCCCTCTCCATGCGGCTATGTTTCTCGGTAAAAAACCGCTTTTTAGCACCAATGCAGTCCTCGCATGCGTGAAAGATGTTGTGCTACATGTTATTAGCCCAATAAGTTCATAGCAAATCCTCTCTCCGGAGGATGTTGCTGTGATAGTTTTTTTATATATATAGCACATGCCTCCAGGCCCTTGTGTTTCAAGGGCTCTGTTTAGGCACTTGTGATTCTGGCCAATTCGAGCATCTTTATTATTTTGTAAGTCGTATCATTCCTTCGCAATGCATTGTTCATGTCCATAGTACACATAATCAGTCATTGCCATAATCTTATTACGTATATATTTTACGCACTTTACAGCGACTGTTTTTAGGCCCCTTTACAGCCATGTCACATCTAGTGTTCATATAGTTCACTATTCATGTACCACGATCAAACCACTACCATCGTCTTGGCGCTCTTTGGCCACATCTGGCCCTTGCGCCAATAAACCACAATAATCATCATATTATGTATGCATCTTGCTGTGTTAGGCTTAAATTCGTGCCCTAAAACCTCGTTTCATAATACCTCTCTATGTACATGCAAGTACTCACATAGTTCTGGTTGTTCTGGTAGTTCTTTGGACCACCGGTGCCCACAAAAGCAAGTTGCACTCGAAGCACAACGATAGCGGCAAACACAGTCGGCGATCGTCGAAATCTGATCAGCAGCGAAACGCGTCGGCTTTTCTAGATGAGTCATCGAAGGTTCCAGAGTAATCCCTGGTGCCCGCGTGTCTTCCAGAAAGTACTAGACAGTTCGCGTCGCTCATACAATCAGATTCCATAAGCGCCGGTGACAACAGAACACGAATAGAAGCATCGATTAAGTTCGAGAGACTTCCGATACATGCAGGCGCGCCCTGCGCCGAGCGATAATGTTAAACGTTTGTTAGCCGATGAAAAGCGGTCACCGGTGAAAGATGATGATGATGATGATGATATTTGGTGTTTTGTGGCGCAAGGGCCAAATGTGGCCAAAGAGCGCCAAGACAATGAATGGTATGTTTGCGATGATCGGTGAGTTCCGATGATAGGATGCTATGTGGCTGTAAAGGGGCCTAAGAACAAATCGCGGTATATAAGCATAAAACATACATCGAATGGAATTATGGTAGTGACGTGTGGAGTGATCTGTGGGTCGTGAATGTATGAGAAGTGGTCATGGTGTTAAAATTAAGGATATAAAAGTAGCACGATGCCTACCGAAGGCCTTTGTGGACAAAGACCATGAGGCATGTGCTTTATTTGATAAGATACTGCAGCACCGGCCTCTGCAGAGAGGCCGTGCTACACGTCACCTGGATAGATAACATGAAAATTATGTATGTCCTTTAAAAACGCGAGAAGTGATTGATATTTAAAAAGAGGTTCATTGCCCAAAAACATAGAAGGATGTAATGGGAGATTTAGCCGTGATGGCAATGGAAAATGTTTTTTCCTCTGAGGCTCCAGCTCAGGGCACTGTAAGATGACATGAAGTACACTGAGTGGCTCGCCACATTCGTCACAGACAGGCGGATCGCCACCGGACAATAAGTATGCGTGTGTACTGTATGTGTGTCCTATCCTGAGTCTGCAAAGTGTAACCTGTGTGTGGCTTGTTTTCGATTCTGACGGCCAATGAGCGAGATGAGGCTTGATACTATGATGATGTGTGGTGTTTTATGGCGCAAGGGCTAGGTATGGCCAAAGAGCGCCACGACAAGTGGTAATGTAATCGATGAGCTGTTATGACGTGGGCAATGAATTTCTCATGGTAGATGTGACATGGCTGTAAAGGGGCCTAACAACTGTCGCTGTAAATGGCGTAAATTATATAGGTAATAAAATAATGAGAGTGACTGAAGTGGCGTATGCTATGAGTATGAAATGTAAATGTGGAACAGGGTTGTGATAACATTTATTTAAAAATGAAAAGGTGATGCTTGACATGGAGTAGCACAACAGCCTCACCAGGTACGTTGAGTACAAGGGGCCGGAGGCATGTGCTATAAACAAGGGTTGACATCGCAACAGTGGCCTTTCGCAGGAGGCCGTGCTACGAATTTCTTGGGCAGAATACATTGAGCGTACAAACATCATTTAAGAAGGATAAAACCGACTTCATGTCAAATAGCGGTTCTCTGCCTAGAAACAGTGCTAGGTGAAGTGGTATGCACTGCTTGTACGCTAAGGGGAAGTGTCTTTTCCTCTCGGCTTGTGCTTCACGGCATTCCAGGAGGACATGCTGAACACTGAGTATTTCCCCCCATCTACCACACAATGGATGTTCACCTCCAGTCAACAAAAAGCTATGTGTACCATAAGTGTGCCCTATTCTCAGACGACAGAATAGGACATAACTTCGTCTTGATTTGGTCAGTGATGGCCAATACCGTAAATGTGGCTTAACCATGTGGAGCTTATTAAGGATTTCAGCGTCCCACTTATGCTGCCAGTAGGTTCTAAGTTTTTTCCGCAAATATGGCTTTAGGTCAACAAATGGAACAGCTATGGACATGTTGCAAGATTTTGTATCTAAGGAAGTGACCATTCGGTCTGCTAGCACGTTACCTTCGATACCTCTGTGTCCAGGCACCAAGCATACCGTTACATGTTGGCCAGAGGCATAAATAGCACATAGGAGAGAGAAAAGATCTGCAATTACTGGATTTCTATGTTTCCAGCGTGACATCAATGTTTTAACAACGCTTAACGAGTCTGTATATATGACTGCCTTAGGTAGTTTTAACTGCTTGATGTGTTTCGCAACGCACCATAGTGCATACGCCTCTGCTGTAAAGATGCTTGTATGATGGTGAAGAACATCTGACTCCGAATAGGATGGGCCGACGGCTGCATAAGACACGCCGGCATGCGATTTAGATGCATCTGTGTAGTATTCTGGGCACGAGTACTTATATTGTAACTCCAGAAAATGCATACGAATGTGGGCCTCTGGAGCGTGCTTCGTTACCTCCACAAATGACTTGTCGCAGTCGATGATGTGCCACAACCACGGCGGTAACGTCTTAGCAGGAGCCATTTAGCGATTTTCAAAAAGCGGAACGTCCATATCATCGCTCAGCCTCCTCACACGGAGCGAGAATGGCTCTCTCACTGCAGGCTTGCTATGAAAAAGTGTTTCAGAGGTCATATCGTTGATGGCAGGATAACAAGGATGGTCTTTATCTGTATGTACTTTCAGAAAGTAGTTAAAAGTAGAATATGATCGTTGTATATCAAGGGAGCACTCGTTCGATTCGACATAGAGACTTTGAATAGGGCTTGTCCTGAAAGCACCGGTGGCGAGGCGGATACCAAGATGATGCACAGGGTCCAGCATCTTGAGAGCACTGGGAGTAGCAGAGTGATACACTACTGCGCCGTAGTCTAACCGCGATCGTACAAGGCTTCTGTAGAGGTTCATGAGGCATTTCCTGTCGCTACCCCACGTTGTGTGCGACAAAAGTTTAAGAATATTCATTGTCTTTAAGAATTTCTTAAGATACTTTATGTGTGGGATGAATGTAAGTTTTGAGTCGAGTATAACACCTAAGAATTTATGTTCAGTGTTGACTGGTATGTGTTGTCCGTGGAGCATAATAGCAAGATCTTGTATTAAGCCTCTCTTTCTAGAGAAAAGTACACAGCAGCTTTTGAGGGGGTTTAGCTTAAAACCATTTTCATTTGCCCATTTTGAAACTTTTTTCAGTCCGAGCTGATTCTGACGCTCGCATATTGCAAGGTTACAAGACTTAAATCCGATCTGCACATCATCGACATATACTGAGTAAAACATAGAGGATGGTATGGCTTTGTGAAGGGAATTCATTTTGACAATGAAGAGGGTGCAACTAAGCACTCCCCCTTGTGGCACACCAGTCTCTTGAGTGAAACTTCTGGACAGGGCATTGCCCACTCTAACGCGGAATGTGCGATTAGACAAGTAACTTTCTATCATGTTTAACATGTTGCCGCGTACACCCATTGCAGATAGGTCTCGAAGGATTCCGAATCGCCATGTTGTGTCATAGGCTTTCTCTAAGTCGAGAAATACAGATAAAAAGAATTGTTTGTGTATATAGGCATCTCTAATGTTTCCCTCAATGCGAACGAGGTGGTCTATTGTTGACCTACCTTCCCTGAAACCACATTGGAAGGGGTCAAGTAGATGGTTGCTTTCCAGATAATAGATTAGACGCTGGTTCACCATTTTTTCATATAACTTGCACATACAGCTTGTTAGTGATATTGGCCTATAGCTGCTGGCTAATGCAGGGTCCTTGCCTTGTTTATAAATTGGGATGATAATGGCTTGTTTCCATGAGGGTGGAATATGTCCAGATGACCACATGGTATTGTAAAGACACACAAGCGTGTTTAATGTTTCTGAGTGCAGGTTCTTGATCATTTCGTATATTATATGGTCACCACCTGGTGCTGAGTTGCTGCAAGAACTGAGAGAAGCCTTGAGTTCTGCGAGACTAAACGGACGGTTGTAAGGCACTTCTGTTGCGCACTTTCGTTTGAGGCGCTCCCGCTCTGCGTGTTCTTTGAACTTTAAGAAAGTTGGCTCATAGTGGGATGTACTAGAAATGCTTTCAAAATGCTCGCCCAGGAAATCAGCCTGATCTTTCATATTGTCAACTTGAGTGTTTACTAAGGGAAGTGGTTGTGTTTCCCGGCCTTTTAATTTGTTCACTCCGCTCCACACCTTACTCTCATCCTTGTAAGAATTGATGCTACTTATGTACCTTTCCCAACTAGCCCGCTTAGCACGTCGACGTATTCTCCTGCCCTGTGATTTTGCCTGCTTGAAATTAGTGAGATTCTCCGCAGTTGGAGAGTCTCCGAGCAGGCCCCAAGCTTTATTTTGTTTTTTCCGTGCCTCTTTACATTCCTCATTCCACCAAAGTATGCGACGCTTATTAGCAAGTCCGTTAGTTTGTTGTATGCATTTTTGAGCAGCGTCAATTATAAAACCTGTAAAATATGCCACAGCATCGTCTATATTAAAAGAAACTAAAGCATCCCACTGTAAGTACGTAATCTTTTTAAACAGTTCCCAGTTCGACGAGTCGGTTTTCCATCGAGGAACCTGTGGAGGGCAGCCAGCTTGTTTTGTTAGATTTAAAACAATAGGGAAGTGGTCACTTCCGTAAGGGTTTTTTATGACCTTCCAGGCAAGGTATGGCATTAGTGTCGGAGAGGCTATGGTTAGGTCTATTGATGAGTATGACTTATGTGTGGCGCTATAAAAGGTGGGTTCTTTTTGATTCAGCAGAACCGCACCAGAACATAAAAGGAAGTCTTCTACTGTACGCCCTCTAGCATCGCATCGCGAGTCGCCCTACAGCATATTATGCGCGTTCAGGTCACCTGTTAAAATGAATGGCTCAGGGAGCTGATTGACAAGTGTTTCAAGTTCCGTAAGCTGCAAACGATGTTCGGGTGGTATGTAAAGTGAACAGACTGTCACCAACCTGTCAAACAGTATTGCTCTAACTGCTACTGCCTCTAGATTTGTTTGAAGGTGGAGGTGTCGGCAAGCAACTGACCTCTGAGCTATAATGGCCACGCCGCCAGACGCGGTCTGGCCATCATCGCGATCTTTGCGAAATACTGTATAGTATGTTAGGAAATTTGTATTTGATGTTTTTAAGTGTGTTTCCTGAACACAGAACAGCCTAGGATTAAATTCTTGTATTATTTCTTTGATATCGTCTAAGTTCTTTAGAATGCCACGGGCATTCCAGTGGATAATTTCTACCGCCATCTTATTGAATAGAGGAGTGTTCTGTGTTCAGGTGTCTAGTGTCTTAAGTAACAGGACCATAGTCCGGCCCTGTTATGGGTGTTTTTGCTTTGGCGCGCTCGGGAGAGCCACGCCGGTTCTTCGGCACCAAAGGTACCGGTGTTGTTTCCATTGCCTCCTGGGAGGCGCTGGACGCCCGCACGTGCGGGCTGCTTGTTCGTTTTTCAGACCTCGCCTGATGAGGCGTGGTCTTGAGACCCGACGTACCTGGGGTAGCGGGTCTCGGTGGCTGGGTGGGTGGAGCGGATTGGAATGCTGCCACCACCGGGGCGGGGGGCGCCACAGCCGACCGCTCGCTGTGCGCGGGCCGGACAAGTGGCGGAGGCCGGTGCGACGCTGCCCCCTGACGCGTCGCATCGGCATACGTTGTGCTGTGGAATGGTGAACACCTTTTACGCGCTTCTTTGAAAGAGATGTTCTCGCGCACTTTGAGAGTGATAATTTCTTTTTCTTTTTTCCAGTTAGGACAGGATCTGGAGTAAGCTGGATGTTCACCATCACAGTTTACACAGTGAGGTGTCGCTTCGCAGTTATCTGAGGCGTGACCTTGGACTCCACATTTCGCGCATGTGAGTCTATCACGGCAGCTCTGCGAGCCGTGGCCAAATCTTTGACATTGGAAACATCGTCTTGGATTAGGTATGTATGGTCTGACAGCTATCTTTGTGTATCCGGTTTCTATTGTTTGTGGCAGATCGCAAGTGGCAAAGGTCAGGATCAGGTGTTTTGAAGGAATTTCTTTATTGTCTCGTCTGATAATGATACGCTGTACGTTGGTTACGTTTTGCTCTTTCCAGCCCTCCAGTAGTTCGGTTTCGGACAAGTCAATGAGATCTGCATCAGACACTACTCCGCGTGCTGTATTCATAGAACGGTGAGGTGAAACGGTAACAGGAATGTCTCCAAATGCCACAAGCTTGTTCAGTTTACTGTGCTGCTCTTTAAACGGATCTCAAGCAGGAGGTCCCCGCTCGCCATTTTGGTGACTTTGTAACCTGGGCCAAGGGCGTCAGTCAAGCCTTTTGCGACTAGAAAAGGGGATACGGTTCTTGCTGGTTTTTCGGTCTTCTCACTGTGAACAACTTGGTAACGGGGAAAAATTTCTCTCGGTTTGAATAAGCTTAATAGTTCTTCGGTGCGTCCCCTCTTGTGAGGGTGTCGATCAAGTAAGCGGGGAAATGCAGGCGTTCCCATACTGGTTTGGTTTATTTCGGCGGCAATGGCGGCCACCCACCACGCAGCCCAACTAGGGGACGCTGCAGCACTTAACGTGTAAGGCTGCAAACGCCAGCCGTGCATTGCTGCTATAACCCAATATAAGATACCCAAGAGAGGGCACATACACAAGGTTAACCCAAGCCGCCTATGAAAATTAGGAAGTGACAGAAGAGAAGAGATGATAGGATAGTTAAAGAAAGGAGACAGGAAAGCAAAAGGTTGGAGAGGGGGATAGGAAAAGGCGACCACCGATTTCCCCCAGGTGGGTCAGTCCGGGGGGCACGTCTACGTGAAGCCGAGGCCAAAGGGGTGTGTTGCCTCCGCCAAGGGGCCATAAAGGTCCAAGCACTCAGCATTGGCTCAACCCCCAGGATGCTCTTTTCCCCGGACACGGCTAAGCCGCACACAGTTAGACGCGGGAGGGTCCGACCCTCGTGTGCTCGGGTCCGTGGTGTCGCAACACACCAAACGCCTGCTGACGCAGATGCCCCTGCGGGGACCGGTGAAAGATAAAAAAGTGCACGTGTCAATATATATATATATATATATATATATATATATATATATATATATATTGTGAGCATTATATTACCCCTTCATCTTCTTCATCTGTATATACTCATCATCATGGCCAGCGCCATTCGCTTCAGCGCGCGGCCTGCATAATAAACCGTCGAGGTTGAACAGCTGTCTCGCAAGTGGTGGAGAGTGCTCTCGATCCCTTGGTCCTCTACGACTTCGAGTTTCCCTGGAGCTTCGTTCCGGTCGCCGCTTGCCCCGCCTTTCCGCCACCATGCCCCAAGAAGATCCACCAGGAGCCCCTAGCGTCACCGTCTCTGCCCCACCGGCCGTTCCTTCATGGACCGTCAGCGCGCGGCAGCGCGATCCCACCATGTTCGCTGGCCTTCCTAGTGAGGACGTTGACGACTGGCTGGACAATTATGAGCGAGTGAGTGAGTCTAGCCGGTGGGATGATTCTCACAAGCTTCGGAGCGTCGCATTCTACCTCACTGACGTTGCCAGGACTTGGTTTCTTAACCATGAGCGCTCCTTCCCTGACTGGGCGGCTTTCAGACACCAGCTTCGGCAAATTTTCGGCGCCCCCAACGTCCGCCCTGAGGTAGCCAAGAAAAAGCTTGATGCACGCATGCAACTTCCCGGGGAAACATACACCTCTTATATCGAGGACGTCCTCGCCCTTTGTCGCCGGGTTGACGCAGCCATGACTGAATCAGATCTTGTTCGTCATATCCTCAAGGGCTTTGCCCACGTCGCGTTCAACGCACTGGCCATCAAAAATCCAAATACCGTTAACGATGTTATCGCCACTTACCAGAATCTAGACGCCCTACAGGCCATCCGTTTACAACCTGTCGCCTGTGACACGCCTCCTTCCTCCGATACGGACCTGCGTGTCCTGATTCGGACTCTCATACGCGAGGAGCTCCAAGTGTACGGCCTGCGCAGTCCTCCCGTTCTTCAGCCGCAACCTTCGGTTCCTGGCCTGCGCGACATCATCAAAGAGGAGCTGTCATCCATGACCTGCACTGTGGGCTGTGTCCCTCCTTCGCCGGCGCCCTCGTATGCTCAGGTTGCGGCTATGCCACCAGCGTTCGTTCAGACAACGCCTCCTGCTCCTGCTACTCCCAACCATCTGGCGACTCTGGCACCTCGTGCACCTGCCACAGCATATTACCCTACCCGGCCTTCGCCCCGCCCCATTTGTTATTACTGCGGTATTCGCGGGCACATATCGCGCTTTTGTCGCAGACGACAACAGGACGAACGCCGTGGTTACGATGTTTACGAGCGAGACCCATTGCCTCTCCCAAGTGCCTACCAGCGCCGGCTTTCCCAACGCTCACTTACTCCGCCTCCAAATCCCGACGAGCCTCGCAACTACCGTCAAGGGCGCCGCCGCTCGCCTTCCCCTCTCCGACGCTCGACATCCCCTCTAATACAGGCCTCCCGCACTCCTGACTACCGATCGGAAAACTAGATGGTGCAGTTTTTGGAGGGAAAGCTGGATGGCCCGCACAGACTACAATTCCTCCAGTGTGCCCGGCCAATACTTTATTAGTGTGTGTAGAAGGTGTACCCGTTCCTGCATTGATTGATACGGGCGCAGCTATTTCTGTTATTCGCGCTGACTTGTGCTCTCGTCTACGCAAGGTTACTACACCTTACAATGGAGCTATTCTACATGGCGCAAATAATGTTGTGATTCGGCCATCGGCGCAATGCACAGTTCGAGTTTCGATTGACGGGATTCGCCACCATATTCAGTTCGCAGTGTTGACTTCCTGTGCTCACATGCTTATACTAGGGTGGGACTTTCTCTCTTCCGCGTCCGCTTTTATTTCGTGCCGTCAACGCCTCGTTAACTTGACCGAGACCGACAATTCCGACGACGTGCCCGACCCGCGCCTTCGCTTACGAACTGCTGACGATTGTATGGTGCCTCCTGGCCGCGAATAACTTCTTGTAGTTAACTCTGACATCGCCGATGGTGACGTTTTAGTTGTACCATCAGCTCGTTGCCTATCCAAAGGGATTGCTCTGGCACCTAGCCTTGTTCGCTTCACCAACGGTACGGCCACTTTGGCTGTACTCAACACAACCACTGAGCCAGTACTTATTCCTAAAGGCGCTGTTGTCATTTGCGTCTTGGACACTCAGCCTGTCTGTGTGCTTACCTAGACTACTGCTGTTTCACGGGCACCTACCGCTATAGAGCCAGCCCCTGCTTCTGTTCTCGCTAGTGCAATCAGCACTGATCTAACGCCACAGCAGACGGAAGAGTTACTGGCGTTGTTATCCAAGCATAAAGACTCCTTCGACGTGCACTCTCCTCTTCTGGGACAGACTTCTGCAACGGCTCATCGCATACACACAGATGGAACTTCCATCGTGCGCCGGCGGCCATATCGTGTTTCTTCCGCCGAACGCCAGATCATCGATACCCAGGTTGCCGACATGCTGAAACGAAGCATCATCCGCCCTTCCTCAAGCCCTTGGTCGTCACCTGTCGTTTTGGTGCGTAAGAAAGACGGCTCACTGCGATTTTGCGTAGACTACCGTGCCTTCAACAAAATCACCCGCAAAGATGTATATCCACTTCCCCGAATCGATGATGCGTTAGATTCATTACAAGGCGCGGAGTATTTCACCAGCCTTGATCTACGCTCCGGATACTGGCAGATCCCCATGCACGAAGAAGACAAGGAAAAAACTGCCTTTGCCACTCCCGATGGACTTTACGAATTTAACGTAATGCCTTTCGGCCTGTGTAATGCTCCCGCCACATTTGAGCGGATGATTGACACCGTACTACGGGACCTGAAGTGGAAGACTTGCTTATGCTACCTCAACGACATCGTCATATTTTCGTCGACCTTCCATCAGCACTTGCAGCGCCTCGACGAAGTCTTGACATGCCTCTCTGCTGCTGGCCTTCAGCTGAATACAAAAAAGTGCCACTTCGCCAGCAAAACCATTAAAGTACTCGGACACCTTGTCAGCAAGGAGGGCATTCGACCTGACCCCGATAAGATTACCGCTGTCCTGCGCTTCCCCAGGCCTCAACGCGCCAAAGACTTGCGTAGCTTCCTTGGCCTAGCCTCGTATTTCCGGCGCTTCATACGTAACTTTGCCACCATTGCGGCGCCGCTCCATCAACTACTTCCTTCTGGAGCTCCCTATGTATGGTCGGACGAATGCCAAACTGCTTTTGACGCCCTCAAGCGTGCCCTCACGTCCGAACCTGTGCTTTGTCATTTCGACAACACCACACCCACTCTTCTACATACTGACGCCAGCGGCCATGGTATCGGCGCTGTTCTTCTGCAACGTCAGCAACCTTCCGAAGAACGTGTGGTCGCATACGCAAGTCGCACGCTAACACCTGCAGAGAAAAATTATACGGTTACCGAGCAAGAGTGTCTTGCCGTTGTTTGGTCCGTCCAAAAATTCCGGCCTTATCTGCACGGCCGCCACTTTACGGTCATTACTGATCACCACGCCTTGTGCTGGTTGGCGACGGTAAAAATTTTAACGGGCCGTGTCGGCCGTTGGATACTTCGTTTACAAGAATACGACTTCGACGTCACCTACAAGTCTGGAAAGAAACACCAGGATGCCGATGCTCTCTCTCGTTGTCCCCTACCACCGTCTTCAAACACTGCCTGCTTACCACCTTCCGTGAGCAACCCGCCGGACGTCTCTCCTGCATTTCCTTCACTCGCAGCTCTCGACCGGCTCCCACCTAGCCATTCTCATACGTTTGCAACTTGCCAACGTAGTGACCCCTACTGCCACTCCGTTATGGAACGTATTCGGGGATCCTCTCGCACACCTAACGCTCGACTCCGTCGGCAGTTGAAGAACCACAAGATTCAAAATTCGGTGCTATACCGGTACGTGTTTCATCCCGAAGGACACCGTTGGGTCCCTGTAGTTTCCCGATCACTTCGGACCCAGATACTGGAGACCTTTCATGACGATCCCACTGCCGGTCACTTTGGTTTTCATAAAACCTATGAGCGAATTCGCAGCCGCTTCTCTTGGCCTAGACTTGCAACAAGCGTAGCAAAATACGTGGCTTCCTGTTCGATCTGCCAACACCGCAAACGACTGACCTCACCTCCGGCTGGACTGCTACAACCTGTCCCGTGTCCTGAAGCTCCTTTCGCAGTAGTTGGTATCGACTTGTATGGTCCACTACCCTTATCGGCTGGCGGTAACCGATGGATTGTCACAGCTGTAGACCACTTGACACAGTACGCTGAAACAGCCGCACTACCTTCCGGTTCCGCAGCGGAGGTTGCATCCTTTTTCTTGGAAACCATCTTTTTACGACACGGAGCCCCACGTATTCTTTTGAGTGACCGCGGCAGGACCTTTCTGTCTAAACTTCTCGACGATGTTCTCCGTGCGTCCAATACCATCCATAAAACGACTTCCAGCTACCACCCTCAAACTAATGGCCTCACAGAGCGCGTTCATCGTACGCTGTCCGACATGATTTCAATGTACATCAACCCTGATCACACCAATTGGGATGTTATTCTCCCATTCGTCACATTCGCTTACAACACGGCCGTCCAACGCACAACGGGGTACTCGCCCTTTTTCCTTGTGTATGGTCGTCAACCAATCACTGTCCTCGACGTCTCTTTCTTTGACGTCCCCGTGCCATCGTCCACATCAACGTGTGAGCAATTTGTTTCGCGAATTACCCAGTGTCGCCAACACGCCCGCCTCAACACCGACGCCAGTCAACAAGACCGCAAAACTCGCTATGATGCATCCCACCGTGTCGTTTCCTTCCAGCCTGGAGACGAAGTGTTGCTGTGGACTCCAGTTCGCGTTCCTGGTTTATGCGAGAAATTTCAGTCCCGTTTTGTCGGGCCTTACACAGTTCAGGAACAGACTTCGCCAGTTAACTATCTTGTCGCGCCCGTTGTTCCGCCTTTGGACGGCCGCTGCCGTACCACAGAGATTGTGCATGTTTCACGTTTAAAGCCTTTCATGCGGCGTTCGCCGCCATAGCCAGCGGCCAGGTTGGCCGCTTCCATGCGCGGGGGTAATTGTGTGAGCATTATATTACCCCTTCATCTTCTTCATCTGTATATACTCATCATCATGGCCAGCGCCATTCGCTTCAGCGCGCGGCCTGCATAATAAACCGTCGAGGTTGAACAGCTGTCTCGCAATATATATATAACCCTTCACATAGATATCCTATGCTATACACGAAGTTACTCCGAGCTAGAACGCCTACGCGAACGCTATAAGTGCACGGCATTGCTAAGAGTGCATTCACTCTGCGAAAGGTCGTCTGCTACGCTCAAGCTGTGTAGATGGCGCCACGGTAGCGGAAGGAGCGCGCAAAGAGGAGAAACGAGGAGGATGGAAGGCGGAGGAGGATAGTGTCGCTACTTTTAATATAGAGGGGTTTTAGCGCTGAGCCTCATTTTGGCGCTGAGCCGTGCTCCCTCAGGGGCTGCAGAAGATAGCGCCAACTTTTCCTTTTCCAAACGAACCACTTAGCAGGTTTTAACATACAGGCGTGTCTTGCGCCGAGCGATAACGCTGTGCTGCATCGGCAAAGAGCATTTCTTCATGATGATGATGATGATGATTTATTGGTATCCCCTTTGGAACGGGGTGGCGTAAAATAGTCACGTAGCCTGCTTGATTTAATCAGGTATACTATACATGTTGTTTATCTAGCATTTTTGTATACCTCTCGCCATGGGAGAGGCCCAGACATCACTTGTTTTCCATGCTCACGTTGGTTTCGACGGGAATTCAGGGCGGAGGCTCCTTTCCCAAGCGCATCACCCCTGAAGAAAGCCGAACGCCAGGCCGGGGCACGCTTGTACCCATTTGAACCAGTGGGTGCCCGGCGGCGGTGAGCATCGAACCCATAGCCTCCCGCAGCCGAGGCGGGCGCTCTACCACTATGATTTTAAGAGATCAGGTCGTATCCATCTTTTCCCTGCTTTTTTTCCCACCAGTACTGTAATCGTCTCTTGCGTATCTCTACGGCTGATCTGTTGATGTCTCCTTCAACTTTAAACCCCAGCGCTTCTGGGAGTTGTACGTTACCTGCGGTTCTGGCTGGGTGAATCCCGTCGCATTCCATTAGGATGTGCTGAGTGGTCTCTGAGTCTTTACAGCAGCATACACATGCCTCATCTAGTTCCGAATATTTTCTCCGGTATGATTTGGTCCTTAGGCAACCATCTCGAGCCGCAAATACCAAGGCACTGCTCTTTGTGTTATGGTACAGATTTTACCTTATAATTTCTTTCTTCTTATTCTTGTAAATCTCCATTGACCATTTTGTTTCCATTCTTTGAATCCAATTCGCGGTGTCTATTTCTGTCACTTTCTTTCTGATGACTCCTGGTTGTCTATTTACAAATTCGATTATCCTGTATTTCGTTGCCAACATACTTGACCTCTTGCTCCATTCTGTGTCCACGCTTTTCATGTACAGATACTTGTGCACTTTAGCCACCCATTTATTTTCATTCATGTTCCTGAGCCTTTCTTCAAAACTAATTTTGCTCTGTGCTTCTCTGTCTTCAAGAGAGGCCCAACCCATGTCACCCTGCACTGCCTCATTTGTGGTATTACCGTGGGCTCCCAAAGCCAACCCGCCTACTGATCTTTGGTTAACTTCGAAACCCGACAAGATATCCGATTTTAAGCACAGAAAGGCATTTGCGAATGTTAGCGCTGACACCTTTTCAGATTCCACGCACCACCTCATACTTATTGTGGGCCACAGTGCTCTGTGTTTCATTATTGCTGCATTCCGCTTCCCCTTTATTTTCAGAGTATCTTGGTGGTTGCTTGAGCAATTATTTCCTTCGTTTATGTGTACGCCGAGGTGCAAGCTGCTTTAGTCATGACTGAGTGGTGTCGCCTGGTGGGGAAATATGAACTACTCGCAAGATGGCTGCCGTAGTACCACCACCTTGAGGTACGCTCATACTAGCGACAAAAACGCGAGCGACAAGCAAGCGCGCGGTACAAATTTTTTGCGAAGGTCACACTGACCCGCGTTTTCCGGGACGCGGCAGTCACATGACACCACCTCACGTCCCGTTTCGCCTCGTTCCTATCGGAGACTTCTCGTGAAAGCGCGCTCCGTTCTCCGTCGCAGTTACTTTCTAGTTTCGGCGTTTCACTGGGAGTCGCTCAAGCTCAGAGAGGTCAGATCTGGATGACGTATTGGTGACTGCGAGCATTATATTCATAGCGTGTTCTATGCTTGTGCGACGTGCCAGAAAGCTGACAGCTGTATGGAAATGCTTAACGAAAGCAGCCTCATTGACTGGCCATGGCCTCGTGAGATTTTACGGCGTGCGCTTCACTGTTCGATCTCAGAGCCCAAACATTATGATTCTTTGCTTGTGTGACAGGTGGCGCCGCACCTGCGCGGCTCGCTTCTGATTGGTGATCGTTTCGCGGCTGCCGCAAGGAATGAGTCTCGCACCCATTCGAGCATTTGCCGCACGTTGCGGCCGCTTTTAGTGAATCTTGGCGCGCGCGCATGTCGCGCGCGTATTTGTCGCTAGTGCGGACGTACGTTTAAGGCCCGACCACATTCAGCGTTTTCCCGACGTTTTCTGGCGTTTCGTCACCCGGCGTCGCTCAGCGAGGACGCTGAGGGAGGCTCCAAGACGAAACACCGTGCTCAAGGCACACCAGAGATCTCGGCGCCGGCTCCACCGCTGGAAGCGGCTCGATGAGCGCCGACGTAGGGCCGACCAATCAGCGCGTGGCCGCGGCCGCACTGCTGGCAACTTTTGCAAGCGACTTCCGCAGCAACCAATTCGCGTGCGTGCCACCATGTGGCGCCAGTGTCTCGTCGGCGAGGCGGCGCCGTCTGAGAAAGCAGCCGCTCATACTTTCGAGCGCGCTGCCGTGAATGTGTTTTTGTGTGTGTGCGTGTTTGGGCTTAAAACCTTAATCGGGAACATAACAGTTCATTTGAATGACATTGCACACTGCTTCTGGTTAAATCTGTCTGGTCACATTGTGCGACGCTGGACTGGCGCTGTTTGCGTGCGTCTCATGTGGCTGGGTGACCTCTCCGGCGCCGTTGATGCAACGACGCCGAGGGACGCAACGGCAGGAGACGCCGGTGAAAATGCTGAATGTGGGCCGGGCTTTAGGCGCCCGTTCCTAAGTTGAGCGTAGGCGTCCCTCGACGTAACCGAGCGAACGCGGAGTGCAGTGGGGAATGAAAGACGGCCATAGCGAAGAGAGCGCGAGGAGGAAAGCGGTGGAGAAAGATGCAGCGGAAGCATGAGAAGAAGAGCGGAGGAGGAGAGTATGGCGAAACGGCGAGGAGGAAAGCGGAGCGGCGGCGAACAGGAATGCAGCGAGCGCGTCCACCGATACGAACCGTATTACATTTGCTGGCGTTTGTAACTTCATCTAACGCATTAAAAATAATAAAAAAGTTACTATCTGATGTTGCCACAATATTTAAACATTCCCAATATTGAGTTTGTAATAGTACACGTATAGTAACGCCTTTAATATTTTTGTATATTATGGCCACTTATTTCGTATATTATGACCGGTGATGGAAATTGGCATGAAGCGACGTCTCACTTGCCGCAAAACATAGTTCCAGGCGTTCGCAAACCAAAGCAACACAATAGAGAAAAAATTCAACAAGAGGGGACACTCGGCAAAAACTGGAAACCGGAAACACGTCACCATACGTCACGCTATAGTATTTATGCCGAACGTTAGCTGCCGCGAGCATCGAAAAAAAGAAAGTGAAATTAAGTTAACACACATTGATTTATTTTTTAAACTCTTTGCCGCGAAAACTAAAATGTTTTGCGTATAAATGAACTTAAACTTTGCGACTCATTTTTCTTGCTTTACCTAGCGATAGGCCAATGACGCGCCAGATGCATGCGTCATCCGCCAGACACTCCGCCGAAGCCAGCGAGGACGGCTGCGCGCGCTTTTGAGCGCTCGCCCGCGGCGACCCGTCTGTCTCCTTTTTTTAAAAATGTAACCTGGTTTATTGTGCTCTCGGCATATTCTTGTGTTCCTTCTGCACTGGGACAAGACACCACTGCACTATTGGACTATGGCAAGGTGAGAAATCTTGTTTCACCTGTCTACGACGCAATTAGGCTTACGGCACGGGACCAAGACTTAAGACGCAGTTTGCGAAAAACAGCTCGGCCATCATGGTGCAGTTAATTTGAGTTAATGAATCGTGCTGGCACATGTTTCCGACACTTCCTAGGTGATTATTGTAACTTATTTCGGTTTTTGAGGCACACTGGCCGCACAGGGCGCCGTGTCGCAGTTAGCGAGAACACTCTGCCGTGGATCGTTTGCTTATACACTGTAAACAAAAGCTGCAGCTTACGGAAAAAATTGAAGGTAAAAACTTGCCGGACACTTTCCGTAGAATGAAAACGGACAGTCCGTAAACTGAGGTCAGCAATTGCAAAACTTGTCCGTTA
Organism: Dermacentor silvarum; assembly: GCF_013339745.2. Taxonomy (NCBI): domain Eukaryota; kingdom Metazoa; phylum Arthropoda; class Arachnida; order Ixodida; family Ixodidae; genus Dermacentor; species Dermacentor silvarum. The sequence continues at coordinate 360,827,675 of NC_051154.1, forward strand.
AGTGATATTGGAAATAACGGACAGTCCGTAAACCGAAGTCGGCAATTACAGAACCTGTCCGTTAAGTGATACTAGAAATAACGGACAGACCGTAGAACGGACAGACCGTAAAATGAGGCCCGTTCTATCAATTACAGACATTCTGCAACTAACGCTGTAAAACAATGGAGAGTCCATAGAACGGGCACAAAGTAAAGCAAGGTTTCTTGTAGCAATTACAAAAACTGCCCATTTAATACAGGAAACAGCATCGCGTCTCCATACTTTTTCCTGTTCCATTTCGTGTTTTACGTCAAAAATTATTGCAAGCCAACTATCATACGCGAAGTACAGCAATTATTCAATGGTTCATAGTGACCAAATGGTTTTCCTCCTAAACATAAAGATTTGTATAGCCGGAAACCATGTAAAACAGTGTTCGCATGTTCCCTTCTTGCATCCACTCCTTTGCTTTCGTCATGTCATTGTGTTGTATACTTGGGCTCTGTCGATGGCATACACAAAGCATACTTGCAGCTTCATGTGAACCCAACCCATCATTTGCTGGTCTGAACAAAGGTTATATTTATTACAAAAAAGAGATGAAGAAAAGAGAAAAAAAACTGCATGACTAGATATATTCTGGAAGCTTCATTACCTGAAAATAAATTAATAGAGTAAGTTATTAGGGCCTTCATTAGCCCCCCTCCCAAATACATCAAGCAGACACCATAGGAGACACTTCCTCAGCTGTAAAGTACCAGGAAGTGCTAGCCCATAAACCAATCTCCACGTGCAGGCACTACTTGCGACCACTGAAAAACCACCTTCCTAACTAAAAAGCGCCAGGTGTTGCCTACTGAAACCTACATGCCAAGTGCAATATCTCTCGCAATGGGGAGGGTGGGGCTGAGAACAAAACAGAAATGACATGCAGAAACTTGACTGCAAGAAGAGCGCACTCACCAAACAGCATGAAGTACAGTTAAGAGCGAAAGCCTAGAGACTATGGTATAAGCAAAAATGTAAATTTTTTGCCTAGCAAGCCATGCAGCGTGAAATAGTCAATGCATTACACTGGTCTAACAGGAGCACACAGGCCTTACCACTTAGTGTCCGTCAAGGCTGCAAAGAAAATATTTGATGGCACCCTGTGGTCTCTAGACTTGCTCACAACTGCATATATAGCATCTTATTTGAATATTGCTGCACTGTCAAACTTCAGAACCAGTACTTTTTTTTTCCTTAAATGGCGATGCACTCATGACATCCCCAGAAATATCAGCTAGTAAGAAGCGCCCAGTGCATGCAATGACCTCTGTCAAGCAGTGGAAAACAAGTACAGCTGGCCCTGTTATCATATAAAGTGAGTCAATGCTTTGAAAAAAATGTGTCAGGCCTGTATCATCACATGGTCCATTCAATTCAACTGATTTAATGCATTAGCTTTAGCTAGTTCAATGACAGTCCTTACTCATGCAGCACTGGCACGACAAGTGGTACGAGCCCAACACAATCATGCTAGTGCAAGCTAAATCTGCCTGTTTGTCATGTGTGAAACAGACAAGTGCAGACTAGGCGGAATGGACCTACAGTAACCCTTCAAAAAGGGGCAAAGTGGTTACGTTATCAGGTAGGGCATTTATTCGAGCCAACTGATGCATCAAGTGGTTCTTGCTAAAATGAATAACTTTATGCCTTAATAAGAACTGCCTAAAGCGTATGGCATCTCTATAGCTCCCACATTTTTAAAAACATTGCCGAATAAAAGCCCACCTGAATCCTAAAACTGAACATTTGCTTCGAACAGTCTTAACTCTTTATAAAGTCGAAGCATGGTATTTACAGCATTATAAAAATGACATACAACTTGCATAAAAATGCCCCGTGAAAAAAAATTAGATATAACCAATCAAAGCTTCAACATTTCACTTTCAACTTCCGTGCTAATCACATAATCTTGTTATGTACGCTTAACCGAGACGTCTTCCCTTGTGCTTTAGTGGCCTTTGAAGGCTGTATGTGAAATAGCAGCCTGCAAGACAAATACATTTCCTTTAATACACATATCGGGTACCATCAAAGCACTTTCTTCCTTAATGCAATCTGAGCTGCTACCGCCCGCACGGGCTGCTCCTATGGTCACTCAGTCCCTCTCGTGCCCGAGAGGCACCTGTGCCTGTGCAACTTGTACCACCCTGTGCAACTTTCTCGAGCAGTCTAACCTCGCCAGCCACATGCTCAACATGACAAAAAACAGTGCCAATGTATGGGTTGGGGGGGGGGGGGGGTTCGAGAAAGTCACTCCACAAGCGAGCTATGAGATATGTGCTTCTCTGTACATATGTAAAAAGTCTCCCTCTATTCTCTCTCCCTGTCCTTTACTCCCACACCAACTGCAGACCGTTGTTCAGGTGTCACTCGTCCATACCAGACAGTTACGGTGCAGTCAGCAGTAAAAATGTCCTTCCTTTATTTTGAATATATATATTTCTTCAAATAAACAACCATTTAGCACTAATGCAATGTATCACCTGAATATTTCGCCTCGACCAGTTAAGTATCCATGCGTAAAAACTTCTTTTATACAAAAATTAAAGGGTCAGTATGCGGCTTATACTGTGTGCCTCAGAAAACACCACGTAAACCTTAAAAATAAAGTGGTACACTTCAGGCAGATTAGGTCAACGTATTGTCATCTCAAGTCAAACAGACCGTTTTGAAGCAGATGCAGTTAGCTAATGAGTGACGAAAAGCTGTACAGCGTACTGAGAAACAAACAATAAAATTGCTTGCGTACTACTTCTTTCTGGGCTCACTGAACAAATATTGCTGAATGCTAGCACATCTAGTTTTCAGCACAGTAAAATGTTTTCAATCAATGAGGCCTGCATACCTGCCGTAAGAACTGTTGACAAGAGTTTCCATCCGAGAGCTGTGCCAGGTTATCAAAACAAAGGGGCCAACGAGGCCATGGTTATTTGCTTTTTTTCTGATTAGCGATTATCATGCACTCCGGGTTATTTGAAACAAGTTGAAGGCCCTGAAGTTCAGACGTGCAAGTGCACAGTGAGATTCCCCAAAAATATTTTGCAAACTTTCTTTAGCACCCCAGAAGTACTAAGAGCTCACGTCTTGAAAACAACATTGTTGGGTATTTCTGCGTAGTTTCTGCAACTTTTAAAATAAGTCTTGTACCGTAATACAATATTTCAAATTTTACATAAACATAATTAGCTAACAAAACGACTCCAAAATGAAAAAGAATGAAACGTGACTGAATAAATGACAGTATCATTTTTAAATTGGTTCAAGCACTCATGTTACCTAAATACGTGGCGGCTGCTTTAACAATTCATTGATGCTACAGGCAAGACAAGGCCCATTAGAGCACGCTAATGTAATGTTATACAAATGCTATCTGGCTAGCCCAAACTGCTTTGAATCCCATATGCTAAAATTTCATTATATCCCTTATCTGCTCGCATGAACGCTTTGAACTACATCAGAAATAATGGAAGTCAGAGGAACATTAAAGATGGGTAAATATACAAGTCTGCATATTGATGGTCAAGGATATTGGCCTAGTGGGGAACTGGCATCACCAGTTTTAAACACTGGCACAAACCTCATCTGTGGCTCGTGTGACCACTTGTGGCTCGTGTGGTGCACTGTGCAACAGGCATGAGCGCTTTCCTCGACTTACTGCGAAAGTCAGTGTTTTGGGCTAGTAGCTGAGTGCCAGTGTTGATGAGGGCAGGCAAGTGGGAACTTCGTGAGGATTTTGAATCTTCTGAGACCTTTTAGCTAAACATTTGAATTTGATTCCTTTTTACTTGCACAGCCCCACTTATTTGCACACACCACCAGTGGCGTAGCCATAAATTTTGTTTGAGGGGAGGGGGGCTCACCTTGCAGCGCAGCCTCCTCCTTACAGAATTTGTCGAGGGATCAAATATATGAATAACTGCATTGCCATTGCCAATGCCATTGTATAATAAATGCTGCAAACGAATTATTGAATGCTACGCGCTGCCAAGACAAGTAAACTATGCATTTTTCATTAAAGAATATATTCCTATGTCCCAAAAATTGTAGCATAAATAACTGAATCAATGCTTCCGCGTTTACATGTTAATTTAGTAATTAAAGAAAATATCACGCGAACTTTCGACCTATATCATTTGGACCATAAATATTTTGATGAATATATGTCATTAAGGAACCTTCTTCACATTTTTGTACATATGCAACGGCCAGGGAAAAACGTCAATGACGCTGTCCTTCGTTGCAATGGATTGCGCCGGAGCAGCTGTTACCGGTCGTGTATTGTGAGTAATTGCAGCGAAATTATAGTCGCAACAGTGAGTACATATTAAAATCAGGAGTTCTACAAAATATACGTTAGAAATGCAAAGATACAACTTGATAAAGCCCAAAAAAGTGTCACTGGAAACGAAGTTCACTGCTTGTATACACAAAATCTCGCAATAAGATATTTAAATATACATAAATTATGCAATAAAACTACGTATCTAAGCAAACGTAAATGTAGATAATGCGTCAAACAAGACAAATAAACCTGTTGCGCAGTCACAGATAGTAAACTTTACGCATAGAAAGACAGACGATTCAGGCAAGAACAAAACTATGACCACAGAAAATGTGATATGCATTTCAGCCATCCTGCTCTATATGGGTAGAATAATAGAGGAAGATGCAGAAATCAGCACGAAAATGACCTTTTTAACTGCCTGCACAGATTATTCTGCACCCAAAATTAAAGAAGGGCATTGCTTCGTTTCAAAAAAGAAGTAGAAGCAGCTATCTAAAAAAGGAAAGATAAGACCAAACAAAAGCCACAGATGATGCGGCAAGCTGAACTACCCAGTATCCGAGTGTGTTGGGAAACGCTGCGTGGGCCAGGCTTTCAATGAGAAAGGTTGGTGAAAATTGATTATTGATGTCCTCCTTATTTTCGTATTCGCATCATAATTTTGATTATGATGCTAACTGTTAGAATAAACGGCGAAAATTTCTACGGTTTTAAAAGCTAATGAACAGCCATACGTTTTCATAATTACAAGTTTATGGACCTGAAGCAACAGAGCATTTTACTTGCATTGATTTTTGCTGCTGCGCTATCTAAAGGACAAACTTCACTCGGCGGGGAAGTTTAGCGAAGCGGTCAATGACTTCGGACACAATGATGCCGCGTCTTTGTGGGCGTATAGAAGCGCCAGCCTAACCATGCGTTCTTAAGACACTGTAGAGCGCAAGTAGTTTTTTAGTAATCTCATGTTTGAAAATATTCTCTCTGCGCTGGTCATTGGAAGGACGACTGGAATCTTCAGCAGTTTGTACACATTCACCTGAAACATGCAGTCGCAATGAGAGAGGGTCTCTATTCCGGTGCTAAAACATAAGAAACACTCCTTCGATGTCGTTGGCATCCTTGTTTAGGTACCTTGCACAAACAGTAATCCGTTCGATTCTTGCAATATCATCGTTTCGTCAGCAACTACGGAGAAGCAGCCTGCAGCGTTTACTTTTGCATTTAGGCTTTCTTGGATAATTTCGCCACAAATTTCTATAAATTGATGTTGTACATCTGGGCTTAAATACGAGGCTTTACTAGGGCTACTTTCCAAATGGTTCTTCAGATATTTATCTCCACAATCAGCACGCATGCGAAGAAGCGCTTGTGAATACCAGTATTTTAAGCGGGGGCTTTGCATAAATCCATAGGACCACTGTCCCTATTACCACAGAGAGCCAGACCTTGCGACCCGCAAAAAAGAATTGTCTCAAATTTAATAGATCATTAACGATCTTCTGTTTTCTCTTATTTTACTTTGCCTGCCCTGGTCCAGCTGATCGATCACATTGGGCGCGCTTCCTGAAAATGGTTGGAGAAAATTATCAGCTGCCATCTGACAGTCACGGTGATATTTAGTATGTTTTGTGTGTCTGGAAGATTGCGAGCGCGTGCTTCCATTTCTGGAATAGCTTGAACACGAGGGCTCCAGTGCGCGCATGTTGGCCCAAGTTTATGAGAACATTAACCCGATAAATTTCCACAATTGAAAATCTAGAGCACGCCATTGGAAATGTCAGTGCACCTATCGCGTGAAAAGTTTATCAGAACTTTATAGCCATACAGTTTCGGAATTGAAATCCATGCTCTCCTTAGATTCCGCGACCGCTGCGAGATGCCACGACGTGCCCGCTCGCTATCGAAAAGCCCTTGAAACTTTGAGCTCGGATGGGGCTCCTTGCGTTATGTGACTCCAGGTGCAAGGGCGTTGCCACGAAATCCAGCCCGAGTTTGCAATGTTCGTGCTGAAATGTCATTTCGAACGTGAAAAAGACATTATAAACAAAATCCAGAGTTATTCCCGGCGCCGGTGGTTGTTTTGGTAGGTGGTGCATAACAGCATGAAAAAATTACGGGGGGGGGGGGGAAGCCCTATCTGCCCCCCTCTGGCTACGCCCCTGCATACCACTGCAAGGTGCTGTTATCTACGCCAAAGGAATTGCTTGTGCCATCAATCACTTTATGAAGATGTGCGTTTGGATTGTAAAAACCATGATAAGCAGGCCAATCAACAATGTTATGATTGAAGTAAGAGACTCGCTAAGCCCTGAAAAAAAATAAGGTAGCGCTATTGCAAATTGGCTACTACAAAGACATTGAGATGCATGTGCGCCACTCTTGATTCAGCATGTCACTACACAAAAGAAAACGCTATTGCCTACCCAACTACATAAAAGTCTCACAATTTGAATACGCGATGAGCAGTTTGTTATTAGAAGCGTTATAAAAGCGCATTAGAAGAGGTGGTGGCGTGGAGCAGAGGTAGAACACCCGGCTTCTAATGTAAAGGTTGTGATTTCAAATCATCCTCCGATCCACGACATTTTCAGGCATGGAGTGGCGCCTGACACCGGCAAAAAACAATCGCCGAGACCTAGTGGGGCTATACTAGTCCACGTGCAACCGAAGGCCCACTAAGCTTCAACAAAGTCACTCCCTCACCAGTACAGGAATTGGCCTCCCTGGTGCAGTATTCGGCCACTAGCTCCCTCATGACTCCTACAGTTAACCCATGGCCCTCAGTCCCCAGCTGCTGCGGAGCACCTGACCTAGGCGGCGGTCAGACCTGCGACGCGACAGAGGGTGCTAAAAATCGTTGGGTCCGGACAGGCCGCCACTGGAAACTGAACCTGGAAACGTTCAACACACGCACCCTTTCGAGTGAGCCTAGCTTAGCAGGGGTATTTGAAGAATTATCAGGTATTGCCTGGGATATTATTGGCCTTAGTCAGGTTAGAAGAATTGGTGAGGCTTATAGAGTGCTGACTAACAGCCACGTCCTCTGCTACAGAGGTCTTCCAGATAAGAGAGAATTCGGGGTAAGATTTACAATCCTTAAGGACATAGCGGGCTACATTGATGAATTCTGCAGCGTTAAGGAGGGAGTAGCGGTCGTCATAATAAAGCTGAATAGGAGGTATAGAATGAAGATAATACAAGCTTACGCCCCAACCTCCAGTCACGATATTGAAGAAATAAAATAATTTTATTAAGATGCTGAATTAGCAAGGTGCAAACTCGGTATACTGTAGTCATGGGCAGATAGACAGATAAACTTTAATCCAAAGATAGTTTTGTCTATCTTTGGGCGACTTCAATGCAAAAGTGGGGAAATGCAGGCTGGTGAGCAAGCAATTTGCAGCTACGGCATCGATTCTGGGAACGCCAGAGAAGAGAGACAGAGAGAATTAATTTTATTAAAAGTCCTAAAGGGGCCTGGGCACCCCTTACGGGGGCCGGCCCTGCAGCTCCGCCCATGTGGGGACTGGGAGTCAGGGCTCGCCAGCCACCTGTTGGGACTTTTGGACGGCCTGGTGTTGAAGGGCCCTGTCGGGGCTCCTAAGGTGGTTGATCCAGTCCTCCACGGTGGCAGGAGACCCAAAGCTAGCATTTAGCGCGGGACAGTGCCACAGCATGTGATTTAAGTCACACTTTGGATTTTGGCATTAAGGGCATTCTGGCCTTTTTTTTGGTAGGTATTTGCTGCATATACTGGGGTTGGGGTAACTGTGTGTTTGCAGCAGTCTAAACGTTAATTGTGCTTTATTTAGTGTTGGTAGAGGTGAGGGGAATTTCTTTCTAGATAACTTATACTCCGAGCAAATCTCGTGATCGGAGAGGAGTGGCTCCAGGTGCGTGTTGGGGCACCCGGCCGGTGAGCCGGCCCGCGTCCCCGCGCGGCGCGTAAGATCTCGTGCGAGGTTATGGGCCAGCTCATTACTGTTAGGAACCCGCGGTTGAAAGTTGGGGCCTTCATGCCCCGGGAACCAGTGGATGTGCTTCTCTACGTTTGTTTGAGCGGATGCTAGAATGCTTAAGGCCGCCTGGCATAGTGTACCGCGGCGGTATGCCTGTGCAGCGGGTTTTGAGTCGGTAAAGAGTATTGTGTTGCGCAGAGGCAGGGCTAGAGCAAGGGCAATGGCCACTTCTTCGGCCTCGCAGGCTTGCTTTATTTGCTTGTATGGTAAGAGCATTGAGGGCTTTCCCGTCAGGGGCGACCGCCGCAGCCGCAAAGTAGGGCTCGTCTACGTATTTAGCGGCATCTTCGAAAGCCACGTCTGTCGCGTGTAGGGTGGCCGCTTTTAGTAAGGCTTGAGCGCGTGCCCTTCTTCGAGTCTGATTATGCACCGGGTGCTTATTCCTGGGGAAGGGTAGTACTGTGATTCTAGCCCGAAGGTGTTGCGGTAATGGTGTTGGATCGTTGACTTGAGTTGGAACAGGAAAACTTATGTGTGAGAGGAGTTCCCGGTCCGCAGCTGTCGAGGACAGGCGTATGAGTTGGGACATTCTTTGTACTTCTGTGATTTCTTTGTACGTATTGTGTATCCCAAGGCCTAGCAGGCGCTGCGTGCTTGCCGTCATGGGTAGAAGAAGTATTTGTTTCTTGCATTTTCGGATGAGGTTGTCGACTTTAGTTTCATCGCCTTTGCTCCACAGGTGAGCTCCGGCAACGTAGTGAGCGTTGCACATTAAGATCGCTTGAAACATGCGTAGTAAGCTCTCCTCTGTAAGTCCCGCGTTTCTGTTAGCGACGCGTCGGGCGAAGTGAATGACTGCCTCAGGTTTTTTGGTGAGATGTGTGATTGTTAAGTCGTTTTTGCCATTCTCCTGCCCGTTAACACCCAGAATTCAAACCGACGACACTATCAGGATATCCGAGCCGTCCTTTGTGGAGAGGTGTATAGTTGGTTCGCCGTTGTTGCGGCTGTGTTGCGGTGGCAGAAGCAGCAACTGGGACTTAGCTGCCGAGAGTTTGAGGCCCGTGTGCTTTAAAAAGTTTGGTACTATATTGATTGCTTCCTCAAGGCTTGCTTCGATTTGTCCGTCGCTGCCTCCATTGCGCCAAATAGTAATATCGTCGGCGTAGAACGCGTGCTCTACACCTTCGATGTCGGCCGGAACCCGACTTGATTGAATGGGAAGAGGTGCTTTTGCTCTGCATGTTTTGTGGCTCGGCGGAGAATGACGTGCTCCGTGACCTTACCCACACAGGATGTGAGGGAAAAGGGTCGTAGGGAGTCAAGCTCCAGGGGTTTGTTCGGTCTGGGAATGAGAATGACGGTCGCGGCTCTCCATTCTTGCGGGATGCTCCCTTGCTCCCAAACCTCATTCATGTGGGTGGCTTGTGATTCGATGTCATTGTCAGCCAGGTTGCGGAGTAGCTTGTTGGTGACTCCATCAGGACCCGGGGCTGACTTAGTGTTCAGCTCTGCTATTAGCGTTCGTATTTCAGCGCTGGTTATAGCCTCCTCAAATGGGTCGTGAGTGGCCCCCGCGTAAGGTGGGTAGTCTTCATGCGAGCTAGGTTCTGTGTAAAGATACCGGGCTGCTGTAGCTTCTAAAATCTGCGCGCCTGTAAGTTGCTGCCCTCGCGCTTTGTGTAACATTCTGTCTAGGGTTAGTCGTTGCTCCGACTTGGTGGGCTTGTCGCCGAGCAGGTGCTTGAGAAGGTCCCCCTTTAGACCTTTTCTCATGCGTGCGTCGAGCGAATTGCACACCTCATGCCACTGTTGGCGTGCTAGTGTCTGGCTATACTCTTTGATTTGTCGGTTCAGCAACGCAATTCTTTTTCGTAGCATACGATTGTGATTTTGCCTTCTGTATCTTTCTTGAAGACCTTTTTGAGCCTCCAGGAGTTGTGCAAGGTGGCTGTCCATGTGGGCGATGTTGCGTGTTGTATAGATGTTATCGGTAGCTTGTTTTACGTCCCGCTGTAGTCTCGGAAAGTGTTCAGCGAGGTAAGAGTAATGGTTGGTGTCTTTGCCAGAAGAAGTCCCAGTCTATTATTTAAGATGTCTGGGATCGGGGCTGCTTATACTGAATGTAGTGTTACAGATAAAGTGATTGCTACCTTGGTTAGCTTGCAGGTTAACCCATGTGGGATTCAATACGTTGCGTAATAGGGTCAGGTCAGGGCATGAGTCCCATGACACTGAGTTACCTATGTGTGTGTGGGGGTAGAGATGCCGTTAAGTAACACTAGATTGTGTTGAGTGATGTGCGTTTGTAAGTGGCATCCTTTCTGTGTTGTGCGATTGTATCCCCAGTCTACGTGGGATGCGTTGAAGTCCCCCGCGATGATGAGGGGATGGTTGCCTGCTATCTGCATCGCGTTAGTTATTAGTGTGGTGAATATTTCTGTACTGTGTGAAGGTGAACTGTACACGTTAAGGTTAAATATAGATTGCTTAATGGGAGCGTTGGGGATGATTTCTATCATCTGATGCTCTATTTTGAGATCTGGGCGTATTGCAAGCGTCGTGCAAGCTTAAGGCTTAGCCACACAGGTGGCTATGCCTCTTGCTTTTTTTTTTGAAAGAACATTTTTTTATTCGGGCGAAACAGGTACGATGTTTGTCCGTGAGGTAAGAAAAAAGGAGGACTTAAACCTCCTAACATGGCCTTATCTCGCTGGGGCAGCAGAGATAGCGGAATCTGCAAGTTACAAAAACAGTTTGTAAAGCAGATATTTAATAACAACAAACAAAACAATCTTTCAAGCACACTGCAGAACACAAATTGCTTGTAAAATAACATACGAACGAGTTAATACATCACTAACATAAATGTTCCCACAGACGGCCTCGACTCTGTATCCACGAAGAGCGAATCGGTCGATACGCGTTTCCTGCAGGAGAATGACGGCCTTTCGTTGGGTTACAGAGCCAATGAATTGTTGTACGTTTCTCTCCGCGTACGGAGGGTACTAGTGTTCCATTTCCAAATTGTGATTGATTGTGACGACGCCATTTTAAGGCCTAGGTATCAGCCCAGGGCGCTTTCCTCGTGCCAGGTCCTCCTCCAACACCTTAGTCCACATCGCGTCCATTTGTGCTGGCCATGTAGCCAGGTCGTTAATTTGTTTCTGCATGCTTTCGAGTTTAGCGTTGAAAGCGCCATACTCGGCCATGGTCTCCGCGCGGTACTTTTCTAGTATCGCGTATATGTTAGCTGTAAACCGTTCAAGCTCGGATTGCTCTTCAGCCTGAGGCGTCAGGCCTGCTCGTTTCTTAGCGCCGCGTATCGAGACGGGGCAGCTGCTAACGCTACCCTCGCGCGATGAGGGGGCCTGTTGTTTTGCTCGCTCTTCTTTAAGCGTTTGGATTTCTTTAGCCTGCTCCGCATACATGCGTTTTAGCTGTGCTAGTTCTGGGTCAGCTTGCTGTGGCAAGTGTCCCTGACCAGCTTGTCGGCCCAGGTAGTCTTCTCAGTGGGGGTAGGAGTTCGTGGGTCTGGCAGAGGTCCTTGGGGTTCGGTAGTCTTGGCAGGAACCGGGCTGGGTCCTCGGGTGGGTGTTTGCTGCTGGTCATTCTTTCGTCGGCGACGGCGCTGACGACGGCGGTGAACCAGGTAAGGCAGCTGGTAGCGATGTCGGCATTCGCGGTCGCCCGTGTGGTGTGCTTCGCCGCATAAGGCACACACTGGTTGGTTGACACGTGAAGGTTGTCTGTTGGTAAGTGTCGCTTTGGTCGCATACCTTGATTGAAGGAGGGGGGTACACGTCCTGTCGGTGGCCCACTTGGCCGCAGTTGCGGCAGGTGTCGATTTGACGCTTGTGCAACGTGCAGCGGTAGATGACCTGGCCGAAACAAGCAAACCAGTCAGGAAACAAGCAAACCTAGATGCAGTAAGGTTGCAGTAAACCTCTCTATATGGTTTTCATAGATAACGATAGCACATTTGATGCAGTAGAGACACCAGCTTTGCGTAATCAAGTAGTACAGGAGGCATACGTGAATATCTTGGCAAATATTGACAAGGATTCCTCAGCAACCTCTGTTCTCCGCAAGAAAAGTAGAATATCTATCAAGAAAGGGGTCAGACAAGAAAACACAATCTTTCCAATGCTATTCACTGCATGCTTAGAAGAAGTATTCAATCACTTAGATTGGGAAGGCTTAAGAGTGAGGATCAACGGCGAATATTTCAGCAACCTTCGGTTTGCAGATGACATTGTCCGATTCCGAAACACGGGGAAAAATTACAGCAAATGATTGAGGTCCTTATACGAGAAAGCGTAAGAGCGGGGTTGAAGATTATTATGCAGAAGGCAAAAATGATGTTCAATCGCCTGGCAAGGAAACAAGAATTAAGGATCGTGAGTCAGCCTCTACAGTCTGTAAAGGAGTACGTTTATCTAGGACAAATACTCACAGGTGACTCTGAGCAGGAGAAATAAATTTACAGGAGAATAAAATTTGGTTGCAGTGCATACGGCAAGCATTGGCAAATCCTGAGTGGCCGCTTACAACTGTCGTTGAAAAGAAAAGTGTATAATAATTGATTCTACCGGTGCTAAGAAGCTCGAGAACAAGTTAGGGACCGCACAAAGAGCGATGGAACGAAAAATGTTAGGCCTAACGTTAAGAGACAGGAAGAGAGTGGCGTGAATGAGAGAGCAAACGGGGATACCCAATATTCATTTGACATTAGGCGAAAAAAAATGCAGTTGGGCACGCCATGTCATGCGTAGGATGCGTAACCGTGGGACTATTAGAGTTACAGAATGGACTCCAAAGCAGGGAAGCGCAGTCGAGGACGGCAGAAAACTAGGTGGGGTGATGAAGTTAGGACATATGCAGGCGCAAGTTGGAATCAGCTGGCTCAAGACAGAGGTAATTAAAGATCACAGGGAGAGGCCTTCGTGGTCATAAATATAGGCTGATGATGATTACAATATGTGCAGTGGAACCCGTCCAGGCGCCTCTCCTACACGCCTGTTCACTTTGACTGGCTAGATGAGGGTTGTTTTAATGAGGGCTATTACATTCTATGCAGTGGCAGTGGCGCCCGTCCAGGTGCTTTTCTTACACGTCTGTTCACTTTGACTGGTTAGATGTGGGTTGTTTAATTAGGCCTATTACGTTCTGTGCAGTTGCAGTGGCACTTGTCCGGACGCTTGTCTCTCACGTCGGTTCTTTGACTGGGTATGCGATAGTTGTTTTGAGGAGGGCTATTTCATCCTTATCTTGGGTACCTCGCACAGTGGTGGGATCTGCCACACAACGGTAGTATATGCTTTGTGAGACTGTGGATACAGGCTTGTGGACACGGCCAAGCGTTACGGCTACGAAGAGTATCTGGGTGAGGCCATTGCGGAAACCGGCGTGCCATGCGAGGACCTTTTGTCGCCACGAAACAGTGGTCACGCCAATACCCGGGTGCTGGGGGCGACGGGCGACGGAATGGCTTCCGAGTATCGTTGGAGCGGCTCGCGGTCGACTACCTGGTCCTGTACCTGATGCATTGGCCCGAGTGCACAACTGAGTGCGTGGACTGGCAACGCACGCTAGACGAGACGTGACGCCAGCTAGAGCTGCTTTATGATGAGGGTCTCTGCGGCGCCGTGGGCGTCAGCAACTACGAGCGAGACGACCTCGAGCGCTTTGTAGACGTGTGCAGCCTGGTGCCGGACGTGAACCAGCTCGAGTTTCATACACACCATGCGCCTGAGGAGCTGCTGCGCTTCTGCGCGAGCCAGGGCAAACTCTTCCTGGCAGCAGCGGGCTTTCGGACGTCAACCGTTTACATTTTGTTGGTACGGCTACTGCAGGGCTACTCACCGCTGGTCAAGTTCCGCCGGCAGGCCGACCCTGTAGTGTGCCGTGTAGCGCAGCGCCAGCAAAGCTCATCCGCCCAGGTGCTGGTGCGATGGTCCCTGCGGAAAGGGGTCGGGGCCCTCCCGAAGTCTACGCAGCCTGACCGGTTTCGCGAAAATGTTCAGGTACGCTTTTGTCTAACCATTGTGCTTTTCCCAGTCAATAACACACTAGGTTACTAAAAGGTCAACATTCGTGTGCTAATGGTACATTGCATCATTATTTGTGGTAATGTAAGCTCCGTCTGTGTAAGTAGCCAATTCCATTTCATTGATGTGAATAAGGAACAAAGAACAGAAAACAGAATCCTGTTGAACTCAGGAAATAATGGTACCTAATGGACAATCGGACTCATTTACATTGACAAACTGCAATCGTTTAGTAAGAAAATTTTCGATGAAAGCACCATTGTGTCGGTCCAGGTTGAGATTGCGAAGCTTGAAAAAGAGTAGGTAATGGGGAACTAAGTGGAATGCTTCGTGTAAATCCACAAAGATGCAGTCACTGGCGAGCCGTCTATCAAAAGGAGCACAAAGATTATTTGTAAAGACTATAGGTTGTGTAACATGAAATTTCGTGTAAAATCCGCGCAGAAAAGGGGTAAAGAATGAATTGTTTTCCAGAAAGTTCACGACAAGATATATGCTTGAGCATTTTCCATGGTTCACTAGTCAAGGATATCGGCCTAGTGGGGAAGTGGCATCACCGGATTTAAACACTGGCACAACACTCATCTGTGGCTCGTGTGGTCATCTGTGGCTCGTGTGGTGTGCTGTTCAACAGGCACGAGCACTTTCCTCAACTGACTGCGAAAGTTAGTGTTCTGGGCTGGTAGCTGAGTGCCAGTGTTGATGAGGGCAGGCAAGTGGGAACTTCATGAGGATTTTCAATGTTCTGAGACCTCTTAGCTAAACATTTTTATTATATTTTTTTTATTTGCACACCCCCACTTACTTGCACACACCATTGCAAGGTGGTGTTTTCTACGCCAAAGAAATTGTTCGTGCCATCAATCAGTTTATGAAGATCTGCATATGGATTATAAAAGCCATGATAAGCAGGCTAAGAACCAATGTTATGATTGAGGTAAGAGACTCGCTAAGCCCTGAAAAAATAGGTAGCGCTATTGCAAATCGGCTACTACAGAGACGTTGAGATGCATGTCCGCAACTCTTGGTTCAGCGTGTCACTACACAAAAGAAAAAGATATTGCCCACCGAACTACATAAAAGTCTCACAATTTGAATACGCGATGAGCAGTTTGCTATTAGAAGCGTCATTAGAAGCGTGTTAGAAGATGTGGTGGCGTGGAGGAGAGTTAGAACACCCGGCTTCTAATCTTTAGGTCGTAATTTCCAATCCTCCTCTAATCCACTACATTTTCAGGCATGGAGTGGTGCCTGACACCAGCAAAAAATCACCGATAGCTAGTGGGGCTATACTAGTCCACGTGCAACCAAATTAAGAAGGCCCACCAAGCTTCAAGCAAGCCACTCCCCCCCCAGTACAGGATATTGGCCTCCCTGGTGAAGTATTCGGCCACTACCTCCCTCATGACTCCTACAATTAACCCTTCACCATCAGTCCCGAGCAGCTGGGGAGCACCTGACCAAGGGGGTGGTGAGTCCTGCGACGCGACAGAGGGTGCTGAGAATCTCTGGGTCCGGACAGGCCACCACTGGAAACTGAAACTGGCAACGTTCCACACGCACACCCTTTCGGGTTAGCATAGCTTAGCAGGCGTTCTTGAAGAATTATCAGGTATTGCCTGGGATATCATTGGCCCCAGTGAGGTTGGAAGAACTGGTGAGGCTTATTCAGTGCTGACTAACGCCACGTCCTCTGCTACAGAGGTCTTCCAGATAAGAGAGAATTCAGGGTAGCATTTAAAATCCATAAGGACATAGCGGGCAACATTGATGAATTCTGCAGCATTATTGATGGTAGCGGTCTTTATGATAAAGCTGAATAGGAGGTATAGAATGAAGGTAGTACAAGCCTACGCCCCAACCTCATTTGGGCGTAGGCTTATGCTACCGGCATTAAGGAGGCAGTCGGGTGATACCAGTCTGCCGTCTCGCAGCGCTAAACCGAAATAGCAATTCCGGAAATGGCTTGCTTGATGGGAGAGCACGTCGCTGCTATCTCCGTTATATATGCTACGTCTGCCGACGCTGGCTCAAGAACCGGACCCTCTTCACCTTGCTATCGCAGCCTCCACCTATATCTAGTCTGGTTCGTAACAAAGATATAATTCGGGGTCACTGCGCTTCCCGCTGCCTTTAATCTGGCGGAAAGCCTCGTGGTAATGATACGCCAGTCGTTTAGAAACAAAGTCCGTTACGTATTGACTACGTCGTATATATGCACGTGGATTGCGTCGTCTGCTAGCAGAACCGTTCTCGTCTGCTTAACCGATGTCGTCTGCTCAGAAAAAAAGAATTGTTTTCGTCTGCTATACTAGTGTGTACTAGATTGGGGGAGTGGGTCCACAGGAAGGTCCCCACTGTGGCTTTTTTTTATTGAAAAGTTGCTGGCCCTACCGTCGCTTTCTCCCGAATGGCGCCCCCGCGTGGCGGCTGGACGCTTGTCGCGTCGGCGACCCTACCGCAGCTGCATGGAGCTTTGACAGGCGGATACTCGTTGGCGGCAACACTGATGTTATTTCACACCGATCTATTGGAAATAAACTGTAAAAAGAGCAGCGGAAAGAATGGAAACAATGCAGAAACGACGGTGCGTCAAGCAGACGACAGCTACTCAGCCCGCGAGCTCGCCTCAGCCAATGAGCGCTGCCGAAAAAGACGGAGCCAACGTTTATTTGCTGGAGATTCAGACTAGGGCGATGGCAGCGCCACCACAATTTCAACGTTTTTTGCTTCACCCTCTGCGCTTGTCAAGGCGTCCGCTGGACCCACTCCCCCATTCTAGTACACTCTAGCTGTCAGTTTTGCGTAATGAGCGCCCCCATTCCATTCCAATTCCATTCCGGGGAATTAGAACTTGCCGCAATTCCATTCCTTTCAATTCCTTGGAGCATGATATTATAGAAGTATCGATTAAGGGAGTAGCAAAGTACGTTCTCCCCAAATGCCCTCTTTGCTTGGCGGTGTAAACACGGGTTATGTGCCGAGTCGTAGCAACGAAGCGAAGAAATGACGCAAAGAAAAAAAGATGACGATAATAATGAAATGTCCCCAACAGGAGCAGTGGGAGTGCGAGCTGACCAGCTTTCAGCTCGAGACTGAGGAACGCCTGATCTCCCAGGCTAGAGCAGCAGTGGTCGCTCGCAGCTTTCTCAACAAAGAAGAGCCCACACACCTTTATTTTACTTTGATCGGCTCAAATAAATGTTTCTAGAAGAACAACAACACGTCCGGCAATTGGCCACTAGTGCTTTGGCAATCAGTACGTCATAAAAAGTGCTTAGGTGTCCTCGTGATTTTTAAATGCTGCAATAAAGGTCGCAAGCAGTGCAAGGTTGAAAAGAAGCTTTATTTTGGCTTCCCGAGCCAATGCTTTCAAAACTTTATTATCTCTCTCTCTCTCTGTATGAAGGGAGAGAGCGCACAGTTCATCGTGTACGACTGTGTGCTGCGGAGACCTGCAGACTTTCGTCGACACAGTTTCGGGCAAAGGCGTCCGTGTGTCTGGAGAGGGGGGACAGTATTGCAAAAGGGTTTGGGGGGGAGGGGAAGTACGAGGTGAGACGGCGCGCAAGCTGGTCTGCGAAAGCTTGCACTGAACACAATCATCGCGCCAGCGTCAATACGCGTCACAACTGAGAGAAGTGCTTTTTCGAACATTCGTCCGAGTCGCCGACGGTGACCGAAGCAAAAACAAAGTAGTGAAGAGTGGGGAGAGAGCAGGTGGCCGAGACGAAGGCGCCGCTGAGGTAAAAAAAAAAATGACAAGGCGTAAGGGGGGGGGGGGGGGGCAGTCTGCCGCCGACGCAGTTCCGCAAAACCCATACCAACGGCATAGAGACGTGGTTACGCGCGCAATCGAGACATGCTTCCCAACAACAAAGTCTATTGACCCTTTTCGCGGCGATCCCGTGGGCGCTGCTATGTTTGATCACGTGGTGACGCGTCCATTGCTTGCCTCAACTGCCTCCGTTGCCTCCTTGTTTACAATGGAAGTGTATGACACCGGCGCGGCTTAGAAGACCTCTTCGGAGATATCGTAGACGATGACTAGGTGGACGACGCGAAGCTTTGATCACAGCTTCAGAGAACATCCAAAAGCGCTTTCGAAGCTAATTAAGCTTCGGCGTAAGCAGCAAACGGCGCAAGCAGCGTATATGGTGCTTGTTCTAAAAGCGGGGCTAAATATGTATTCCAAGCAATCCAAGCTTTCCGATTGTGAATTCAGTCAGGATTACTGTGTTTTGCTCTTTGTTCTTTATTCGGCAAATACTTTGAAGCAGTGGCTTGTCAGTTTCTGACTCAGTGAAGTTCATGGGCGCGGCCACTATCTGATTATTTTCTGCCTAATCGCTCGCGAGTGTGCTCAGTTCCGATAGATTTGTTCTTGCTGCGCACAAAGCTTGAAACGTAGCTGTTTTGTACATTTAATACCTTGTAGCAAATATATATTACTTCTAGTATTTCGCTCACTCTTGTGGACCGTCACCAAACATTCATCTTCGATAATTCCGGCGCTATCGAACTAGTACCGTCATATATTGTGCGTATACAGTGCACACATATTCAAGTGTGCGCCCATTCACTTATGCTTGATACGTCGGCGATAGAGTGGGCGTAAGTTTTCCTGCCATTTGGGACAGAAGTGTACAGATAACGTGCGCGAAACTTACTATGACAGGAAGCGGCGCTACTCCCTTTGTCATTGTTTAACGAGTGGTACTCACTCTTGCCGATGTTCTGGGGATGAAGCCCTTTCTTTGAAGGTTGGCGATACAAGGCTGGCGGATGAGCAAATTTCTGTATCCTGGAGGAAAGCCGTGCATCACGAAGTGCCAGTAACACGTTCGGACATTTGCAGCAGCGGTCCGCGAACTTGTCCGCACAGATTCATTCTATTCCTTAACATGCCAGTCACTATTTTTGCAGCCAACTACTGTACACGTCTTCAATCTACATGATTCAATCTAGCATGATTGGAGCACAGTGTGTTAGCGAAAACTCAGTTGCATTTCCGACAGCTGATCGCACCGAAGTAAGGCAGAAGCGGTGATGGTTTCGTATTCGTGTTGGTCGCTGAGGAGAGGTAGGGCGCGCCGCCGTGAGCGCAATCTCCTTTCTCTAAAACAAACTGCTCCGCGAAAAGGGTCAATACACACTAAACACAAATAATCCCAGATGGGAGTAAATGCCTCATCGCCTAGCGCATTCCCGAATGATAGTTTAATATACTCCATTCATATGGAGGTTTAGTTAACTCCATCTGTCATAACAGTTTTTATGGTGTTCAAATAAGAGTAAATATTTCTTCATTTCTCTCGGGAGGTTTTAGGTGTTCCAATTGGACTGAATATTACTTTATTTCCGGAAGGGGTTTTTAGGTATCCTAATTGAAGTGAATATTACTTCATTTCTTGAGGGAGTCTTCAAGTGTTTAAATTGGAGTGAATATTACTTCATTTCTTGAGGGAGTCTTCAAGTGTTTAAATTGGAGTGAATATTACTTCATTTCTGGAAAGTGTTCTTGAGGTGTTGCAAATGGAGTAAATACTAATCCATTTCTGAAGAGAGTTTCTTGAGTTCCTGCTACATTAATTATACTTTTTTTCCTGCAATGAATTGAAGTAGCAGCTTTCGCGCTGTGGTTTTACGACGCTTATTAATGACTGATGAATCATTGCAGGTTCTATGTTTTGTGCCGGTAACAACAACCTTTACCGTAGCCTATTTTGTTTTCCACCTTCCTAGTTAGATTTTGAATGTATTTATAATACTTCACTGGAGACTAGTATAAAATTGAATTATAGTAAGAGCATTTATCTACCCATCTAGTTAACTGCCCTTTATCGGCTAGTCAACTCTGTTCAGTAACTTGAATCGAAGCGCGAATTCAGCACAAATAAAACGCCCGCATTTGCGCTTTCATGTACGCGAGAGTATGCAACATCGACAAGAGGCGATTTTTCTTGACACCATTAGACCATTAGCGAATGTAATACTTGACAGGAGTACATTCTCGCCTATGTATTTCTTGTTAGCATTTCAACGCACATTATGATTTAATAAATAAAATAAAATGCGGTTTTCCGGATAGTAGTATAAAGTATATTTTATAATCTGCAGGCATTGCAACATCTCACGGGAGACAAAACATCGAGGAAAACACAGCATTTGAGGAAAATTACGCGTAATAAGAACATGTTGCTTGAAATGATACAGATCAATTAGCAATAATATAAAGTATATACCTTACATCAGCAAGGCCAAAACTCCAACATAACGCACATTCAATAAACAAACGCACACCACAACACAATGCAGATGTACCGATAAAAGGAAGCGAGGACAACATTGAATGACAGAACGTAGCGTAGCTAACTGAAACAATTTACTTACTCGAGTGAACCATATAAACTATCACTCTCCTTAACTTGGGGGGAACTATATGTAAAAAAAAATGTAATCCACCTACAAAAAAAACAGCTTAACATGGCAGCCGACCTACAGACTTTTGCAAATGGTTTTTACTCAAAATGTGGCATTGTGAGAAGTCCGTAGATCATCACGTATTCCAAAATTGGATGGAGCTGGAGTGTTCCTAAAACATTGACGACGGAAGTCAGCAAGTGAACACGCCCAAACGACGTACAGAAAATTTGACTGCCTAACCGACGCGCAAGTTAACGATCGCGCCGATTGACCATACCACTTTTAGTGTGCCTGAATAGTATTCTCCTCGCCGGGAGAGGGAGAACACGCGTGCACGCTAGCGACAATGGACACGCCGCATTCCGGTGGGGTGAGTGTCCCAAAAAACCTGCCAAACGCGTGTCGGAGTTAGAAGAGGCGACGATTATTCTCGCATTCCCAACTTATTTGCAATCCCCGTGCTTCGCGGGGATCGCGCGTCTGTGCCTACCTGCGCGCGGACGGATGTCAAAACCCCACAAGCAAGTGTATGCAAGCGCTGATGCAAGAAAACTATATGCACACGAACACACATGAAAGCTTTCATGCGTAAGCTTCCACGAAAAAGCAGCGACGTACACACGCATAGTAAAAACGCACGCGCTCACACACGCGCACATACACTCATCCAAATGCGCACACGCCCTTTCCTTCCGCACACACACCCAAGCGCAGACACGCTATTTTTTCATCATAATATCGGCCCACTTTGTAGTATTCTAATGGCATTCTC
This sequence comes from Dermacentor silvarum, assembly GCF_013339745.2. NCBI lineage: Eukaryota > Metazoa > Arthropoda > Arachnida > Ixodida > Ixodidae > Dermacentor > Dermacentor silvarum. The sequence continues at coordinate 360,849,197 of NC_051154.1, forward strand.
AGCTTGAAGCAAATTGCTAAAGAAAGCGGTAAAAGGCACCTCCTCCGCTACGTGTAACATGTATAGCGACGGCCGAAACGTTCAGGCTCACCTGGTTCATGCAGCATCGCCCGCCATTTTTGGAACAATATTTCTTGTACGCTGGACCCAAGGCGTCCATTAGAGCACAAGTAAACGCCCCAACTGCGAATGCAAGTACCCCTAGCTATGTACATCGCGCACGAAAAATCGTTTCACCACGTTCACCACGTTTCATCTGAGGTGACTGATGTGAGGTTGCCTCCGCTGTACGAGGCTCGTCGGGCGTGAAATAATGACATTGCGGCTGCCCGGCCTAGAGCAGATGTCAATGGATGTTAAGCCTAAAATTGTGTCTTCATGTCGTCGTCGACGAGGCGGTCGGAATCTCCGTCGTGTGCGGCGTGCTGAGGAAGACATCAAGATGTCGTTGCTGCCATGGCGACGCCAAAGGCTTGTAGAAACGGCCGCTGATTATTCAAAGTAGTATCCATGAGTTCGAGTGCGTGAAAGAAGAAACGATTGCCGAGCCATAAGGACCCGACTGTGCCTAGTATGCGACTGCCACACAAGCCTCGATTTTACTCCATTTACATATCAGATTTCTCATGAGGGAGAAAACTCCATTTTAAGACCGATTTTACTACATCTATGAGTGTTGGGAATGAATTCACGTTTTTATATTCAATACGTTCCCGCTGATGAAATAAGATTTGGCGCCGAGGAGTTTAAGAAGGTTGCGCGTCGTATCTCTTACCTATGCCACCTGCAACTTGTGTTTACAGTGCACGGAGGAAATACATTTTCACTCCATTTCACGGCACGAGGTTTTCGCATTGATAAACTCCATTTAGTAAATGGAGTGATATCAGGTCATTCCGTTTTTATATTCTATCATTTCAGGAAAGAGGTAAAATCATGGTTTTATGCTTTTTTACACCATGGTGATGGAGTAAATATATTGGGCGATGAAGTTTTCAAAGTATTCAACCATAAAAAACCCCATTCAGGCTAATTTGTGTTTATAGTGTAAGGACAGACTTGTAGCAGGCGCGTTGCGTGTAAATGTACCGTGCTTGTAAGCAGGAAAGCCATTTTAAAAATACCGTTTTATTGTTAAAGTCGAGGCTCTGACTTACTAATGTTTGAACGTGGGCTGGTCGGTTCTTCGGCATATTCTGACAAAAAAATGGCGCGTAGACGAAAAAGCGCTCTATTTTCGGAAAAAGACGTAATTTCATTCCTATTCCATTCCGGCCGAAAGGCGCTTAATTTCATTCCCATTCGATTCCTCCAAGCATTGTCGCCAGGTGTATTGAACCTGCTCTTGAACACTGAGACAAAAAAAGAACGCCCGGTCCCGATAACATTTCCAATGCGTTTCTAAAACGATATGCTGCCAAACTAGCTCCGTTCTTACAAAGGATTTTTACGGTGTCGCTTCAAGCAGCTGTATTACCTTCAGACTGGCTCATTGCAAAAGTAATCCCGATTCACAAAGGTGTTAATAGGTTGCACATTGACACATACCGACCAATTTCTCTAACAAGCTGCTGCTGCAAATTAATGGAGCACAATAATAACAAATCCATTATTAGTTACTTATAAAGCAATAACTTGATATACCCTAAACAACATGGTTTCAGGAAGTGCCTTTTTGCGATAACGCACCTGTTGGAAACTTCTCATGACTTCGCAGAGTTAATCAATTCCGGACTTCAAGGAGACGCCATATTCGTACATTTCTCCAAAGCCTTCGATCGCGTACCCCACTGTGAACTGATTGAAAAACTCAAACTAATTGGCGTTGAACCTAGCACTGTTGCATGGATAGCGTCCTATCTCTCACTCAGATCACAATATGTATCGGTAAACATATTGTGATATCGTGAAATATGTATCGTATATATTGTGTATATCGTATATATCGTATCGTATCGTATATATTGTGTATCGTGTATATGTATATTGTGATATATGTGAAATATGTATCGAAAACAATGCTGAGTCTGAGAGCCTTGAGGTTTTTTCTGGTGTGCCGCAGGGGTCCGTGCGAGGGCCATTGCTCTTTCTTGTGTACATCAATGACATCCCATCATCTGTTGAGCCTAACGTAACAGTACGTCTTTTCGCAGATGATTGTGTTGTCTACACAACTGTTCGGTCCCTGGACGACCAAATTAAACTAAACACCTCACTAAACAGCATTGCAAATTGGTGCGAAAGATGGGGAATGAAGCTCAACATCAGTAAAACAGCTTGCATCACTTTTACACATAAAAAGGTACCTGACATATTATCTGACAATATAAAGCGTACAGCAATAATAAGATCAGATATTGTAAAATATTTGGGTGTGACATTCTGGAGCTCGCTCAAATGGGATACTCACATTGATAACATTTTTGTAAAGGCATTCAGGCAACTCAATTTCTTGCATCGGAAATTTGCTACAGCACCATGTAATGTTAAATCACCTGCGTATAAAACCCTGGTTCAGCCGATGCGTGAGTATGCCAGTATTGTATGGTCCCCGCACCAGTCTCGTCTCATTTATAAACTAGATAGAATACAGTGCATAACACTCCGTTTTATTTATTGCAGATACTGACCGTATGACAGCGTCCCTGCTTTACGTGAACAAGCAAACATCCCGACTCTAATATCAGGATGGCGCATCGCTGCCATGAAGTTTCTTTTCCTTCTTTATCATGGGCGCATAAACATAGACAAAACGAAGTACATCAGGTCTCAGTTCCAACATTCGGAAAGAACAAATCATAAGTGCATGAGACATTTTTCAGCGCGCTGCAACACATTTAAATATTGATTTTTCCCTCTGCAATTGAAGCCTGGAACCATTTGCCAGAAGAAATTGCGCATGTTGACTCTATCGAACAATTTGAAACCAAAATACGTGCACTTTTCTATGAGTAGGTCTGCTTGCGATTGTTTAGTGCTCTGCTACAACATTCTGCTGCGCAACTATGTCCTGATTGTTTGATCACCACGTTTGCACTTTTCGCAGCTCTCACCCCTTGCCTGCATTATCTGCCTTGCACTGTTTTCTTTAATCTGTTCGTTCTGTTTGTATCTTATTTATTTGCACTGCAAAAATTACCGCATTTAGTTGCTTTCTCCTGTTTTGGCCCACAAGGTTTTGTTCTGTTCTGCTTGTGACCCGCTCCAGTATGAGCCTGTAAAGGCTTACAGTATTGCTAAATAAATAAATAAATTCCATTCCCATTTCATTCCGGGGTCGCGAAAATGTGGAATGATTCCGGAGTCATTCCAATTCCGGAGTGGTAGCTCCGCAAGACTGCTAGCTATACACTGAAAGTTCGTCTGTGACACCGAAAGCAACCTCTTTTTCGAGAGCTTCCCGCATATATAATAGAGGCGAAATACGAATACGCCAGCTCCGGCCACAACCATATACAAGATTCCTTCTCCGTTTATTTAACTGGCAGTTGCGCCACATATACGCACCTGTCGCACCAGTTGTCTTTCTGCGTCGCTTGCGAGTGGCAACGATGAACGTCCCGGACACCTGACCAACGACACAACAGCTTTAGCCGGCTCTGCACTGAAACGAGAGATCCGTGCCTCATTTGCATTTGGCGTTTTGTAGAGCGTGCACTACCATGGAAATCGCAACGTGGATAAAAAAAAACTCGGATGAAACCGCCGCGTTCTGGTGAGCAACGCGAATCGGCACGGACGAGGTTTGCAATTGCACAGTCTTGGGCAGTCTTGCACCTGAATCCCTGGTTGGTAGCGGTCACCATGAACGAACTCATAAATTGTGAAATAGAAACAAAATTACCTATTGTTCCTTTAGTACAGCAAAAATATATGACACGGAAAGTTTACTCGTATGACAGCGTTCGGATTAAAATTTTCGAACATTTTGTTTTCATGTAGGTTTCCTAGTTTCATTGTTTGTCAGCCCCCGCACCTAGTCGCGCTTCATTTGTGCACCACTCACTGATATTTTTGGCGATAGGTTTTGGCACGCTTTTCGTTCCAAGCTTCGAGACCTGTTTAGATGGACCTTGGCCGGTATTTTGTAGCGATGCCTTAAATGTCATAATGCCTTTTCGCGCTTATCGCGTTTTGTCAGTGGTCGGAGCGACGGTCGGCTCACGTTATCAACGTTGATATCGTGAGCGGACCGTCACTCTGACCACTGACAAAGCGCGATAAGCGCGAAAAGGCATTATTACTTTAAAGGCATCGCTACAAAATAGCGGCCCTTGGTACAACACTAAAGAATACTGTAGGCGGGGGTAACACATCTCGTTGCAGCGACGGTGAAGAATCCGAGAGTGCTTTCAGAAGTGAGTCACGAATAGGATAAAAACATGTACTAAGAAAAACAACACTCAAAGCGCTTTACGATAGCGGAGACACAAGGTCTGTACGCCGCGTATCACATGTTGGGTAATCGCTCGCTTACCATCGCGAATGTGCGATAGCGTTCGCGTCGCGCGCGCGCACTCTGATTAGATGAGACTATTTACGCTATTTATACGGAATCCGTGACAACATTCACGCGTTTCCGAATACAGCAGGCCGCGTCTCGCGCCACTCGAGAAATCGACAACAGCGACGATCCGCGGCGGAAAAAAATACAGCCACCGCCAGAGAGCGAAGCAAGGCAGGCGTCATAATATTCACGCAAATATGTTTACGCAAACGGACATGGAAAAACCGAGCGAGGCAATCGACTAACAGGAGCAGAGAGGCTGCATATTCGATACAGATTACTTTCGGCGCCATCGCGATTTGAGCGCACGGTCAAGGTATCTCCGAATGCGACACATCTAGCACACAGGCTCAAGGAAGCAGCAGTCATTGTTGCCCTACAAATGCAGCCCCTAAGGTGTGTGGTCAAGGTTTCGACGTAAAAACACACAAACGCACCACGTCAAGCGCAAGGCGAAATCGCTGTCTTGTATTTTCTATGATAGATATAGCGGGGTGCGGAGGAATATGGCTCGAGACGCTGCAAACAAACACAATTTTTTGCCCCTGTATATAGCGATGCAGATGACCATTTATTCAGGATCGAGGAAATTCACCTCATTGTCATGCCGCGGTGCAGTGAACACGTTTTCGCCAGACTGCACCACGCTTTCTACAGACGTGACACACACCACACCAGTGTGATCCGACACCAACTGCACCTTCTCCAAGCTATCCTATAAGCTCGATCAACATGCAAACTTACACCGAGTATAAGAGATTGCCTTGACGGCGGCCTTTGAACAACTGTCGTCTGCTATTCGTACAAGGCAGACAATAGTTGAGCAGACAATAGCTGAGCGCACTATACAGTATAGCAATTTTATCGTCTGCTAAGCAGGTGCCTCACGTGCAATGCCAAATATCACGATGTTCCATGCGTTTATGTAATAAGTATATACGCACAATCATGACACAAACACAAAAAAGTGCAACAAAAACTTTTCCTCGGTGTCGTTCGTGGCGTACGCTTAACGAACGGCATCAGCAAAACGTAGCACAAGACATACCAGAAGACGACCTTCCAGATATACGCGCAGTCTCTTTTGCCCATAAATCTTCAAACCCGGCTGTACGCGCATGCGCAAACTATTCTCCAATTTCGGCGCGTATCCCGCAAATGAATCCAATTAAATATTGATCCTCGCATCGCGTACCTGAACCACATTTTGCTTGCTTAGCTTAGCGGCCCCCTGCCTAGCGTCTTCAGAACTCAGGAAGCATGCAGGTGCGCGACTCGGAATTCTTGTTGTCGCGTATACTGCACAAGCCATGAATAAACAGCGCTTCCCCGGAAACTTTCGGCCTACCGGATTTGCGGTGCTTGTATTTTTCTTCATATATACTCGGACCACGCGCGGTTAGCGCTTCACCTCGTTTCTATATAAGCCTTTTCGTACTGCGTACATATAAGTCGCCGGATTAAGGACCCCCGGCCGGATAGATTCAAACTCGACGTCTGCGTTTTTAACGTCTACATAAATACGCGACGCAGGCGGACGATAACGCTTGCAATTTTCTGCTCTATACTTTTTTTCGTTTTTTTTCTTCCCCCTTGAGCGCTCGCGACTTTCGCAATGAAGGCACTGGCGAACCGAAAGTCAGAAATGAGTTGTGAAAGATGGATAACACAGAACTCGGTTTAAAGGAAAAATTAAAGAAAACTTATATTCTGGTTATGTAGTAACGTAGAAGAAAGGGAAACATCGCAGCGCAGGACGCAACTTCCGCTCTGTCCGGTCTCTCAAGAGCGTCTCTTTTCTCTCTCTCTAACACACACAAGCACACACACCCGCACACGGACCGTCCCCTCTCGTTGTCGAAACTCCTACCCGCCTCCAAGATGTAAACACAACAGGAGCGACGCCCTGCTCTTCGTCACTCACAGAAGTCATAGGTTGCCTGCGTCGAGGTGGTGCCGTCTCCACTCTCTATTCCGGCCAGACGAGGGGTCCATTTCGCTTTCTCTAGGAAAGGCGTCTGGAGTGCGCACGTGCGGTTAAAACAAATACAATACAAAATAGAACACACTGCCCCCCAAAAAAGAACGAGCTCATTTTTCCCCTCAGTTGCCGAGTTCAACTGGATATAACAGTTGCAAGGGCCGGCGAAGCAGTTTACCGCTTAGCAGCCGCACTGTGCATGCTCGGACTTCACTATCTCGACTGCGGAGTACCTCGTAAATAACAGCTCTTTTCCAGAGGAGCCGAGGTAGTCTTTCGTCATGAATTAAGACAAGGTCGCCTTTCTTGAGCAAGTTGTTCTCTTTGCTGGCGGAGTTGTGCGCCGATCGTAGCTGCAATAAATATTCGTTTCTCCACCGACGCCAGAAATGGTCTAATATTCTTGTACAATGTTTCAACCTTCGCACCATTTCCTTGGCCGAAGTTGTAGTTGGAACGGTCGGATGACCGTGAGGAAGCTCTAGCAATTGTTTGCCGGTGAGAAAGTCGACGGTGTCAAGGCAGTCCCTTCATCTGGTGACAAATGCAGGAAGGTCAGGGGACGTGAATTAATAACGGCCTCAACTTCGCTGAGCGTTGTCATCAGTTCCTCAAAGCTCAGATGTGCGTTTCCTAGTACACGCCTAAGACATACTTTTACGCTTTTCACCAAACGCTCCCAAAAGCCTCCCCCACCACGCTGCTTTCTCAACAATGTACTTCCAATGTATCTGATGCTCCGCGCAGTAACTTGTAAATTGTCCTTTCTTTATTGAGTTGAATAACTGCAAAAGGTCTTTTGAAGTTTTCTTAAATGTTAAAGCGTTGTCCGTGTAGATAATTCATAGTAATCCACGACGCGCTATGAAACGTCTTAAGGCCAATTGGAATTTTTCTGCGGAGAGGTCCGATACGAGCTCCAAATGAATAGCACCAGTGGCGGCGAAGGTGAATAACATTATGTATGCTTTTTCTCCATTGCGTTTTCCCTTGGTGAAAAGTGGACCTGAAAAGTCAATCCCAGCAACTTCAACCTGGCGAGGTTCTGTCTGTGGGAAGCGGTGCTGTCAGTGCATTAGCTGCTCGTATTCTCTCTCGTATACAACCATTAAATGTTCGAATGACTTCTTTCACGACTTCTCTCCTATTTCTGTCATAATGTCCTGAGCACCTCATTGCATTACATTCAGGTGACATTCTCTCACAACGAGTTCAGTGAATGCGTGCGCTGGAGGTAATAGCATGGGATGCTTCACTCTTTCTTCCTCTCTTGTTTGCTGTAATCGTTCACCTACACGTAGAAGTCCATCATTGTCAATGAAGGTACTCAAAGTGTAGATGTCTGACTGTTGACATAAGGCTCTGTTTTCAATAAGAATTAGCCTTTCAGATCCGTAAGCGTCCTCTTGGACAGTCTTAGTCCAATAAATCTTTGCTTGATTGAGCTCTTCGGCGCTAAGACCACCATCAAAAATTCACCTTTCATCTTTCTAATGAATCGAAAACCCAAGCAGTGACTCGAAGAAGCCTCAACAACCGGCTATACTTCATTATGTCTCTGATTATGTCTATGTCTTAGAAACCGAAGACACTTGCAGCACCATTTGCTCTTTCCTTTTCTCCTGTTCAACTTGAGTTGTTGGCGCAGTATCGCAAATGGCCATTGTTTGCGGTCTTTGAACGGCCAAGGAGGACCACGCCACCATAGTGTGCTTGCTGACAGTTTCTGAACTGGCATGCCTCGCGTGAGGTAATCTTCAGGATTTGCATTTCCAGAGCAATAACCCAGGGTAATTCTCTTAATCTCTCTGTCCCCTTTTCTCTTCCCCCAGTGTAGGGTAGCCAACCGGGCTCAGTCCTGGTTAACCTCCCTGCCTGTCATTAAATTGTTTTTTTTCTCTCTCTCTCTCCAGGGCAATGCAATGCACTGTTGAGGGGCACTCAAGCTGTGAATTTCGCTAACTCTATTTTGCACGAATGCCTTCCATTTGGTAGCGTAGCTCTGAATCCAGTCCAGTGCAATAGTGGAGTCGGTCCTAAAAAGCACTGTTGCGGACAAGCCCACTTGCTGACAAACGTGGCTTGGCAGACGTACTCCTATGAGAGCGGCCCTCAGCTCTAGCCTAGTCAACTAAAGACGCTTTAACGGCGCTACTCTTGATTTGGCACAAATTAGCTCGGCATTAAAGCTGTAATTCCAGTCCTCCATTCGCAGGTAGGCGCATGCTCCATGCTCTTCTGGACTTGCGTCACAAAACACGTGCATTTCAAATCGACCAATCTCACCCCGTGTTGTGACGCATTGCTTGAAAGTAAGTCGCTGAGGGTCAAGCAGTTTATCGCACCACGTTTTCTCCAAGTGATCCGGCAATGCTGAATCCCAGTCAACGGCTGTTTCCCACAAACGCCGAAACAATATTTTTACTCGGATGATGAACGGACTGACGATTCTTAGAGGGTCAAAAATCCTGGCAGATGCTTGCAGTACCGTCCGCTTGGTGCTTATATTGCATCTGACCGCGCTCAAAACGCTTCCTGTGGGAATGTAAAGGAGATCATTTTCTGGTCTCCAGCGCAGGCCCGGAACCTTATGTATGGTGTCGGGACATTCTAAAATGTTATCGTCCTCAAATAAACCTTGTAGTTTTGCAGAATTTGTGGCCCATTTATGCAAATTCATGCCTGCATATGCCATGATTGCCTTTGCAACTCTATATATTTCTGCAGCCTGGCTCACTGAGCCCACTCCGGTAATTATATCGTCAACTTAGATTCTTTCAAGATGTCAGCAACACCTTTGCGGTCATGTTCTTGCTTCTTCAGGTGGTGAAGTATTGTTGCATTCAGTAGATATGGGCTGGCAGATGTACCAAAGGGTACTCTTGTCATTCGCCATTCTTCCACCTTCGGAAGGGCGGAGGGTCTGTCGGTGTTTTTTCATACCATAGGAACCTGAGTGCGTTTCTGTCTTTTGGTTGTACAGAAATTTGCAAAAATGTCTTCTCTATGTCAGCGGTGAGCGTCACAACGTGCAGTCGATAGCAAATAAATATTCGAGCTAAATCTGCTATAAGTTGGGGCCCTTTTTCCAGCTGGTCGTTAAATGAAAGCTTTCCTGGCATGTGCGCTGAGCAGTAAAAACAACTCGCTGATTTAGGGTCATGAATTGTTCGTGTATTACTCTTTGATGAGGCATGTGGTAAACATGAACAGCCTCATCTGACTTCTGAAGAGATACACGCTCAGCGTGACCTTTCTGCAGGTACTCTCGCATAACGGAGTCATATTTCCTAAGCGATTTTCCGCCGCGTCTAAGGCGTCCAGTCAAGCTCTGAAGCCGTCTCTCTGCTAAATCTCTCTTGTTGTGAAGTTAACCAACAGAGCCTTTCAGATGCAGAGCTACTTGATTTCGGCCTTTAGAGAAGGCAATAATAGTACGCTCAACTTGAACCTGCACTGTTTGGTCATGCACCTTCGAGCTTCTTCTTCTTTTATGCCTAGATCGTCCAGTTCCCAAAAGTTTTTCAGAAGGAAGTCAAGAGGTCTGGCATGCATGCCTCTATCCTTAAAACGCAAGTGTTAACTGCAACAAAGATTGAACTCGTCGCGCTTACCGGGCCTTGGAAGTTCCACCCAAATGCAGTGTTGATAGCCATCAAACTCGTAGAATCCCTGCAATGCTCAACCTCATGCTTAAGAAATTTCCACGGCATGTGATCCAATTAAAAGGCTCGCACCTGGAATTGTCGGCCTGCTAGGAAGCAGCGGCTTGTCAGCTATGGGTCCATTCACAGCTGCTATTGTATGAATAAAATGATGATCCACCGGTGTATGCAGAATATCCTTGCGAATGAATGGCACCCCAACTGCCTGAATAATGAATTCTTGGCCATTGTATTGTGCCTTCAGTCAAACTTCCACAATGCGACATCTTTGTTCGTGGCTTTGATGTTGGCCAAATGTACTCAGATCGAAGTTGGTGAATCCAGACTCACGTAGTTGGAGCCTCTTTGAGACATCTCCTCTGAGGTACATTCTTTGACTGCCTCCATGTACGACTCCCCTTACATAACCCCCTATGTTTTCACCAATTACACATGCTCGAAAGGTCTGCAATAGAACATCTGAATTATCGGAATATATGGTAGAGGCATAAACGTTGGTTGTAGCAACGGATGAAGGTTGTTGTTTCGCAGCTCCTGCAAGTCTCCCGTTGCACACAAGTGGTGTAGCTCACACTTTTGTGGCAGTCTTGTACGCGGTGACCCCGTACAGTGCAGCGTAAACATCGCATGTCAGCCATTAACCTCCTCCTTTTTTCTTGAATGTCGAGAAGAGCAGGGCAAAGAAGAGCAGGACTGTGCTCTAAGGATCTACAGAAACAACACTTGGTCGTCGCCTTTGTCGCCGTTTTAGGTGGAGAACCGCGGCGGTCGGCATCCTTGGGCGTCTCTCTTGCTTGTCTTGAACTGGCGGAGCCTTTTTCGGCACACGATCGGAAGTAGCACTTCTTTCTCGGCGTTCTACCTCGGTTAGGCGGAACTACAGAACATTCGTCAACTTGTCATCCACTCCTGTGGTGTCTGCCTGTTCAGTCGTCTCTATTTCACCGTCGCCTTCGTAGTTCCCTCGAGGTGCAGTTCCTTTGGAACGGCAAACTTGTCTGTTATAGTCGACTACGACGTCGTGTGGCAGCGCCGCTAATATGATGTCGCACATCATAGTCGAGTAAGTAGCAGCGTTGACACCCAAACTGCGCAGCCCGGGTATATGTCCCTGAATGCGGTCATACAGTTTTCGAAGTCCACGCAGGTCACTCGCTGAAGTAACGGCTGATAATGCTCGGAGCTTGGCGAGATTATCTTGTTCGACTTGCGATCTGTTGCCGAAGTATCTGTGCAGTATTTCTAGTGCGCCTTTATAGCAAGTCTCAGTAGCATGCAGGCCTTTTATCGCTACTAGGGCTGGTCCATGCAGCATGAGCTATGAGCAATGAGCAATGAGTTCTTGCGGATGGCCTTTTGGAATTGGTCCCAAAAGGGCATCCAGTTGGCCAACACACCGCCGAAGGTCTTCAAGCGAAGCTTGGGCGACTTCATGCTGTCACCTCGGAGAACTGTGTCTTCCCTTTGACGGTAACTTGATTGGGGCACAGTTCCTGCCGGTCTGTTGTCAACTTGCAGGGAGGTCAGGCTTGCTTGTAGACGACCAATCATGGTTGTCTCCTCATCGTTCGTCGTGTCTCACTGCCTCGCCGTACTGTGCCTCAAATTCCGCTTCAGGCATAAGTGGTTCCAGCTTCTAGTTGATCTTACGCAGCTCCTCGTTACTTGTTTCCCGTCAGGTGTATAAGGGTCGTAACTTGGCTTGATTTTCCCTCTGGCAGGACAGGCTCGGCCTCGTTAATGATGCGAGAGTTGTGGCCTGCGACGAACGCGCCTTTTGGCCTGCAGCTTATCATGCGCTTATCCATGCGCTTATCCACGAAAGGACTGGCAGATTTCGAAGTTTGTAGAGTCTAAGGGGTGGAAAGATTGAAGTGCGCTGTCGGATGTGATGCTCGTTTCCCGGATTTCGGCACCATGTGAAATATTGATTACACAGAACTCGCTTTAAAGGGAAAAGTCATGAAAATTTATATTCTGATTAGGCAGTACAGTAGAACAAAGGAAAACATCGCAGCGTATAGGACGCAAAGTCCACTTTGTCTGGTCTCTCAAGAGCGTCTCTTATCTCTCTCGCACACCACCACGCACACGGTCCGTCCCCTCTCGTCGTCGAAACTCCACCCCACCTCCAAGATGTAAACACAACAGGAGCAACGCCCTGCTGATGATGTATGGTGTTTAATGGCGCAAGGGCCAGGTATGGCCAAAGAGCGCAAGGCCAGTGTTCATGAGTTGACAATGGAGCAATGAATTGCGAAAGGTAGACGTATCGTGGCTGTAAAAGGGCCTAAAAACAATCGCTGTAAAATGCGTAAAATATATATGTAGTAAAATTATGGCTATGGCTAATGAGGTGCACTATGAACACGAAAGAACAAATTATTTAGATAATTAAGATAAACGAAAATATATCACAGATGAAACTTTGAAAAAGCACTACTGCCTTGACAGACCCTTTGAAACGCAAGGGCCTGGAGGCGCGTGCTATGCAAAACTACTATCGCGGCGACATCCTCTGGAGAGAGGATGCGCTACGAAACTTTTGAGCAAATAACATGCAATACTACATCGCTCAGAAAATCCAGGACAGCCTTATTGTCAAAGAGAGGTTTGTCGCCAAGAAACATAGCGGGATGGAGAGGGAGACGGTACCGGTACGCTAGAGGAAAGTGCCTTTTTCTCTCTCTTTCGGCTTCCCTGCACTCCACAAGGACGTGGAGCACGGTAAGCCTCTCTCCACATCTACCACAGGTTGGCGGGTCATTTCCCGTTAAGAGAAAATTGTGGGTGCCGTATGTATGTCCTATTCTCAGACGAGAGAATAGGACATTAGTTCTTCGTACTTTCGTAACGGGATGCCAGGGACCTATCTGTGGCTTAACTAATGATGATGATATATGTTGTTTTCTGGCGCAAGGGCCAGCTATGGCCAAAGAGCGCCAAGACGTGGTGTACCGAGTGAGCAATGGTATGATCAATGACAGTGGGTAGGTGTAGGGTGGCTGTAAAGGGGCCTAAAATTCTGCGCACTAAAGGTGCGTAAAATACAAAATTAATAAGATCATGACAATGATGTGATAGGGCGCAATGAATATGGTATAAAAAAATCTGTGAGCGATACAAGGCACTACTGCCTCACAGAGACCCTTAGAAGCAAGAGCCTGGAGGAGAGTGCATTTCAAAATGCTGTCGCAGCAGCGTCCTCTGAAAGAGGACCCTGCTACGAATCTCTCGGGCGAAGAACTTGCAAAATGTCGATGTCGTTTAAAAAGGCTAAAACTGAGTCGTGCTGAAATACCGGGTCATTAGCTAAAAACATCGCTGGGTGAAGGGGTATGTTCTCTCTATAGGCTTGAACAAAGTGTTTCTTTCTTTCAGGTTCTATTAATGGACACTGTACTAGGATGTGAAGTACAGTAAGTGCTTCCCCGCATCTAGTACAGGTTGGGGGTTCGCCTCCAGACAGCAGGTAATTATGCGTGCTGTAAGTGTGTCCTATTCTGAGCCTACAGAATAGGACATCATTTCTTCTAGATTTCGTGGTCGATGGCCAGTTTCCTAAATGGGGCTTAATTAAATGGAGCTTGTTATGAGTCTGGCCGTCCCACAAACGCTGCCAATGGACTCGAAGTCTCTTGCGTAGATATGGCTTCATATCATGAACAGGGACGGGCATAGATGTGTTGCCAGCTTTTGCCTCGACGGATGTGGCAAGCTGGTCTGCCAGTACATTTCCCTCGATGTCTCGGTGTCCTGGCACCCAGCACACCACAACATGCTGCCCAGATGCATAAATACTACATATGAATGAATAAAGCGATACTATTATGGGATTTTTGTGCCTTTTAAGAGATTTTAAAGCTTTTACTACGCTCAGCGAGTCTGTGTAGATGATTGCTTTGGGTATTTTCGAGTCCTTGATATGTTTAAGAGCCGACAGTATTGCATAAGCCTCTGCTGTAAAAATGCTCGTTTGTGGGTGCAGGGCGTCGGCATCTGAAAATGATGGGCCAACCGCTGCATAAGAGACGCCAGCATGAGACTTTGATGCATCGGTGTAAAATTCCGGACAGGAGTATTTATGCTGCAGTTCAAGGAAGTGCATTCGAATGTGTGCAACGGGGGCGTGCTTCGTAACATGTAAAAAGGACAAATCACACTCTACAATCTGCCACTGCCACGGTGCGACCTGTATAGTGGGTGTCATTAGACGATGTTCAAAAAGTGGGACATCCATTTCCTCAGCCAGACTTCTCACACGCAACGAGAAGGGCTCTCTTACTGCAGGGCGGTTATGAAAGAGGTGGGAGCTGGACAAATCATTTACGGTGGAATATGAAGGATGTTCACTGTTTGCGTTCACTCTAAGGAAATATATGAAAGCTGTGTAGGTCCTCTGCAAGTGGAGGGACCACTCATTGGATTCCACGTAAAGGCTTTCTACAGGGCTTGTCCTAAAGGCACCTGTAGACAAGCGAATACCTAGATGGTGGATGGGGTCCAGCATCTTCAACGCGGTTGGGGTGGCTGACTGATAAATTATGGCCCCGTAGTCTAGGCGTGTTCGTATGAGGCTTTTATACACGTTTAAGAGACATTTGTTATCGCTACCCCATGTAGTGTGTGACAACACTTTTAAAATATTCATTGTTTTCATGCACTTGTTTTTTAGATATTTTAGGTGTGGTATGAATGTCAGCTTTGTGTCAAGAATTATGCCTAAGAATTTATTTTCCGTTTTTACAGGGAGACTCTGTCCTTGCAGGTGAATGTCGGGGTCGGGGTACAGTCCTCTCTTTCGAGAAAAAAGGACGCAGGTGCTCTTTTGTGGATTTAGGCAGAACCCATTCTCGTCTGCCCATTTAGCCACCTTGTTCAGACCAAGCTGAACCTGCCGCTCACAGATGGCAAGGTTGCACGATTTAAATCCAATCTGTACATCATCGACGTACGTTGAATAGAACATGTTGCGTGGGATGCATAGACGCAAGGAATTCATTTTTATAATAAAGAGAGTGCAACTGAGCACCCCACCCTGCGGCACTCCGGTTTCCTGCACAAAAGGTCGTGATAAAGCATTGCCAACTCGAACACGGAATGTGCGATTCAGCAGATAACTTTCAATCACATTTAGCATATTACCACGTATACCAAAGTGGGAGAGGTCTCTCAGTATTCCGAACCGCCATGTGGTGTCGTATGCTTTTTCCATATCGAGGAAAACAGAAAGGAAGAATTGTTTGTGAACAAAAGCTTCACGTATCTGTGCCTCAATACGTATCAAATGGTCAATGGTGGATCGACCCTCGCGAAAACCGCACTGGTATGGGTCAAGCAGCTTGTTTGATTCTAGGAAATGTATCAGACGACGGTTTATCATTTTCTCAAAAGCTTTGCAGAGGCAGCTTGTTAGAGCTATGGGCCGGTAACTCGATACGGACGATGGATCCTTGCCCTGCTTCAGGATAGGGATCACTATGGCCTCTTTCCAGGCAGAGGGGATCTCGCCGGAGGTCCATATAGAGTTATAGAGACAGAGAAGGGTTTCCTTCGTTTCAGAGGGTAGGTTTTTCAACATGTCATATAGTATACGGTCAGGGCCTGGGGCAGATTGGTTGCAACAGGTGAGTGATGCATGCAGCTCTGCTAGGGAGAAAGGTAGGTTATATGGTTCGTTTCCGGTGCTCTTTCGGTCCAGTTTTTGTTTTTCTATTGCTGATTTGTATCTTTTAAACGCTGGAGAGTAGTGTGATGAACTGGAAACATGTTCAAAATGTGCACCCAGATGGTTCGCTTGGTCCTCCAGGCTGTCTCCCTGTCTGTCTACCAGGGGAGGCGGATGTGTTTGTCGTCCTCTTACTCTATTCACCCTGTTCCAAACCTTGGCCTCATCCGTGTACGAGTTGATACTTGATAAAAATGTTTGCCAGCTGTCTCTCCTGGCTTGTCTGCGTGTTCTCCTACCTTGGGACTTGATTTTCTTGAAACTGACAAGGTTTTCAGCAGTAGGATAATTGCGAAGCTGCCTCCATGCTCTGTTCTGCTGCCTACGTGCGTTCCGGCATTGTTCATTCCACCACGGAACACGGCGTTTGCTAGAAAGACCACTTGTTTGGGGAATACACTTAGAAGCTGCATCTATTATGAAATTTGTAAAATACTCGATGGCACCGTCAATTCCGAGCGATGAAATGTCAGCCCACGAGAGCTTACTGGTAAGTGTTTGGAATTTTTCCCAGTCCGCTGCATTGACCTTCCACCGGGGAGCATGTGGTGGAGATTCGTATTGTCTTGGCCCTCTCAGCAGTATTGGGAAATGGTCGCTCCCGTAAGGGTTTTTTATAACTTCCCATTCAAGTTCAGGTAATATGGATGGAGAAGCTATGCTGAGGTCTATAGAGGAAAAGGTTTTGTTTGCAAGACAATAATATGTCGGTTCTTTTTTGTTAAGCAGACAAGCACCGGATGAGAAAAGAAAATCTTGAATTAGACGGCCTCGCGCATCGATGCGAGCGTCGCCCCACAGACTGTTGTGTGCATTGAGATCGCCAAGAACAAGATAGGGCTCGGGCAATTCGTCTATCAAGGACTGAAATTCGTGTTTGTGTAAGCGGTAATGTGGGGGTATGTATAGCGAGCAAATGGTGATGAGTTTGTTAAGGAGAACCAGTCGAACTGCCACTGCTTCAAGGGGTGTTTGCAGCTGCAAACGTTGACATGCTATGCTTTTGTGAGTCATAATGGCAACACCGCCTGATGATGCGAGACCATCATCGCGATCTTTACGGAACGTAACATACTGTCGAAGAAAGTTTGTATGTGTCGATTTTAAATGAGTTTCCTGTACACACAGCACTTTTGGATTGTGTTTGTGGAGAAGTTCTTGCACATCATCGAGGTTCCTAAGAAGGCCTCTGATGTTCCATTGTATAATTTGTGTGGCCATACTGAAAGTAAATGGGTGCTGTGTGTACTAAAAACAAAAAGGAAGTGTTGCATTAGATTACAGAGCCCTTTCCAGGCCCTGTAACGCGGGATTTGTCTTTTCTGAAGCGGTCGAGGGAACCTCGCCGCTCCTTAGGCGCTTGGTGCGCCGTCGGGGTGGGTGTGGTGTCCATTGCCTCTTGTGAGGCGCCGGACACGCGCTCTTGCGAGCGAGAAGTTTCACGAGAAAGTCTCGCCGCGAAGGACGAGACATTTGCGCCCACCAGCCCGGATGTCGATGGGGCTGCCTTTGGGCCTGAGCTGCGCCGGCTGTTGCCAGCACCAGCAGGGGCCGGTGAGGGTGAGGCAGCCTTGACTGCACCCACCGTGGGAGCTGCTGGCGGGCCTGCGGGTTCGCTACGCGAAGCCCAGGCTGCCACCGAGGACTGTTGTGGTGCCGGCAACCCTAGGGTAACCGGGCCTGTTCGCTGGTTGGGTGGAGTAGACTTAGCTCCTTCCACCCTGGGGGCAGGAGCCACAAGCGACAGCTCGCTGAGCGCGAGCTGGGCAGTAGGCAGTAGCCGCTGCGACGCTGCCCCTTGACGCGCCGCATCAGCATATGTGGTAGTGTGGAATGGTGAGCACCTTTTACGTGCTTCCCTGAACGATAAGTTCTCGCGCACTTTGAGAGTGATAATTTCTTTTTCTTTTTTCCAGTTAGGACAGGATCTGGAGTAAGCTGGATGTTCACCATCACAGTTTACACAGTGTGGTGTCGCTTCGCAGTTATCTGAGGCGTGACCTTGGACTCCACATTTCGCGCATGTAAGTCTACCACGACAGCTCTGCGAGCCGTGGCCAAATCTTTGACATTGGAAACATCGTCTTGGATTAGGTATGTATGGTCTGACAGCTATCTTAGTGTATCCGGTTTCTATTGTTTGTGGCAGATCGCAAGTGGCAAAGGTCAGGATCAGGTGTTTTGTAGGAATTTCTTTATTGTCTCGTCGGATAATGGTACGCTGTACATTGGTTACATTTTGCTCTTTCCAGCCCTCCAATAGTTCGGTTTCAGACAAGTCAATGAGATCTGCATCAGAAACTACTCCGCGTGCTGTATTCATAGAACGGTGAGGTGAAACGGTAACAGGAATGTCTCCAAATGCCACAAGCTTGTTGAGTTTATTGTGCTGCTCTTTATCACGGATCTCAAGCAGGAGGTCCCGCTCGCCATTTTGGTGACTTTGTAACCTGGGCCAAGGGCGTCAGTCAAGCCTTTTGCGACTAGAAAAGGGGATACGGTTCTTGCTGGTTTTTCGGTCTTCTCACTGTGAACTACTTGGTAACGGGGGAAAATTTCTCTTGGTCTGAATAAGCTTAATAGTTCTTCGGTGCGTCCCCTCTTGTGAGGGTGACGATCAAGTAAACGGGGAAATGCAGGCGTTCCCATACTGGTTTGGTTTATTTCGGCAGCAATGGCGGCCACCCACCACGGAGCCCAACTAGGGGACGCTGCAGCACTTAACGCGTAAGGCTGCAGGCGCCAACCGTACATTGCCACTATAACCTAATATATTATACCCAAGGGAGGGCACATACACAAGGTTAACCCAAGCCGCCTGTGAAAATTAGGAAGTGACGGAAAAGAAGAGATGATAGGAGAGTAAAAGAAAGGAGATAGGAAAGCAAAAGGTTGCAGAGGGGGACAGGAAAAGGAGACCACCGGTTTCCCCCGGGTGGGTCAGTCCGGGGGTGCCGTCTACGTGAAGCAGAGGCCAAAGAGGTGTGTTGCCTCCGCCGAGGGGCCGTAGAGGTCCAAACACCCGGCATCGGCTCAACCCCCAGGATCCCCTTTTCCCCGGACACGGCTAAGCCGCGCACGGCTACACGCGGGAGGGTCCAACCCTCATGTGCTCGGGTACGTGGTGTCGCAACGCACCAAACGCCTGCTTACGCAGACGCCCCTGCGGGCTGTGGCTTAACTAAGTGTAGCTTATTGTTCGTTTCGGTATCCCACAAGCGCTGCCAGTGGCTTCGAAGTTTCTTTCACAAGTAGGGCTTGAGATCTCTGGCAGGGAGTGAAGCGGTAGGGTTAAGCGCTCGCGATTGTGTTGATGTGGCCATTTCATCAGCTAGAACATTGCCCTCGATGCCTCTATGACCAGGCACCCAGCATATAATAATATGCTGGTTAGACAAGTATGCCTTGCACAGAGCAGAATACAGTTCAAAAAGTACAGGGTTTTTGTGTCTATCTAGAGTCATGACGGCTTTTACGACGCTTAGGGAGTCTGCAAATATTAATGATCTTTTGAGTTTTGATTTGCCTATACTCTTCACAGCCGATAAAAGTGCGTAGGCCTCAGCCGTAAAAATGATTGTTTCCGGGTGCAGTACATCGGACTCGGAGAACGATGGGCCGACTAGTGCATAAGATACCCCTGCATATGACTTGGAAGCGTCGGTGTAAAACTGAGTGCAGGACGAGTACTTGAACTGGATTTCTAGAAAATGCATCCGGATATGTGCCTCTGGAGCATCTTTTGTGACCTCTACAAACGAAGCATCGCACTTTATGAGTTGCCAATGCAACGGTGGCACTGGCTTTGCTGGGGCCATCAGAGTATTTTCAAGTAGTGGGATGTCCATTTCTTCACTAATTTTTCTTACACGTAGTGAAAAGGGTTCTCTTGCTGTCGGCCGGTTATTAAAGAGTGTGGAACTGGTCATATCATTTACGGTTGAGAAGGACGGGTGTTCCGGGTTTGAATTTACTTTCAGGAAATAGGTGAGGCTTAAGGATGAACGTTGCATATCAAGCGACCACATGTCCGCCTCTACATACAGGCTTGCCACAGGACTTGTCCTGAAGGCACCAGTGGCTAGGCGGATGCCTAGATGGTGTACAGAATACAGCATCCTTAGGGCGCTTGGCGTAGCGGAATGGTACACTATGGCAGCGTAATCTAATCTTGTGAGTATGAGGCTCTCGTACAAATTTAAAAGACACTGTGTGTCACTACCCCAAGCGGTGCGTGAGAACACTTTTAGAATATTCATTGTTTTCATACACTTGTTTCTTAGATACCGTATGTGTGCCACAAACGTAAGCTTCGTATCTAGAATCACACCTAAAAATTTATGTTCGGTTTTTACGTGCACGCGTTGTCCCTGCAACTCAATGTCAGGATCGGGGTGCAGACCCCTTTTTCTGGAGAACAGGACGCAGGTGGTCTTTTGTGGGTTAAGGCTAAATCCAGTCTCGTCTGCCCACTTAGACACCTTGTTCAGAGCAAGCTGAATCTGCCGCTCACAGACTGCGAGATTGCACGAGGCGAAACCTATCTGTACATCATCGACGTACGCAGAATAAAGCATGTTTCTTGGGATATACAGACGCAAAGAACTCATTTTTACGATAAAGAGAGTGCAACTGAGCACCCCACCCTGTGGCACTCCAGTTTCCTGCACAAAAGGTCTTGATACAGCATTTCCCACACGAACACGGAAACTGCGATTAGATAAATAACTTTCTATGACATTAAACATGTTACCACGTATACAAACGTGCGACAGGTCTCTAAGTATTCCAAACCACCACGTGGTATCGTAGGCTTCTTCTATATCAAGGAATACAGAGAGAAAAAACTGTTTATGGACTAAAGCTTCACGAATTTGCGTCTCAATACGTATCAAATGGTCGGCAATGGATCGACCTTCTCGAAACCCGCATTGGTACGGGTCAAGCAATTTGTTTGATTCGAGAAAATGTATTAGTCGGCGGTTAATCATTTTTTCGAACAGTTTGCAGAGGCAGCTTGTTAGTGCTATAGGGTGGTAACTCGAAGCAGACGATGGGTCCTTGCCCTGCTTCAGTATAGGAACGACAATGGCCTCTTTCCAGGCAGAGGGGATCTTGCCGGAGGTCCATATAGCATTGTATTGGGAGAGGAGAGTTTTCTTTGTTTCATGAGGAAGGTGTTTCAGCATTTGATAAGCTATACGGTCAGAGCCTGGCGCAGACTTATTGCAACAACTAAGTGATGCATACAGCTCAGCAATGCAGAATGGCTCGTTGTATGCGTCGTTTCCCGTACCTTTTCTTTCTAGTTTCTGTTTTTCTATTGTAGCCTTGTGCCTTTTAAATATTTGGGAATAATGAGATGAGCTGGCCACATGTTCAAAATGTGCTCCCAGGCAGTTAGCTTGGTCTTCCAGACTGTGGCCTTGTGTGTTTACCAACGGGAGTGAATAGGTTTGTAGCCCTTTTATCTTATTAACTTTCTTCCAGACTCTGCCTTCGGCTGTATATGAGTTTATGCCTGATAAAAACTTTTTCCAACTTTCTCTCCTGGCGTGTCGGCGCGTTCTTCTGCCGTCCGATTTAATTTTCTTAAAATTAACAAGATTTTCCGCAGTTGGGGAGTCGCGTAGCAACCCCCACGCTTTGTTCTGTTTCCTACGAGCGTTCCGACATTCCTCGTTCCACCACGGGACACGGCGTTTGCAGGTCGCACCATTCATTTCTGGTATACATTCGGTAGCGGCATTGATTATGAAACATGCAAGATACTCAACCGCAGCATCAATTCCCTGCAAAGATATGTCAGGCCACGAGATACCACTTGTAAGACTTTTGAATTTCTCCCCAATCTGCCATATCCAACGTCCAGCGGAGTGCCTGTGGTAGAGGGTCGTTTTGTAGTGGTGATCTCAGCAGTATCGGGAAGTGGTCACTCCCGTAAGGACTTTTTATAACTTCCCATTTAAGTTCAGCAAATATAGACGGGGAAACTACACTGAGATCAATGGAAGCAAAAGTTTTGTTTGCGAGATTGTAGTAGGTGGGTTCCTTCTTATTCAGGAGACACGCACCAGAGGAGAAAAGAAATTGTTCGATTAGGCGTCCTCGCGCATCGATACGTGTGTCACCCCACAAGCTGCTGTGTGCATTGAAATCGCCAAGAACGAGGTAGGGTTCTGGTAATTCATCTATAAACGACTGAAATTCATGCTTGTGTAAAGAATGGTGTGGGGGTATGTAGAGTGAGCAAATGGTTATGAGCTTACCCAGAAGTACAGCACGAACGGCTACCGCCCCAAATGCCGTATTGAGTGGAAGTGGCTGACAGGCTACACTTCTGTCGAGTAGGATGGCCACACCACCAGATGATTCGGCAGAATCCTTGCGATCTCTTCGGAAAAAATATTCTGACGTAGGAAGTTGGTGTTTCTGGAGTTTAGGTGCGTTTCTTGAACACACAGCACCTTTGGATTAAATTTATTGATAAGTTCTTGAATGTCGTCTAGGTTGTGGATTAGTCATCTAACATGCCACTGCATTATTGTGTTCATGTTGGAGGAAAATAAAAGGCGCTGTGTGTATCAAAAGGGAGGAGAGTGACTTTACTTTACAGGGCCTTTGTTAGGCCCTGTAATTGGTGTTTTGTCTTTTTTGGAGCAGTCGAGAGAACCTCGCCGCTCCTTCGACGCTACCTGCGCCGTTTGGCTTGGACTGGTGTCCATAGCCTCTTGCGAGGCACTGGACACCCACTCCAGAGAGCGATGTGTGTGTCGCGTAGACTTCATCTCGAGCGACGAAGTCTTTGTCCCCACCGGGCCAGAGGTCGAAAGGACCCCTGTGGCCTCTGCGGTGCCCTGGCTGCTGCCGCAGCTTGTAGATTCCACTGGTGTGGAGACTTTGAGAGATGGCAGGGCAGCGTTGGCTGCTCCCACCGTAGGGGCAGATGGCGTTGACCTCGGCACGCTAGGCGTGGTCCGCGCTGCCGCCAGAAGCCCTTGTGGTGCCGTCCCCCATTGCACCACTTCGGCGAAGGATGTTTTCAGTGAGAATAATTATGAGATCCGTTGTCGAGCTTCACGGAATGTTATATTCTCCTTAACTTTTACTGTAATTATTTCCTTTTCTTTCTTCCAGGCTGGACAAGCTCTGGAGTATGCAGGGTGACTGCCATCGCAGTTAGCACAATATACCTCGTCATTATTGCAATCGTCAGAAGAGTGACCGGTCGTGCCGCACTTTACGCACATAACCTGCCCTCGGCAGCTCTGGGATGCGTGACCAAATCTTTGACATTTGAAGCAACGTCGCGGGTTCGGAATGTATGGTCGAACATGAAGTTTTACGTAGCCGGTTTCAAGAGTCTCGGGTAAAGTAGTTGAACTGAAAGTCAGTATTAAATGCTTTGTTGGGATTTCGTTGTCATTCCGTCTCATTTTGATACGCTGCACATGGATTACCCCTTGGTCCTTCCATCCATCCAGGAGTTCTTCTTCATTCAATGTCATTAGGTCTTCGTCTGATACTACACCTTTTACTGTGTTCATTGTTCGATGTGCGCTTACAGAAACAGGGATGTTACCAAAAGCTACGAGGTGTGTTACCAAAAGCTACGAGGTTCCTTGTCTTTTAGTTCGAGGAGCAAATCTCCGGTTGCCATCTTTGTTGCCTTATACCCAGCTCCAATGGTCTCTTTTAGGCACTTGGCCACAAGAAATGGGGAAATTGCTCTAGCTTTCGTAGATGGTTGCTCACAGTGAAGGACGTGAAATTTCGGGAAAGTTTCTTTGTTTTTGGGCCAGAATAGCGAGGTTGCGTCGGTGCGTACCCTTTTCGAGGCACGATCGGTTGGAAAAGGGTTTGAGGATCCCATGGAAACAAGTGGTTTATTCTGCAACGGCGTCTGCCACCCACCACGGAGCCCAACAAGGGGACGTGGCAGAACATGTAAACAAGCCTGCACAGCGCCAGCAGTATGCCGTTACTATAACCCAATATGGTATACCCAAGGTAGGACAGCCACACCGGGTTAACCCTTGCCGCCAGGAAAAGTCGAAGTGAATGGAAAAGATGAGAAGACAGGAAAGTTTAAAAGTGATAGGGAAAGACGAAGATTGGAGAGAGAGCCAGGAAAAGGCAACTACCGATTTCCCCCTGGTGGGTCAGTCCGGGGGTGCCGTCTACGTGAAGCGGAGGCCAAAGAAGTGTGTTGCCTCCGCCGGGGGGTCATAACGGTCCAACTCCCGGCATCGGCTCAACCCCCAGGATCCCCTTTTCCCCGGACACGGCTAAGCCACGCAAGGTTAAGCGTGGGAGGGTCCGACCCTCATGTGCTCGGGTACGTGGTGGCGCAACTCACCAAACGCCTGCTGACGCAGACGCCCCTGCGGGGGCAACGCCCTGCTCTTCGTCAATCACCGAGGGCATAGGTGGCCTCCGTCGAGGTGATGCCATCTCCACTCTCTATTCCGGCCAGACGAGGGTCCATTTCGCTTTCTCAAGGAAAGGCATCTTGTGTGCACACGTGCGGGTAAAAGAAACACGACAATATAAAATATAACAAGAGTGGTTTGCTCCCCCCATCCTCTCTGTACCCCGTCGCAAGACCGCCTTCTGTGCTATAGCGTGGGTATATTCCTTTATATACATACGCCTTTTCTTAAGCAGGCTGCTGCTGGCCAGACGACGATCGATGTAGCAGCAGACGGCAGACGTCTGGCTCTCTTTCAGAAAGCAGGAGAGACCCTCTCTTATAACTCATTATCGTTTGTCGCTGTCCGTTTTTCGTCTGCATATCTCGACTCGCATCCAGAAGACACGGGGTCGGTCAGCCCACGAGCACGGTCTTGTAGGATACGACAGTTTCTTCTGCGTGATCATCGTCCTTTTTCCCCTTATCTCTTATCGTAGTGGTAAAATTCATGGTTGAGCTGAAAACCACAATGCGAAAAGGTTGCCTGAAAAGTTTGAGTTAGACCTCGAGAGGTGACGAAACGAATGGGGGAGCAATAAATACGCGGCGATCAATGAGTCAAGTGAAAGGAGAGAGAAAGAGAGCAAGAAATGCAGAAATTGATAATAAACGGGGTTTCGGTCGTGTAGCTTAACACCAGTAACCCGTTTCACCATAATTCATTGTACACGATAAATGGAGGAGCAGAAGGGGCGGGGAGAGGGAGGAATTTACGCGTCGTATAGCATGCACGCATTGTATAGCCTCGTGTATAGAATAGATCTTATCACTGATAAATATCGTATTTATTTCATCGCATGGACCTCGTTCTTATGTTCGCTTCTTTTGTACACCTTTTTTCTTTCCAATGCAGTCACGCCTGAGACCAATGGCTACGGGACCGCCCATCGTGGGCTCTGAACCGGCGCAGCGGCGGAAGCAGACGACATACCGGGCCCACGTTCTCAGGAACCGGAAGTCGAGCCCGCGCCCAGGAGACACGTAAGCCCGGTTTCTAAACTAGCCTCGCACGCCGAAAACTTTGCCGGAGATAAAACACCAACGAGAGAAGGTGACGAACCGAAGACCAAGCCTTCGGCCGGAGGCAAAGACGGCAAAAGAAAGCCGAGGGACAAAAACGAAGCTGAAGGCACAGGCAATGGCAAAGGACAACAGACGAAGTCGCAGCCCCGTGGCGAAGGAAGAGACAACAAAACGTCGAAAGGCGAGCCAAGCGAGGAGGCGGGCCAAGACGAGCCGAGAGCAGACGAAAAACTACCAGATGGATCGGACAAAAAGCCGGGCCAGGAGTCGAATCCGAAGGCGGGGAACGAAACGGACGGTGCGAAGCCGGTGCCAAAGACGAGCGACAAGTCCATGTCGGGAGAAGAAGCACGGATTCAAAGTCCAAAGGAGAACTGAAGGAGAAAGACAAGCCGATCCAGGGAAGCGAGAAACGCGGGGAAGGCGTCGCCGAAGGAAAGGAATCGAAAACTCCGAGAGAAGAGGCAAGCCCCAGCAGGAACGCTACAACGAAAGCTACGAAGGCGGCCGAAGCTGAGGAAGACAGGCGGCGGAATAGAATGAAAGACGAAGAGGAGCCGGAGGACAAACACTGCGTTCAACCTGGTAAGTGATCGACTGCCCTCTCCGTACTGTTTTTACCGACGGACAATGCAAAGGGAATTCTCTTTTAGGCTGTGGTTCTTGATTAGTCTTCACGTAAAAGAGGCTCTAAATATTCGTGCCAGTATTTGGTGTTCTCGGCCATCCTTGACATTGGTCTATCGAAGCCGCCGACTTCCTAGCTATAGTTTTGCAGTCAGTGCAACCATTGCTTCGCCCCATTCCCAACCTGACCTCACTACATGCACTTGAACAAGTGTTTCGTCGGTATGAATATCGTATAGGTTGAAGAAACTCTTCCTGCATCAGGTGACTGACAGGAAACTCGGTACAGTAGGAACTTTCCGCCTATTGCTCATCACCAACGCACTTAAACGTTAAAACCTGACACAGCCATGCAGGCTCACATCTACAAACTTTTTTGGATACGTGCCGTGCTGCGGAGTCTCTGGACCACATCATGGAGTTTAAGGCTTTGTCCATCCGAATACAGGGCACCCAAACCACCGGGACTACAAAAGGACGCAAAAGAAGTAAAACGCAAGCGGCTTTGCGCGGCACCCTGCCAATGGCAAACATCACTTCACGAACGAAAACCCTTAGTGAATTTGGCAGCCCATTTCCTGTTGATAGTGCCTGACAGCTCCGTTGCACATTCTTCTCTTTTGTCTTCTGTGGCATTGTCATGAATATTTTGATGCAGGCACGGATAAAAAAATTGCAAAGAAAACAAGGGACGATTGAGTAACACTTCTTCATCGGGCGCAAGTTTGAACACCTAGCAGCGATGTATCATCAGTGCACACGAAAATGGGGGACGGCGGATTGGAAAACGTACTAAGTGGAGCGGGCCATTGTGTAGCTGCCTGCCCTGTTTCTACGAAGAACGAAATAGAACGTTGCGTCTTGTTCGATGCCATGTAGGGAAGAAGAAGAAAAAACAAAAACAGCACTACTCTTTTTTCTTCTTACACGGCGCAAAGTGCAAGGCCATTAGAGCGGCAAGTTTCTGGTCCGCAGGAAGCGAATGCCTGAACCCTCAGAACGCGTTGCCTTTGATCGCGAATTTCGTCACACGCTGCAGCAGGGTACCGATGACTTCGCAGCGCGGCATTTGCGTGTTGCGGTGAGGCGAGAAATGCAGCCGAAAGCACAAACAGGCCTCTCGAGGCTATAGTGGAAACTGAAAGTGCCTTTGGCCACGTCCGTAGGTCGGAATAAATTGAACTGTATTGAATTCTCGGGGTTTTACGGGCGCAAAAGAACACGGTTTGGTTATGAAGCGGGCTGTAGTGCTTGAGCTGCTGGGGATGAATTTTGACCACCTGCAGTCAATGCACAGTACGGGTGGCGTTTTTTTCTACTTCTTTCATCATCGAGATGCGGCCGCCATGGTCGGGATTCGATCCCGCGACGTCGTGCTTTACAGCGCAAGGCCATATCAACCAAGCCATTGCGGCGGTCAGATTGTTAACTCAGAAGAGTTGGTAATTCATCCGAAACGCACAAAGCCCGAACACCATTCCACATAAAAAAAGAAAAAGAAGAACTCGTTCGTCTGTATTGCCCAGAATGAGTACAACAGTACAACAAAAAAGATACGAATGTAATTTGAGTAAGGCAATTTGGATAACGTCGTAATTATTTCATTATCAATTGGTTTGCTCAGCGGCCCACAAATAAAAACCTCGCTCGCTCATGTGAAAAAAAAAACGCTACTACGGACTTATTTATAGAGGGCTTAAATCCGAATTTTCAGTTATAGAACTCCGCGTATCAAAAATGATACGTTGAGTTTTGCAGGGCCAAATTTGCAAAGGTGTGCTGCGGACTGGGCTTAAGCGAAGTAAAAACTACAACAAACAGGGCGCTCTTGTTCCACTTGTTTCTATTGCTTGTCTCCTCTCCGTAGCGCTCTTTTGAAACGGAGAGAAATTGTACTGGAAAACCGTATGTTTATTCACTTGACGAGAAAACGATGATTAATACTGGGAGAAGGATAAACCAAAAGCGCAATAGAGAAAAACTTCCGCGTACTAAATTTCGCGACAAAATTTCAACGCCTGTGTGTCACTGGTATGACGTCACTCAGCCACTAAGGCGAGAACCAGTCCCGCGGCACTTTGAGCCAACTAGTCGCAACTAGTCGCGCGGTACTTTTTCGTGTTTCGCGGGCTTTCTTTTATAGACTTGTAAAAAACTTTTATGTATCACGTAAGGAGCAACGGAAAGGTTGATCGGGAATTTTTTGTTTTAGAATGGTCTAAGATTTTCTCGCTGACACTTTCGCTCTGAGCGTAATATTTATTGAAGCTGATTATTTAATAATAATTAATTGAGCACATAGGCGACATACAAAAAATGTCTGACTTGCTCCAAGACCATGGTTCAGTCCAACTAAGCGGCACTTGTTGCATATGTTAAATTTTTTGCACAAGTTACGTGGGACAATGACATATCCCCCCCCCCCCTTTTTTTGGTATGCATACAAGGGTCTGCCATTTATGAACGATGCTTGACTAGTGGCCGTGTTGGCCAATAAGCCACATTGATAAAGATTTCCTGGCATCTACTCAGATTCAGGTCCTTAAAGACATGCCTATAGGCGTTGCGCGTTTCAGCCTCTCACGGGCGAGGTACTTCATGTAGCAGCTTACGCTGGCCATCTCTGATGATGCTGATGAATTTGGTGTTTTGTGGCGCAAGGGCCAAGTATGGCCAAAGAGCGCCAGGCCACAGTTAATGAGTTAACAATGAAGTAATTAATTATGTATTTGGTTGTGACATGGCTGTAGAGGGGCCTAAATACAGTGGCAGTAAAGTCCGTAAACACATGTAATAAAATTATGGAAATGACCAATGAATGTACTTTAAAACAAGAAATACATTGACAAGGGGGGATAAAATGAACTACAATATGTCGTTTGTAGCACTACTGCATTTCCAAGGCCCTTGAAACGCAAGGGCATGGAAGCATGGGCGTTACAAAGCGGTCCTATCGCAGCAGCAGCCTCTTGAAAAAGGATGCGCTACGAATGTCTCGTGCCTATCACTTTCAATAGAGCAAAATCATTTAAAAAGTTTAAAACCGATTTGCTATCGAAAAACGGCTCTGGTCCAAGGAACATTGCCGGATGGCGAGGAATATGCTCTCTGTAAGCTGAAGAAAAATACTTTCTACGTAGAAGTTCTGCTTCCTGGCATTCAAGCAAAACATGAACGACGGTGAGCCTCTCGCCACATTTGCCACAGGTTGGAGGCTCATCACCAGTCAGCAGATAATTGTGGGTACCATACGTGTGCCCTATTCTGAGTCGACAGAACAGGACATCGATGTGCCGCGTTTTCGTTGTGGATGTACACATGCCTAACTGTGGTTTTATTACGAAGAGCTTATTATTAGTTTCAGCTTCCCACAAACGTTGCCAATGGTATTTTAGCTTCTTGCGTACAAAAGGTTTAAGATCTCCAGCTGAGACAGTCATGGTAGAATTAACAGCATCCGATGCAACTGATGTAGTCATTTTGTCGGCAAGCATATTACCTTCTATTTCCCTATGCCCAGGAACCCAGCATACTATTACATGTTTATTAGATGAATAAATAGTGCACAGTAGTGAGTAAAGCTCAATAAAAACAGGATTCTTGTGCTTTTTTAAAGACAGTAAAGCTTTTACAACACTTAAGGAGTCTGTGAATATTATTGTCTTTTGTAGTTCGGATTCCTTGATGTGTTTTACTGCAGTCAGTACTGCATAGGTTTCTGCTGTAAAAATACTTGTCTGAGGGTGCAGAATGCCGGACTCAGAGAAGGAAGGACCCAAAGCTGCGTAAGATACGCCGGCATGTGACTTTGCCGCATCCGTGTAAAATTCAGGGCAACAGTACTTTGACTGAAGTTCTAAAAAGTGCATGTGAATGTGTGTCTGCGGAGCATGTTTTGTAACCTCGATAAAAGATGTGTCACATTCTACCACCCGCCACCGCCACGGAGGTAGCAGCTTTGCTGGTGGCATTAGGCGATGTTAAAGCAATGGGACGCCCATTTCACTACTTAGCTTTCTGACACGCAGCGAAAAGGGCTCTCTTGCTGTAAGTCGATTGCGAAACAGTGTGGCAGATGTGGTATTGTTTATGGTCGTGTAACATAGGTGTTCAGGGTTCGAATGCACTTTCAGAAAATAAGTGAAACTAGAGTATGACCTCTGTAAATTAAGAGACCATTCGTTCGATTCCACGTAGAGACTTTGTACGGGACTTGTCCTGAAGGCGCCCGTGGCCAATCGGATGCCTAAATGATGAATCGGATCCAGCATTCTTAATGCGGTTGGCGCAGCAGAGTGATACACCACGGCACCATAATCTAAGCGTGAACGTACTAGGCTCTTGTACAGGTTCAACAAGCACTTTCTGTCGCTGCCCCATGTTGTGTGTGACAGTATTTTGAGAATGTTCATTGTGTTTAGGCATTTAACTTTGAGGTACCTAATGTGGGAAAGGAAGGATAGTTTAGTGTCCAGTATCGCACCTAAAAACTTGTGCTCTGCGTTTAGAGGTAGGCGTTGGCCAAGGAGTTCGATAGTGGGCTCAGGCACGACGCTCCTCTTTCTTGTAAAGAGCACACAGGAGCTTTTCTGGGGATTTAACTTAAATCCATTTTCGTTAGCCCATTTGGACACTTTGTTTAGGCAAAGCTGAACACGTCGTTCGCAGACGGCGAGGTTACACGATTTAAATCCGATTTGCACGTCATCGACATATGCAGAATAA
Organism: Dermacentor silvarum; assembly: GCF_013339745.2. Taxonomy (NCBI): domain Eukaryota; kingdom Metazoa; phylum Arthropoda; class Arachnida; order Ixodida; family Ixodidae; genus Dermacentor; species Dermacentor silvarum. The sequence continues at coordinate 360,879,926 of NC_051154.1, forward strand.
AAAATAATTTGCGGAATAGATGATCGCAAGGCGTTCATTTTTATAATAAAAAGGGTACAACTGATTACACCACCCTGCGGTACCCCGGTTTCCTGGATAAATGACTTGGACAAAGCATTACCAATTCGAACACGGAATGTCCGATTTGTTAAGGTAACTTTCAATGACATTTAACATGTTCCCACGGATACCCATTCCTGACAGATCCCGCAGAATTCCGTAGCGCCAAGTGCTGTCGTATGCTTTTTCCATGTCGAGGAACACCGAGAAAAAGTACTGTTGGTGCGCAAATGCGTCACGAATGTTAGCCTCGACGCGTACGAGGTGGTCTGTTGTCGACCGCCCTTCCCTGAAACCACACTGATGTGGGTCGAGCAACTTTTTGGATTCAAGAAAGTGCAACAGACGGCGATTGATCATCTTTTCGAACAGCTTACATAGGCAGCTGGTCAGTGCTATTGGGCGGTAACTTGATACCAAGGATGGGTCTTTCTTCTGCTTCAAAACTGGGACAACGATGGCTTCCTTCCACCTAGCTGGAAGGTATCCGGCGGCCCAAATTGTGTTGAAAAGTGCGAGGAGCGTATTTTTGTGTTTCAGTGTGTAAGTACTTGAGCATGTCGTACATGATCCTGTCAGCTCCCGGCGCGGAGCTTTTGCATGCGTTCAAAGCAGCTTTCAGTTCTGCGATGTCGAAGGGACTGTTGTATGGTTCGTTATGTTTGCATCTGCGGTCAAGTGCCTTATGTTCTTCTATTTCTTTGTAACTGATGAATGATTGGGAATAATGCACAGAGCTAGACACCCGTTCGAAGTATTCCCCAAGCGCATCAGCTTGGTCTTCTAGGCTGTTCCCTTCGTCATTTACCAGGGGTAATGAATGGCTTTGTTGCCCCTTAAGACTTCGTATCCCTTTCCATACTTTTGCCTCTTGGGTATAGGAATTAATGCCTGAAAGGAACCTTTCCCAGCTTACCCTCTTGGCTTGCCGTCGCGTTCGTCTTCCCTGTGATTTAATGTGTTTAAACTCTATGAGGTTTTCAGCTGTTGGCGATCGACGGAGCCATGCCCCATGCTTTATTTTGTTTTTTGCGTGCCTGCTTGCAGTCTTCATTCCACCAAGGCACTCGTCTTTTGAACGAGCTGCCACTTGTTTGTGGAATGCATTTCTCTGCTGCGTCAATAATAAAAGCGGTAAAATACGCTACTGCGTCGTCTATGCTAAATTCATTGATAAAATCGCGTGATATAAATGTCGATTCTTTAAAAAGTTTCCAATCGGCGGACGCTAGTCTCCACCTAGGGACATGCGGAGGGGAGTTATGTTGGGTAACTGAGTTTAGTGTGACTGGAAAGTGATGACTTCCGAATGGGTTTTTAATTACACTCCATTCTAAGTGGGAAAAAAGGGAAGCAGAACCAATCGCCAAGTCTATTGATGAGTATGAATTGTGATGAAGGTTATAATAGGTTGGCTCCTTTTTATTGAAGAGGCATGCAGCGGAGTTCACAAGGAAGTTTTCTATGAATCTACCTCTCGCATCGCATCGTGAGTCTCCCCACATCGTGTTATGAGCGTTAAAATCTCCCACGAGTATGTAGGGTTCGGGAAGCTGATCAATGAGGTTATGGAAGTCTTTTTTATCGAGATGATGATTCGGTGGTATATAAATGGAGCATACGGTTACCAACTTACTGAAAAGAAGTGCCCGAACTGACACTGCCTCAAGGGGCGTCTGAAGGGCGACATATTGACAAGCTACAGACTTGTTGGCAACTATTGCTACACCGCCAGACGAGGCGTTCGCCACATCACGGTCTTTATGGTAGATGGTGTAGTGACGAAGAAAGTTTGTATTTGTGGGTTTCAGATGTGTCTCTTGAACACACAGCAACTTTGGATTATGTTTATGTAGGAGTTCTCTAATATCGTGGAGGTTATGAAGAAGTCCTCTCACATTCCATTGTAGTATTTGTGTATCCATAATGATTTTGTGCTGTGTGTTTAAGAGAGGAAAGTTATGTTAGCCCACAGGGCCCTTTCCGGGCCCCGTGATGCGGGGTTTGTCTTTCTTGGCGTGCTCCTGAGAGCTGCGCCGGTCCTTCGGCGTCTGAGACGCCGATACACTTGGTGATGTATCCATTGCCTCCGCCGAGGCGCTGGATGCCTGCTCGCGGCGTACGCTCGCGGGGGATTCGGGCTTCTCTGCACGAGCAGAGGCCCTAGAAGTCCTAGATTCCGCAGGCCCGGAGGGCTGCTGGCTGTTCTTGCTGGGTGGTGGAACAGCACTAGCTGATCCCCCTGTGGGGGCGGGTGGCACTACCGCCGGTCCACTCTGCGTGGCCCTGACGGTCGCCGAGAACCGTTGTGGTTGTGCCCCCTGCCGTGCCACTTCGGAGAATGTCGGTCCCTGTACAATAGAGAGGCGTTTGCGCGCTTCTTTGAACGAAATGTTTTCTTTTACTTTTAGAGTGATTATTTCTTTTTCCTTCTTCCATGAAGGACAGGAGCGAGAATAAGCAGGGTGCTCACCGTCGCAGTTTGCACAGTGGAGTGGGTCGTTGCAGTTGTCCGCGGGGTGGCCATGCGACGCGCACTTTGCACAGGTAGTACGGCCTCGACAGCTCTGAGAGCCGTGACCGAATCTTTGGCACTTAAAACAGCGTCGTGGGTTTGGTATGTATGGTCTGACATTGATTTTCATGTAGCCTGTTTCGATCTGTTCGGGGAGTGTGCTGGTGCAGAAAGTGAGAATGAGGTGTTTCGTAGGAATTTCTTTGTCGTCGCGTCGGATCTTAATTCGCTGCACATTCGTGACATGTTGTTCCTTCCAGCCCTCTAGGAGCTCTGTCTCAGTCAATTCTAAGAGGTCTTGTTCCGAAACTACACATCGTGTGCTGTTGAGGGAACGATGTGGAGTTACCGAAATTTGGATGTCACTAAATGAAACGAGATTTGTCAGCTTCTCATATTGTACTTTGTCACGAATTTAAAGGAGAAGGTCGCCATTGGCCATTTTTCTGATTTTGTATCCGGGGCCCAGAGTGTCGGTGAGGCACTTTGCGACAATAAAGGGTGATAGCGTTCTTACAGTCTTTTGGGGAATTTCAGTATGGATCACATGGAACCGTGGAAAGATTTCCTTGCTCTTGGCAAAAAAGGTGAAAGATTCATCGGTGCGCCCTCTCTTCAAAAGAGAGCGATCAGGGAGTTTTGGGAAGGAGCTTAAAGCCATAAAATTATATAAATTTCGGCAGCTGTGCCAGCCGCCCACCACGGAGCCCAACAAGGGGACGCGGCAAGATTCTGCATATACATGGCCTGCCAGCGCCAGCAGTACACAGCCACTATAACCTAATGTATATACCCAAGAGTGGATATGTTACACACGGTTAACCCTTGCCTCCTGGAAATTCGGAAGTAAGAAGAAGTGAAAAGAGGACAGGAAAGCTGAAAAGGTGAGAGATAAAGACGAAGATTGGAGAGAAGGACAGCAAAAGGCGACTGCCGATTTCCTCCAGGTGGGTCAGTCTGGAGGCGCCGTCTATGTGAAGCAGAGGCCAAAGAGGTGTGTTGCCTCCGCCGAGGGGCCGTAAAGGTCCGAACACCCGGCATCGGCTCAACCCCCAGGATCCCCCTTTCCCCAGACACGGCTAAGCCGCGCACGGCTACACGCGGGAGGGTCCAAACCTCGTGTGCTCGGGTCCGTGGTGTCGCAACACACCAAACGCCTGCTTGCGCAGACGCCCCTGCGGGCCGCTGGCCATCTCTAATCGTCAGTTCACAGCGAGATTCTCGTATACGGGGTTGGCTGCGGGACACCTCTTTACAATAGAGGTCGGATAAGTTCGAGTATTTCGCTGCAGCTATCGAAGTGGCCGGGTTGCGCGCAACCTCGTTGCTACCTTCCTCCCCCCGCGAGCGAAAAAAAACTGCTTAAAGCATTCAAATCATGCCCACCGAATAAAAAACAGGCAAATCAATATACACGATAGGCACCATTCTGGCGGCCACGATAGACACAGCCAACGCGCTATCGCTCCACCGCTTCCGCCCCGTGTTGCATCCGAAATAGGCAGTGCGCATCGTTTGGGTGTTTCCCACGATGCCACCCCCTTCATCAGCGGTCGCCTACCTGGCGACGCGGTGCGACACTGGCTGGGACGCAATGACAAAGAAGCTCACGAAGCGACCACAACCGCCACCATTCGTGAAAGGGGGACCAGCGCGAAGGTCGATCTCCCGACCCTGTCAATATGACCGTCACCAAGTCGCCGACTTTCGTGGAGGGAGTGTGAACCACCTGTTTCAGATTGTCTCGTCCATGCATGCGAGGGTTCAACATTAGAGGCGGAGCTCTGTGAAGAATATGACCCCTCTGACTGGCCGCACCAAAGCCGCAGCGGCTGCGGAGAACCTGACCTAGGCGGCGGTCTGACCTGCCACGCGGCTGAGAGTGCCAAGAATTTCTGGGTCCGGACGGGCCGCAACTAAAAACAGAACCTGGCAACGTTCAACACGCGCACCCTGTCGGGTGAGGCTAGCTTAGCAGGGCTATTTGAACAATTACCAGGTATTGCCTGGGATATTATTGGCCTTAGTAAGGTTAGAAGAACTGGCGAGGCTTATCTAGTGCTAATTAACTGCCACGTACACTGCTAAATAAGTCTTCCAGATAAGAGAGAATTCGGCGTAGGATTTCTTCTCCATTAGGGCATAGCGGGCGACATTGATGAATTCTACAGCATTATAGAGATGGTAGTAGTCGTCGTAATAAAGCTGAATAGGAGGTTTAGATCCAATATAGTACGAGCCTAAGCCCCAACCTCCAGTGAAGATGATAAAGAAATAGAACAGTTTTATGAAGATGGTGAATTAGCAATGAGCAAAGTGCAAACTCGTTATACTGTAGTCATGGGCGACTTCAATGCAAAAGTGGGGAAAAAGCAGGTTGGTGAGCAAGCAATTGGCAACTACGGCATCGTTTCAAGGAAAACTAGGGGACAGACGTTGGCAGAATTCGCGGAAAGGAATAGGATGTTAAGAATGAATACTTTCTTCAGGAAGCGCAGCAACAGGCAGTTGACCTGGAAAAGCCCTAATGGTGAATCAAGGAATGAAATAGATTTCATACTCTCTGCCGATCTCAGCATAGAGCAGGATTTAGAAGTGTTAGGTAGGGTAAGGTGCAGTCACCATAAGTAAGTGAGGTCTAGGATTTCTCTCAATTTGAAGAGAGAAAGAATAAAATTAGTCAAGAAGAAACAGGCCAACCTAGACGCAGTAAGGGTAAAAGCAGACCAATTCAGGCTGGTGCTCGCAAACAAATACGAAGCTTTAGAACAGGACGATGAAGGCAACATAGAGGTAATAAATGAAACCGTAACTAGGCTGATCTCAGAAGCAGCAATTGAAGTTGGAGGTAAAGCTCCAAGGCAACCAGTAGGTAAGCTCTCCTAAGTAACAAAGGACCTAATAAAGAAATGGAAAAACCTGAAAGTCTCAAACTCAAGAGAACAGATTCTATTCGCTGAACTGTCAAAACTGATCAACAATAAGAAAGTAAGGGATATCGAAATTATAACGTGGAAAAGATTGAGGAAGCAGTAAAATATGGACACAGCATGAAATCAGTGAGAATAAAACTTGGCATAGGACAAGGCAAAATGTGTGTACTGAAAGATAAGCAGGGTAATACCATACGTGACAGGAGGCATACGTGAATACCTTGGCAAATATTGGCAAGGATTGCACAGCAACCTTGGTTCTCCACAAGAAAAGTAAAATGATATTTATAAGAAAGGGGTCAGGCAAGGAGACACAATCTTTCGAATGCTATTCATTGCATGCTTAGAAGAAGTATTCAAGCTCTTGAAGTGGGAAGGCTTAGGAGTGAAGATGAACGGCGAATATCTCACCAAGCTTCGGTTTGCAGATGACATTGTCCAATTCAGCAACAATGGGGACGAATTACAGCAAATAATTGAGGACCTTAACAAAAAAAATTGTGAAAGTGGGGAACATAATGGTCAGTCACCTGGACGGAAACAAGAATTCAGGATCGTGAGTCAGCCTCTACAGTCTGTAAAGTAGTACGTTTATCTAGGTCAATTACTCACAGGTGACTCTGATGAGGAGAATGAAATTTACAGGAGAATAAACTTGTGTTGGAGTGCATACGGCAAGCACTGCCAAATCCTGACTGGCGGCTTACCACTGTCATAGAAAAGAAAAGTCTACAATCATTGATTCTGCCGGGGCTAAAATATGGAGCAGAAACTTGCAGGTTAACAAAGAAGCTCGAGAACAAGTTAAGGACCGCACAACGAGCGATGGAACGAAAAATGTTATTCCTAAATTTAAGAGACAGGAAAAGTGTAGTGTGGATGAGAGAGCAAACGGGGATAGCCGATATTCATTTGACATTAGGCGAGAGAAATGCACTGGGCAGGCCATGTAATGTGTAGGATGTATAACCGCTGGACAATTAGTTACAAAAAGACTACAAGTGAAGAAAAACGTAGTCGGGGACGGCAGAACACTAGGTGGGGTGATGAATTAGGAAATTTGCAGGCGCAAGTTGGAATCAGCTGGTGCAAGACAGAAGTAATTACTGATCACAGGGAGCGGCCTTCGTGGACATAAATATAGCAGGTGATGATTAAATTCTGTGCAGTGGTAGTGGCACCCCTCCAGGCGCTTCTCTTACACGTCTCTTCATTTGACTGATTAGATGAGGGTTGTTTTAATGAGGCCTCTTGCGTTCTGTGCAGTTGCAGTGGCACTCGTCCGGACGCTTCTCTGTGACGTCGGTTTTTTGACTGGTTATGCGATAGTTGTTTTGATGAGGGCTTATAAATTCTGTGCACTGGGAGTGGCTCCCGTCCGGGTGCTTCTCTTAACGTCTGTTCACTTTGACTGGTTAGATGAGGATTGTTTTAATGAGGCCTATTACGTTCTGTGCAGTTGCAGTGACACTCGTCCGGACGCTTCTCCCTCACGTCGGTTCTCTGACTCGTTATGCGATCGTTGTTTTGAGGAGGATTGTTACATCCTGTGCAGTGGCAGTGGCACCCGTGCGGGCGCTTCCCTTACACGTGTGTGCACTTTGACTGGTTAGATGATAGTTGTTTTATTGAGGTCTATTACGTTCTGTGCAATTGCAGTGGCCCTTGTCCGGACGCTTCTCTCACATGTCGGTTCTTTAGCTGGTTATACGATGGTTCTTTTGATGAGGGCTATTACATTCTTTGCAGTGGCAGTTGCAGCCGTCCGGGCGCTTCTCTTACACGTGTGTTCACTTTGACTAGTTAGATGACGGTTGTTTTTGTGAGGCCTATTGCGTTCTGTGCAGTTGCAGTAGCACACGTCCGGATGATTCTCTCTCACGTCGGTTAATTGACTGATTATGCGATGGTTCTTTTGATGAGGGCTATTTCATCCTTGGCTTGGGTATCTCGCACAGTGGCGGGAACCGCCACTCAACGGTGGTATATGCTTTCCGCGACTGTGGATACCGGCATGTGGACGCGCCCAAGCGCTACGGCTACCAAGAGTATCTGGGTGAGGCCATTGCGGAAATCGGCTTGCCATGCGAGGAGATTTTTCTCGCCACGAAACTGTGGCCACGTCACTACCAGGGTACTAGGGGTGACGGGCCATTGAATGCCTTCCGGGGATCGTTGCAGCGGCTCACGGTCGACTACCTGGACCTGTACCTGATGCATTGGCCTGAGTGCCCAACTGCTTGCGTGGACTGGCAACGCACGCTAGACGAGACGTGGCGCCAGTTAGAGCTGCTTTAGGGATGAGGGTCTCTGTGGCGCCGTGGGCGTCAGCAACTACGAGCTAGACGCCATCTAGCATCTTGTAGACGTGTGCAGCCTGGTGTCGCAGGTGAACCAGCTCGAGCTCCATCCACACCATTCACCTTACGAGCTAATGCGCTTCTGCGCGAGCCAGGGAATTCTCTTCCAGGCAGGCAGCGGGCGTTCGGGCGTGAGCGGTTTACGCTGAGGTGCTACTGGCTACTGCAGGGTTACTCACCGCTGGCCAAGGGCCGCCTGCCGCTCGATCGTGTAGTGTGCCGGGTAGCGCTGCGCCAGGAACGCTTATCTGCCCAGGTTCTGAAGCGATGTTCCCTGCAGAAAGGCGTCGGGGCCCTCCCCAAGACGACACAGCCGGACCGGGTTCGCCAAAAAGCTCAGGTACGCTTTGGTCTAACCACCGTGCTTTTCCCAGTCAATAATACACTAGGTTACTAAAAGGTCAACTTTCGTGTGCTAATGGTAAATTGCATCATTCTTTGTGGTAATGCAAGCTCCTTCTCTATAAGTTGCGACTTCCATTTCATTGATGTGAATGATGAACAAGGGACAGAAAAGAGAGCCCTTTGGAAGTCCAGAAATAATGGTACTTAATGGACAATCGGAATCATTTACCTCGACAAACTGTAATCGGTTGGTAAGAAAATTTTCGGTGAAAGCACCATTGTGTGTATCCAGGATAAGTTTGGGATGCTTGAAACAGAGTAGGTAATGGAAAACTAATTGGAATGTTTCGTGGAAATCCAGAAAGACGCAGTCACTGGCGAGCCGTCTATCAAAAGGAGCAGAATTATTATTTGTAAAGCGCATAAGTTGTGTCACAAGAAAACCCTTGTGAAATCCGTGAAGAAAAGGAGTAAATAATGATTTTTTCTAGAAAGTTCACGAGAATAAATATGCTTGAGCGTTTTCCATGGTGTACTAGTCAAGAATATCGGCCAAGTGGGGAACTGGCATCTCCGGGTTTAAACACTGGCACAACCCTCATTAGTGGCTCGTGTGGTCATCTGTGGCTCGTGTGGTGCACTGTGCAACAGGCATGAGCACTTTCCTCGACTGACTGCGAAAGTTAGTGTTCTGGGCTGGTAGCTAAGCGCTAGTGTTGATGAGGGCAGGCAAGTGGGAACTTTGTGAGGATTTTCAATGTTCTGAGACCTCTTCGCTAAACATTTTTATTTGATTTTTTTATTTGCACACTCCCACTTATTTGCACACACCACTGCAAGGTGGTGTTATCTACGCCCAAGAAATTGCTTGTTCTATGATTCACTTTATGAAGATGTGCATTTAGGTTATAAAAGCCATGTTATATAAGCAAGCTAAGCACCAATGTTATGATTGAGATAAGAGACTCGCTAAGCCGTGAAAAGTAGGTAGCACTATTGCAAATTGGCTACTACAGAGACGTTGAGATGCATGTTCGCAACTCTTCATTCAGCGTGTCACTAAACAAAAGAAAAAGGTATTGCCCGCCCAACTACATAAAAGTCTCACAATTTGAATACGCGATTCGCAGTTTGTTATTAGAAGCGTTATTAGAAGCGTATTAGAAGAGGTGGTGGCGTGGAGGACAGGTAGAACACCCGGCTTCTAATCTGAAGGTCGTAAGCTCGAATCCTCCTCCAATCCAAGACATTTTCACGCATGGAGTGGCGCCTGACACCGGCAAACAATCGCCGATAGCTAGTGGGGCTATACTATTTCACGTGCAACCAAATTAGGAAGGCCCACTAAGCTTCAACAATGTCACTCCCTCGCCAGTACAGGATATTGGCCTCCCTGGTGGGGTATTCGGCCACTACCTCCCTCATGACTCCTATATTTAACCCATGACCCTCAGTCCCAGCAGCTGCGGAGCAGCTGATCAAGGGGGCGGTCAGTCCTGCGACGCGACAGAGGGTGCTAAGAATCTCTGGGTCCGGACAGGCCACCATTGGAAACTGAGCCTGGTAACGTTCTACACGTGTACCCTTTCGAGTTAGCCTAGCTTAGCAGGGCTTTTTGAAGAATTGTCAGGAATTGCCTGGGATATTATTGGCCTTAGTGAGGTTAGAAGAACTGGTGAGGCTTATTCAGTGCTGACTAACGCCGCGTCCTCTGTTACGGAGGTCTTCCAGAGAAAGGAGAATTCGGGGTAGGATGTATAATCTACAAAGACATAGCGGGCAACATTTATGAATTCTGTAGCATTAATGAGGGAGTAGTGGTCGTTATAATAAAGCTGAATAGGAGGTATAGAATGAAGCTAGTACAAGCCTACGCCCCAACCTCATTTGGGCGTAGGCTTATGCTACCGGCATTAAGGAGGCAGTCGGGTGATACCAGTCTGCCGTCTCGCAGCGCTAAACCGAAATAGCAATTCCGGAAATGGCTTGCTTGATGGGAGAGCACGTCGGTGCTATCTCCGTTATATATGCTACGTCTGCCGACGCTGGCTCAAGAACCGGACCCTCTTCACCTTGCCATCGCAGCCTCCACCTATATCTAGTCTGGTTCGTAACAAAGATATAATTCGGGGTTACTGCGCTTCCGGCCGCGTTTATTCTAGCGGAAATCGACGCGATAATGATGCACCGGTGGTTTAGATACAAGGTCCGTTATATATGCACGCGGACTGCGTCGTCTGCTAGCAGAACCATTCTCGTCTGCTTAACCGATGTCGTTGCTCGGAAAAAAAGGGTTCTTGTTTTTCGTCTGCTATAGTAGAGTGTACTAGATTGGGGGAGTGGGTCCAACGCAGGCTCCCCACTGCGGCTTTTTTTATTGAAAAGTTGGTGGCGCCGCCGTCGCTTTCTCCCGAATGGCGGCTCGTGCGCCGGCCGGACGCTTGTCGCGTCAGAGACCCTACCGCAGCTGCATAGAGCTCTGACAGGCGGATACTCGGTAGCGGCAACAATGATATTATTCCCCACCGATCTATTGTAAATGAAATGGAAAAAGAGCGGTGGAAAGAATGCAAACGACGCAGCAACAACGGTGTGTCGAGCAGACGACAGCTACTCAGCCCGTGAGCTCGCCTCAGCCAATGAGCGCTGCCGAAACAGCCTGAGCCAACGTTTATTGGCCGGAGATTCAGAATAGAGCAAAGGCAGCGCCGCCACAATTTCACCGCTTTTTGCTTCATCCTCGGCGCTTGTCAAGGCGTCCGCTGTTCCCACTCCCCCATTCTAGTACACTCTAGCTGTCAGAGTTGCGTAATGAGCGCCCCATTCCATTCCAATTCCATTCCGGGGACTGAGAACCTTGCCGCAATTCCATTACTTTCAATTCCTCGGAATGAAAAAACTTCCCACTCATTCCCACTCCAGAAATGGCCGGGCAGTTCAATTCCATTCCTGTAATTGGTCAACGTAGGAAGCCATCTTGATTGTTTTATCGAGTTACCCATGAACGCACGATAAAGCTGATGACATCTGACGCGTTAAGAACTGCAGAAATGCGCAAAACATGTTACGAAGGTCGACGGATAATAGCTTGGTGACATATCTCACGCAGTATAACCACCCTACTCATTTCCGTTATGGCAGTTCTTCCGCTACCTATAGTATTTGCATGGTCAGCGTGTTTTAACGGCTTGTAATGTTTTAATATTGTTTAGGCTTAAATGTGGTAATGTCAAAATGATGACATAGCGTATTTCTATGCTGACAAAAGAGGCGTAAAACATGTACTTGGGACAAAACTATGACAATGACTATTGTAATGACTATTGTAAATTACATAAATATAAAACACTCAGTAATTGACAATTTACAAGCAGCACTACTGCCTCACCAGGACCCTTGTGCGCAAGGGCCTGGAGGCGTGGGCTATACATACTAATGCGCAGCATAGGCCTCTATTGCGAGGCCGTGCTACGAATCGCATGGGTGTATAGCATTTAGTATACGAATATTATTTAAAAAGCTTAGCAATGATTTTGTGTCGAAGAGCGGGTCTTTGCCAAGGAACAATGCCGGGTGTAATGAAATATGTTGTCTGTATGCTAAAGGAAAGAACTTTTTCTTTGCTCTTCTACCTCCCAGCATTCAAGCAAGACGTGGAGCACAGTCAACGTCTCGCCACATTTGCCACAGGCAGGGGGATCACTGTTTGTTAAAAGATAAGAATGTGTGCCACACGTGTGGCCTATTCGAAGTCGACAGAGAGTGACCTCTGTTCGTCGTGTTTTTGTTGTAGGTGGCCAACTTCCTAAATAAGGTTTTATTAGATTAAGATTGTTTGACCGTTTTGTGTCCTACAAACGTTGCCAATAGCAAATGGTTTCAAATCTATGGCAGGGATAGCGATGGAAGTGTTATTAGCACTTGCTTCGGTCGATGGGGCCATTTTGTCGGCAAGTATGTTGCCTTCAATGCCTCTATGTCCAGGAACCCAGCATATTGTGATATGTTGAGAAGAGTAAGCTTTGCATAGAGCCGAGTAAAGTTGTGCAATTACAGGATTTTTATGTTTCTGTGACGACGATAGGGCTTTAACTACGCCTAAAGAGTCAGTATAAATAACTGCGTTGCGAATCTGTGTATTAGCGATGTACTTTACAGCCAAGAGTAGCGCATAAGCCTCAGCTGTAAAAGTACTTGTTTCTGGGTGTATAGCGACGGATTCCGCGAACGATGGGCGCACCGCTGCACAACAGACACCGACATGCGACTTTGAGGCGTCCGTGTAGAATTCTGGGCAAGATTATTTTGTTTGAATTTCTAAGAAGTGCATTCGGATGTGTGCCTCGGGGGCATGTTGTGTGACTTCTACAAAAGACAAGTCACAATCTACCTTCTGCCACTGCCACGGCGGTAATAGCTTTGTTGGAGCCATTAAGTTAGGTTCAAGGAGTGGAACCCTCATTTCATCACTGAGGTTCCTCACGCGCAGAGAAAAAGGCCGTTTCACTGCAGGTCCGTTGTGGAACAGGGGGGCACTGGTCATATCGTTTACTGTTAAATAAGTTGGATGTTCATTGTTCGCATGTGTTTTGAGAAAATATATGAAACTAGTGTACGACCTTTGAAGATGCAGTGACCATTCATTAGACACTACGTAGAGGCTCTCTACAGGACTTGTCCTGAAGGCACCGGTCGCCAAGCGGATACCTAGATGATGAACAGGGTCAATCATCTTCAAGGCGCCTGGACTGGCAGATTGATACGCTATGGCCCCACAGTCTAAGCGTGTACGTATAAGACTTTTGTACACATTCATCAGGCATTTCCTGTCACTGCCCCACGTTGTATAAGACAAAATTTTAAGCAGGTTTATTGTTTTTAGGCATTTCTCTTTGAGGCACTTTATGTGTGGAATGAAGGTTAGTTTCGAGTCTAATATGAAGCCTAAAAATTTATGTTGTGTGCAAACTGGTATGTGTTGTCTGTGTACTTCAACATTGGGCTCTTTAAATAGGCCTCTTTTTGTCTGAAAAGGACAGAGGAGCTTTTAAGAGGATTGAGTTTAAAGCCATTTTCTTCTGCCCATTTACACACTTTGTTCAAGCCAAGCTGGACATGCCGCACACAAATTGCAAGGTTACATGACTTGAAACCTAACTGCACGTCATCTACGTATACCGAATAAAACATACCCTGCGGTATAGATAAGCGCAAGGAATTCATTTTGACGATAGAAAGGGTGCAGCTTAGTACCGCACCTTGCGGCACCCCAGTTTCTTCTGTAAATGGCCTGGATAGAGCATTGCCAACCCTAACACAAAAAGTACGATGTGATAAGTAACTTTCAATTACATAAAGCATATTGCCGCGAACACCCATTTCCGATAGGTCTCGCAAAATCCCATATCAACAAGTTGTGTCATATGCCTTTTCCATGTCTAGGAAAAGAGAAAGAAAGAACTGCTTATGGACAAAGGCGTCTCGAATGTTTGCCTCAATGCGCACGAGATTTTTAGCAGTCGACCGACGCTCTCTGAAGTCACATTGATAAGGGTCTAGAATTTTCTTCGATTCAAGGAAATGTAAAATACGATGGTTTATCATTTTCTCGAAGAATTTACATAAGCAACTTGTGAGGGCTATTGGACGGTAACTTGAAACGTCGGATGGGTCTTTACCCTGTTTCAAGACCGGGACTACGATGGATTCTTTCCATGAGGATGGGAGATATGCGGCAGCCCAAATAGAGTTGAAAAGTGCCAGAAGTGTCATCTGTGTATCGGTGTGCAGGTTTTTAATCATGTCATACATGATTCTGTAAATCCCGGTGCGGAGCTCATACATGTGCTCAAGGCAACTCTAAGCTCGGCAATACCAAACGCACAGTTGTACGGAAGATTTCGTCTGCATTTACGGTCTATTGGCTTACGTTCTGCTACTTTCTTGTATTTAAGGAATGATTGTGAGTAGTTTACGGAGCTTGATACGCGCTCGAAGTGTATGCCAAGTGCATCGGCCTGGTTTTGCAAGGTATGCCTTTGGTCATCGACCAAAGGTGATTGGTTGATCTGCTGCCTTTTTAGCCTTCTCAGCCCATTCCATACTTCAGCCTCCTGGGTGTAGGAATTGATGCCTGGGAGAAACCTCTCCCAGTTTGCTCTCCTAGCCTGCCATCTCGTGCGCCTTCCTTGTGACTTTATATGTTTATATGCAATGAGATTTTCCGCCGTTGGATATCGGCGCGCTCTGCCCCATGCCTGTTTTGTCTCTTTCGTGCATCTGCACAGTCTTCATTCCACCAAGGAACACGTCTCTTACATGAATGGCCGTTTGTTTGTGGAATAAACTTTTCCGCTGCACCAATAATAAAAGCAGTAAAATATGCTACAACATCATCTCTGCTAAAATTGCGTATAAAATCTTGTGATAAGTAAGTAGATTCTTTAAAATGCTTCCAATCAGCCGAGTTGTTTCCAGCGAGGGGCATGTGCTGGAATTTCGTGTTGTGTTAGTAGGTTTAGAGTATCCGGGAAGTGGTCACTCCCAAACGAATTTTGTATTACATTCCATTCTAAGTAAGCAAGAAGAGTGGAAGATCCAAGCGCTAAATCCATCGATGAATATAAATTATGCGCAATATTATAGTAAGTAGGTGCTTACTTATTAAGAAGGCATGCACCAGAAGTCACAAGAAAGCTTTCGATAAATCGACCCCTAAAATAAGTTCGGGAGTCTCCCCAAAGACTGTTATGAGCATTAAAGTCTCCAACGAAAAGAAAGGGTTCAGGAAGTTGTTTAATAAGGCCATACATAGAGTTCTGTTTTGCTCAGGTGATAATTCGGAGGTATGTAGATGGAGCAGACGGCAACCAATTTGTTAAAAAGAATTGCTAGCCCTGCAGCTGCCTCGAGGGACGTCCAAAGAAGCTAGTGTTGGCAAGCAACAGTCTTGTCGAAAACTATAGCTACACCGCCGGATGAGGTGTTAGCCTCGTCATGGTTTTTGGGGAAAATAGCATATGACCGGATAAAATTTCTCTGTGTAGCTTTTAAATGCGTTTCCTGTGCACACAGTACCTTTGGGTTAAGTTTTTGTAAGAGTTCTGTTATGTCATCAAGATTGTGGAGAAAACCTCTCACATTCCACTGTATAATTTGTGTATCCATTTTGACAGAGTTGGGTACTCTGTGTTCTGGAAAGGAAATATTAGCTCAAAGGACTTTTTCCGGGCGCCGTGATCACGTTTTGCTTTTGAAGTGGTCACGAGAATCGCGGCGCATCTGAGGCGCTGGCTGCGCCATCTGGATCGGAATTGTGTCCATTGACTCCTGGGAGCCGCTGGACTTCCGCTCACTTCAACTTGAAAGGCCACCAACCCAGAGGTCGATGGGTCCTCCTTTCGAGACGGCGAAGCAGCGCGCTGCTGTCGCAAAGGGAGCTCATGGCACAGCTGCGACCACACTCTTTGTGGGTCGAGCCGATACCAGAGTCTGCTGCGGCGTTGCCCCTTACGCGCCGCATCAGCATACCCTGCAATATGAAGAAAGGAAACGCGCTTGCGCGCTTATCGGAAGGAAATGTTCTCCTTTACTTTGATAATCACGATCTCTTTTTCTGTTTTTCCATGTCGGACAAGAGCGGGAATATGCGGCATGTTCGCCGTCGCAGTTCACGCAATGGAGTGCAAGGTTACAGTTATCTGAGGGATGATCGTGTTCACCACACTTGGCACAGGTTTGTCGGCCTCGGCAGCTTTACAAACCGTGACGATACCTTTGACATTTGAAGCATCTGCGTGGATTACGGATGTACGCCCTTGCTCGTATCTTTACATAACCAGCCTCGATTATCTCGGGCAGTTCAGTTGTACCAAGAGTATCAGATGTTTGGTTGGAATTTCTTTGTTCTCCCATTTAATCTTTATTCTATGTACTTGGATGACGTTGTGGTCTTTCAAGCCCTCTAGAAGTTCTTTACTCAAGTTCATGAGGTCATCGTCTGATATCACGCTCTTGCATGTATTCAGTGATCGATGTAGTGTCACCGTGATTTGAGCATCACCAAATGCAACCAGATTTGAAATCTTTCCATGCTTGCAGCTTATCACATACCTCAAGCAGGAGGTCGCCGCTAGGCATTTTTGTCACTTTGTAGCCACTACCCAGTGCCTCTGTGAGGCATTTGGCAACAATGAATGGTGAGATGGTTCTGACAGTCTTTCCAGGGTTCTCAGTATGTATAACATGGTACCGCGGGAAGTTTTCTTTGTGTTGGAGAAAGTAATTGAAACTTTCTTCGGTGTGTCCTCTTCTGTGTAGAGGACGATCAGGTAGCTTGGGGTAAGAAGATGATGCCGTAAGATCTAAATAATTTTGGCAGCGATGCCAGCCGCCCACCACAGAGCCCAACAAGGGGACGTTACAGGAGTCCCTGCAAGAGAAGTCCAACGAACTCCAGCGGTACAGCGTTGCTATAACCAAATAAGACATAATCAAGACAGGTTAGCCACACAAGGTTAACCCTTGCCGCGTGGAAAATCGGAAGTTAAAAGTGAATAGAAGACAGGAAACATCGAAAAGTGAAAGAAAAAGGCAGAAGATTGAAGAGGGGGACAGGAAAAGGCGACTGCCAATTTCGTCCATGTTGGTCAGTCTGGAGGTACCGTCTATGTGAAGCAGAGGCCGAAGAGCTGTGTTGCCTCCACCCAGGTCCTTAAAGGTCCGAACACCCGGCATCGGCTCAACCCCCAGGATCCCCCTTTCCCCAGACACGGCTAAGCCGCGCACGCCTACACGCGGGGGGGGGGGGGAGGTCCGTGGTGTCGCAAACCACCAAACGCCGGCTGATGCAGGCGCCCCTGCGGGGATGAAGGAAACTAAGATTTGCTTAATGGGGAACAGAACCCTGAAGATATGCTGGTATTAGTTGCAACAGTGCACTGCTCCAGCACCTAGTCATGCCCTTTGCATCATATAGGGAACTATGGGTTGCACTGTTCTTCAGCACTCACGCATGTCAAGCGCGCCTTGCAAGCATGGATGGGGTGAGGATAACTTTCTGGTGTTCGCCTGTGTGCAGGTATGCAATGTCTTCCTCATCGCAAAACTTATTTACGTGCATCAGGCACTAAACTACGCGCGAGATAAAGTTCAGGCTGTGCATAGAGTATTTGCGACTTTCGTGTGGGTAACTTCTCAATGGCAACCAATGCGCAGGAATAATTTGTGTCTCCCTTCAGTATCTGCTGGGATATTGCATTTGTTTGTACATTAACTTGAGTCTCGGTTTGTATTTTACAAATTGGCAGATCGTTCACACTTTTACAACAATTACAATTCCCATTCGATTCATTCAAGCATTGTCACCATTTCATTCCCATACTATTGCGGATTCGCGAAAATGTGGAATTATTCCGGAGTCATTCCAATTCCGGAGTGGTAACCCAGCAACATTGCTAGCTTTACAGTGAAAGTTCGGCTGATACAGCGACAGCAATATCTTTTTCGAGAGCTTCCCGCAGATATAATAGAAGCGAAATACGAATGCGCCAGCTCCATCCGCAACCGTAAAGAGATTCCTTCTCCGCCTATTTAACTGGTAGTTGGGCCACATACACGCACCTGTCGGTACTTCTCGTCTTTCTGCGTCGCTTGCGAGTGGTACCAAGAGCGTCCCGGACACCGAACCAACGACACCACAGCTTTAGCCTTCTCTGCACTGAAACGACAGATCAGTGCCTCATTTGCATTTGCGCGTTTTGTAGAGCGTGCACACCCATGGAAATCGCAACATGGACTTTTCCTTTTTTTATTTCCTTTTTTTAGTGCTCGCCACGAGAATTCGCAGCAGCAAAGCCACCAAACGTGTCTGGCCGAGAGGTTGAAACGAAAGAAATTTTTTGAGGCTGAGACGAGCTTGCGAATCGCCTCAGCTGAAGCGCCATCGTGTCATTCAACTATAGGAGTGACGTATGTCTTAATGTCAATATAATTAGGCTGTTCTCGACGGCAATTGCTCCAGTAGGTTCCTTAGAAATGGTCAGCGAATAGGATGGAAATAAATGACATTGCCACAGAGGTTTCAAAAGTAACTACGCTTTTATTCGTCTAGAATAATGCAACCAATATAGTTGACCAAACAAAACATGTTTCAATGGATGAAAAGTACTATGGGCAGCACACAGTCGTAATGCATAGCAAAATATGCGAAACCTTTTCACAGAATCATCCGCAATTCCGTGCCACACCATACATTCATATCCAACAGTTATGAGACAAAACAACGTTGCCCCCCTCATTATGATTTAGAAAACTTAGACTCACTAATTTTCCTCGCGTCGGACACTCAGAGCCTGTGTTACGGAGAGTGAAAGAACATTACGCGACGTTTCTTCGCGGAGCGATCCGCATTTATCGTCACGAGAGACAGCGCGTCGGATGCCGAAGCCGGGAACTTGCACGATAACAAAAAACCTGCACTCGCACTTTTCGCCAATCCCCGCAGGGGCGTCTCCGTCAGCAGGCGTTTAGTGCGTTGCGACACCACGGACCCAAGCACACGGGGGTTGGACCCTCCCACGCGTGATCTTGCGTGGCTTAGCCGTGTCTGGGGAAAGGGGGATCCTGGAGGTTGAGCTAATGCCGGGTGTTTGTACCTTAAAGGCCCCCCGGCGGAGGCAACACACCTCTTTCGTCTCTGCTTCACATAGATGGCACCCCCGGACTGACCCACCCGGGGGAAATCGGTGGTCACCTTTTCCTGTCCTCCTCCTCGATCTTTCTCTGCTCTATTTTTCTGTCTGCACTGTCCTGTCATCTCTTCTCTTCTGTTACTTCCTCACTTTTCATAGGCGGCTTGGGTTAACCTTGTGTAGGTGCCCTCTCTTGGGTTTATATATAAGGTTATAGCAGCAATGAACGGCTGGAGCCTGCAGCCTTACACGTTAAGTGCTGCAGGGTCCCCTTGTTGGACTCCGTGGGGGGTGGCTGCCATTGCTGCCGAAGTACACCAAACTGCTATGGGAACACCCGCTTTTCCCCGGCCTCTTGATCGTCTCCCTTAGAAAAGGGGACGCACCGACGAGACTTTGAACTTGTTCACCCGACCCAAAGACATTTTCCCACGTTTTCAAGTAGCCCGAAAAACTAGCAAGAACCATATCCCCATTTGTAGTTGCAAAAACATTGACCAACACGCTAGGCCTTGGCTACAAGGTCACCAAAATGCCAAGCAGGGACCTTCTCCTTGAGCAACGTGATAAAGAGCAATACAATTGACTCGGCAAACTTGTTACTTTTGGTGATGTCCCAATTACCGTTTCACCGGATCGGTCCGTGAACACAGTACGGGGGTTAGTATCTGAAGCACACCTCATAGATCTATCTGAAACAGAACAGTTGGAAGGATGGAAGGAGGAAAACGTCACGAATGTGCAGCGCATTGTTATGAGACGGGACAACAAAGAAATTCCTACGAAACAACTGATACTTACCTTTGAACTGAGCGTTTTGCCACAAAGCATTGAAAGAGGCTACACAAAGATAGCCATAAGACTGTAGATCCCAAATCCCAGGCGATGCTACCAATGCCAAAGATTCGGCCATGGCTCGCAGAGCTGCCGTGGTCGACTCACCTGTGCTAAGTGTGGAATACAAAGTCAAGCCTCAGACAATTGTGAGGCCACACCTCACTGTGTTAATTACGATGGTGACCATCCAGCATATTCCCGGTCCTGTCCAAGCTGGGAAAAAGAAAAAGAAATTCTAACAATGAAAGTCCGTGAAAACATATCGTTCAGGGAAGCACGCAAAAGGTGCTCACCATTCCACACAACCACTTATGCTGGTGCGGCGCGTCAAGGGGCAGCGTCGCAGCGGCTACTGCCAACTGCCCAGCCCGCGCGCAACGAGCTGTCGCTTGTGGTTCCTGCCCCCAGGGTGGAAGGAGCTAAGTCTACTCCACCCAACCAGCAAACAGGCCCGGTTACCCTAGAGTTGCCAGCACCACAACAGTCTTCGGTGGCAGCCTGCGCTACGCGTAGCGAACCCGCAGGCCCGCCAGCAGCTCCCACGGTGGGTGCAGTCAAGGCTGCCTCACCCTCACTGCCCCTGCTAGCGCTGGCAACAGCCGGCGCAGCTCAGGCCGAAAGGCAGCCCCATCGACCTCCGGGCTGGTGGGCGCAAATGTCTCGTCCTTCGCGGCGAGACTGTCTCGCGAAACTTCTCGCTCGCAAGAGCGCGTGTCCGGCGCCTCACAAGAGGCAATGAACACAACACCCATCCCGACGGCGCACAAAGCGCCTAAGGAGCGGCGAGGCTCCCTCGACCGCTTCAGAAAGGACAAACCCCAGTTACGGGGCCTGGAAAGGGCTCTGTGATCTAAAGCAATACTTCCTTCTTTAGTACACACTGCACCAATTCACTTTCATTATGGATACACAAATCATACAATAGAACTTCAGAGGCCTTCTTAGGAACCTCGACGATGTCCAAGAACTTCTTTACCAACACAATCCAAAAGTGCTGTGTGTCAGGAAACGCACTTAAAATCGAAACATACAAACTTTCTCCGACAGTATGTTACGTTTCGTAAAGATCGCGATGATGCTTTCGCATCATCAGGCAGTGTTGCCATTGTAATCCACAAAAACATTGCATGTCAATGTTTGCAGCTAAAACGCCCCTTAATGCAGTGGCAGTTCGACTTGTTCTTCTAAACAAAGTCATCACCATTTGCTCACTTTACATACCCCCACATTACCACTTACATAAACATGAATTTCAGTCCTTTATAGACGAATTGCCAGAACCTTATCTTGTTCTTGGCGATTTCAATGCTCACAGCCGTCTGTGGGGCGACTCTCGTATCGATGCGCGAGGTCGTCTTATTGTTGAACGATTTCTTTTCTCCTCTAGTGCGTGTCTCCTGAATAAGAAAGTACCTACATTTTACTGCCTCGGAAACAGAACCTTTTCTTCGATTGATCTTTGCATAGCTTCCCCGTCTCTATTATCTGAACTTAAATGGGAAGTTACCAAAAATCCTTACGGGAGCGATAACTTCCCAATACTACTGAGAACCACCAAAGAAAATGAGTCTTCACCCCAAGCCCCTTGATGGAAGATTGATACAGCCGATTGGGAGAAATTTCGAACTCTTACTAGTTAGTTGTATCTCCTGGGCCAACATGTCTTCGTTAGGAATTGATGCTGCTGTGGAATATTTTACTTCCTTCATTATTGATGCCGCTTCTAGATGCATATCCGAAATAAGTGGCGTGGCATGCAAACGCAGTGTCCCATGGTGGAACGACGAATGTAGGAACGCTCGTAGGAAACAGAATAAAGAACGGGGGTTGCTACGCGATTTTCCTACTGCAGAGAATCTTATCAATTTTAAGAAGATAAAGTCCCAAGGCAGGAGAACGCACTGACAGGCCAGACGAGAGAGTTGGCAGAAGTTTTTATCAGGTATCCACTCGTATGCAGATGAGGCCAAAGTCTGGAACAGGGTTAATAACGTAAGAGGACGACAAACATATTCACTTCCTTTGATAAACACACAGGGCGACAGCTTGGAAGACCAAGCGAACTACCTGGGTGCACATTTTGAACATGTGTCCAGTTCATCGCACTATTCTGCAGCATTTACAAAATACAAAGCAGTAATAGAAAAACAAAAACTAGACCGAAAAATCACAGGGAATTAGCCATATAACTTACCTTTCTCTCTAGCAGAGCTGCATGCATCACTCACCTGTTGCAACTAATCTGGCCCAGGCTCTGACCGCATAATATATTAAACGCTGAAGAACCTGCCCTCTGAAACGAAGAAAACCCTTGTCTGTCTTTATAACTCTATATGAAGCTCCGGCGAGATCCCCTCTGCCTGGAAAGAGGTCATAGTGATCCCTATCCTGAAGCAGGGCAGGGATCCATCGTCTGTATCGAGTTATCGGCCCGTAGCACTAACAAGCTCTCTCTGCAAAGTCTTCGAAAAATAATAAAGCGTCGCCTACTGCATTTCTTAGAATCAAACTAACTGCTTGACCCATACGAGTGCGGTTTTCGCAAGGGTCGATCCACCACTGACCATTTGATACATATTGAGGCGCAAATACGCGAAGCTTTTGTTAACAAACAGTTTTTTCTGTCTGTATTCTTAGACATGGAAAAGGCCTATGACACCACATGGCGGTTTGGAATACCGAGAGACCTCTCCAACTTTGGTATACGTGGTAATATGTTAAATGTGATTGAAAGGTATCTGCTGAATCGCACATTCCACGTGCGAGTTGGCAATGTTTTATCACGACCTTTCGTGCAGGAAACTGGTTAACCCCAGGGAGGCGTGCACAGTTGAACACTATCGTTAAAATGAACACGCTTCGTTCTTCGTTACCACCAGCTATTTTTTATCGCATCTACGTGGACGATATACAAATAGGCTTCAAGTCCTGCAACCTCGCAGTGTGCGAGATACAGGTACACCAGGGGTTGAACAAAGTGTCTAAGTGTGCAGACGAAAACGGGTTCAAAGTAAACCCCCACAAAAGTTCTTGTGTTCTTTTCGCCAGGAAGAAAGGTCTCGTTGCAGATCCCACTATCGAAATGTATGGACAACAAATACCTATGAACAAAGAACACAAGTTTTTAGGCATCATACTTGACTCTAAGCTTACTTTCATTAACCACATAAAACATCTCAAGGCGAAATGCCTAAAAACAAAGAACTTACTGAAACTTTTATCTCACACATCCTGGGGCAGTGACAGGAAGTGTTTAATGAATCTTCACAAGAGCCTCATTCGGTCACGATTGGACTATGGTGCCGTAGTATATCACTCTGCCGCCCCGAGCGCGCTAAAATGCTAGATCCTGTCCACCATCTAGGTATCCGCCTGGCCACTGGCGCATTCACAACAAGCCCCGTCGAAAGTTTATACGTAGAATCAAATGAGTGGTCGCTGCATCTCTAGAGAACATACATGAGCTTCACATATTTTCTCAAAGTCCACACTAATCATGAACATCCGTGCTGTACAACCGTTAAGGATTTGAAGTTTGCAACGCTTTTGCATAATCGACCCTCTATGAGGCGGCCTTTCTCACTGCGTGTAAAAGAACTTAGCGAAGAGATAAATGTCCCACTTCTAGAACATCGCCTAATGCCTTCAGCTAAGCTGTCACCGCCCTCGGGGTGCCAGGTGATAGAATGTGATCTATCCTTTCTAGAGGTCACAAAGCACGCTCCCGAGCTCGAAATCGCAATGCATTTCTGCGAACTTCAATCGAAGTACTCGTGTTCGGAATTCTACACCGACGCATCCAAGTTCCATGCTGGCGTATCTTACGCGGCTGTTGGCCCCTCTTTTTCTAAACCTGACGTATTGAACCCCCTAACAAGTATCTTCACAGCAGAAGCCTACGCAATACTGTCTGCGGTGAAACATATAGACAAATTGAAACTACAAAAGGCAATAATATTCAGACTCGTTGAGTCTTGTAAAAGCGCTAACATCTTTACAAAAGCATAAGAATTCTGTTTTTATTCAGCTTTACTCACTCTTGTGTAACATTTACCTATCTCATAAACAAGTAATTAATATGCTGGGTTCCCGGCCATACAGGAATCGAGGGTAATGTGCTTGCCGACGAAATCGCCAAATCAATGGCATCGCAAGGTATTGGTTTTCCCGCCGCCGCCCCTGCTACAGATCTGAAGCCTTTCCTACGAAACAAACTGCGAAGCCACTGGCAACGCTTGTGGGACGCCGAAGCAAATACTAAGCTTCACATGATGAAGCCACAGTTAGGATTTTGGCCCTGTACAACTAAAACACGACCAACTGATGTCCTGTTCTGTCGTCTCAGAATAGAACAGACATATGGTACTCAGAATTTTCTATTGAATGGTAATGATCCTCCGACATGTGGTAGATGTGGCGAGAGGCTCACCGTCGTCCACGTCCTCTTGGAGTGTCAGGAAGCCGAAAGAGAAAGAAACACTTTCCTCTCGCATATCGCTATTGTGTCCCTGTGCATCCCGCTATGTTTCTTGGTAAATAACCGCTTTTTAACACCAACGGAGCCCTCGCATTCTTGAAAGATGTTGTGCTACATGTTATTAGCGCAATAAGTACGTAGCGCATCCTCTCTCCAGAGGATGTTGCTGTTATAGTTTTTTATAGCACATGCCTCCAGGCCTTTGTGTCTCAAGGGCTCTGTTTAGGCACTTGTGCTTCTGACCAATTCTTGCACCTGTAATATTTTGTAAGTCATATCATTGCTTCTTAATGCATTGTTCATGTCCATAGTACACATAGTTAGTCATTGCCATAATCTTATTACGTATAAATTTTACGCACTTTACAGCGACTGATTATAGGCCCCTTTACAGCCATGCCACATCTAATGTTCATATAATTCCGTATTCATCTACCACTAACAAGCCATTGCCATCGTCTTGGCGCTCTTTGGCCACATCTGGCCCTTGCGCCAATAAACCACAATAATCATCAGCTTTTCGCCAATGAATGCCGTGCGCTAGGCCACGGAAAAATTGAAGTGAAGCGCACGCCACACTTTGAACAAACACGCAAGGATAGAAAAAAACTCGGATGAAACCGCCGCGTTCTGGTGAGCAACGCGAATCGGCACGGACGAGGTTTGCAATTGCACAGTCTTGGGCAGTCTTGTACCTGAATCACTGGTTGGTAGCGGTCACCATGAACGAACTAATAAATTGTGAAATAGAAACAAAATTACCAATTGTTCCTTTAGTACAGCAAAAATATTTGACACGGAAAGTTTACTCGTATGACAGCATTCGGATTAAAATTTTCGAACATTTTGTTTTCATGTAGGTTTCCTAGTTTCAGTGTTTGTCAGCCCCCGCACCTAGTCGCGCTTCATTTGTGCACCACTCACTGATATTTTTGGCGATAGGTTTTGGCACGCTTTTCGTTCCAAGCTTCGAGACCTGTTTAGATGGACCTTGGCCGGTATTTTGTAGCGATGCCTTTAATGTCACAATGCCTTTTCGCGCTTATCGCGTTTTGTCAGTGGTCGGAGCGACGGTCGGCTCGCGTTATCAACGTTGATATCGTGAGCGGACCGTCACTCTGACCACTGACAAAGCGCGATAAGCGCGAAAAGGCATTATTACTTTAAAGGCATCGCTACAAAATAGCGGCCGTTGGTACAACACTAAAGAATACTGTAGGCGGGGGTAACACATCTCGTTGCAGCGACGGTGAAGAATCCCAGAGTGCTTTCAGAAGTGAGTCACGAATAGGATAAAAACATGTACTAAGAAAAACAGCACTCAAAGCGCTTTACGATAGCGGAGACACAAGGTCTGTACGCCGCGTATCACATGTTGGGTAATCGCTCGCTTACCATCGCGAATGTGCGATAGCGTTCGCGTCGCGCGCGCGCACTCTGATTAGATGAGACTATTTACGCTATTTATACGGAATCCGTGACAACATTCACGCGTTTCCGAATACAGCAGGCCGCGTCTCGCGCCACTCGAGAAATCGACAACAGCGACGATCCGCGGCGGAAGAAAATACAGCCACCGCCAGAGAGCGAAGCAAGGCAGAAGTCATAATATTCACGCAAATATGTTTACGCAAACGGACATGGCAAAACCGAGCGAGGCAATCGACTAACAGGGGCAGAGAGGCTGCATATTCGATACAGATTACTTTCGGCGCCATGGCGATTTGAGCTCACGGTCAAGGTATCTCCGAATGCGACACATCTAGCACACAGGCTCAAAGAAGCAGCAGTCATTGTTGCCCTACAAATGCACCCCCTAAGATGTGTGGTCAAGGTTTCGAGGTAAAAACACACAAACGCACCACGTCAAGCGTAAGGCGAAAGCGCTGTCTTGTGTTTTCTATGACAGATATAGCGGGGTGCGGAGGAATATGGCTCGAGACGGTGCAAACAAACACAATTTTTTGCCCCTGTATATAGTGATGCAGATGACCATTTATTCAGGAACGAGGAAATTCACCTCATTGTCATGCCGAGGAGCAGTGAACACGTTTTCGCCAGACTGCACCAAGCATTCTAGAGACGTGACACACACCACACCAGTGTGATCCGACACCAACTGCACCTTCTCCAAGCTATCCTATAAGCTCGAACAACATGCAAACTTACACCGAGTATAAGAGATTGCCTTGACGGCGGCCTTTGAACAACTGTCGTCTGCTATTCGTACGAGGCAGACGATAGCTGAGCACACTATACAGTATAGCAATTTTATCGTCTGCTAGGCAGGTGCCTCACGTGCAATGCCAAATATCACGATGTTCCATGCGTTTATGTAATAAGTATATACGCACAATCATGACACAAACACAAAAAAGTGCAACAAAAACTTTTCGTCTGTGTCTTTCGTGGCGTACGCTTAACGAACGGCATCAGCAAAACGTAGCACAAGACATACCAGAAGACGGCCTTCCAGACATACGCGCAGCCTCTTTTGCCCATAAATCTTCAAACCCGGCTGTACGCGCATGCGCAAACGATTCTCCAATCGCGGCGCGTATCCCGCAAATGAATCCAATTAAATACTGATCCTCGCATCGCGTAGCTCAACCTCATTTTGCTTGCTTAACTTGTTGCCCTTCTTTGCGTATTTTAAAATCAGCAAGCGTGCGGGTGCGCGACTCAGAATTCATCTTGCCGCGTATACTGCGCAAGCCATGAATAAACAGCGCTTCCCGGGAAACTTCTGGCCCACCGGATTTACGGTGCTTGTATTTTTCTCCATATATACTCGGACCACGCGTGGTTAGCGCGTCACAACGTTTGTATATAAGCCGTTTCATGCTGCGTACATATAAGTCGCCGGATTAAGGACCTCCGGCCGGATAGATTCAAAAGCGACGTCTGCGTTTTTAACGACTACTTAAATTCGCGACGCAGGCGGACGATAATGCTTGCAATTTTCTGGACTAGGCTTTTTTTATTTTATTTCTGCCCCCCTGAGCACTCGCGACTTTCGCAATGACGGCACTGGCGAAACGAAAGTCGGAAAGGAGTTGTTTGATTATACAGAAGTCGGTTTAAAGGGAAAATTAAAGGAAACTTATATTCTGGTTATGCAGTACAGTAGAACAAAGGAAAACATCGCAACGTAGGACGCAACGTGCGCTCATGTCTGGTCTCTCAAGAGGGTCTCTTCTCCCTCTCTGGCACACATACACACGCACACACACACGCGCACATGGTCCGTCCCCTCTCGTCGTGGAAACTGCACCCGCCTCCAAGATGTAAACACAGCAGGAGCGGCGCCCTGCTCTTCGTCAACCACCGAGGGCATAGGTTGCCTCCGTCGAGGTGGTGCCGTCTCCACTGTCTATTCCGGCCAGACGAGAGGTCCATTTCGCTTTCTCTAGGAAAGGCGTCTGGAGTGCGCACGCGCGGTCAAAACCAATACAACAATACAAAATAGAACAGGAGTGGTTTCACCCCCTCCCCCATCCTATGATGATGATGATGTATGGGGTTTTATGGCGCGAGGGCCAGATATGGCTAAAGAGCGCCATACACATGGTAATGAGTTTTCAATGAATTGTTTATGAAATAGAGGAATGTACTGTGAATGCATGGTCAATGTTGAATGGCTGTAAATAGGCCTAAAATCAGTCGCTGTAACTTGCGTAAAATATATAACTATTAAAGTGATGGCAGTGAATAGAGATGTGGGCAGTGACCATTGATGGTGTGTTCTGGAGTGATGATGTCATAAAATGTGTACGTGAAAGTAGCACGGTGCCTCAACAGAGCCCTTGAACGCACGGCCTGAGAGGCGCGTAATCTACAATATTGCTGTCGCAGCAGCAGCCTCTGAAGAGAGGATGTGCTACGAATGCAGAGGGCTGATGACTCGCAATGTACACGCATCTTCAATAAAGTTTAAAACTAACCTGTAGTCAAAAAATGGTTCTGTGCCCAGAAACATTGCTGGGTGTAGAGGGATGTGTTGTTTGTATGCTAAGGAGAAGTATTTCTTTCTTTGAGGTTCTAATTCCTTGCACTCTATTAAGACGTGGATTACAGTTAGTGTCTCGCCACGTTTGCTACAGGAAGGGGGTTCATTACCAGTCAACAGGTGAGAGTGCGTGCCATACGTGTGGCCAATTCTAAGGCGGCAGAGAATTACTTCGGTTTGTCGTGTTTTCGTTGTGGGTGGCCAATTCCCTAATTGTGGTTTAATGACGTGAAGTTTATTTCTTGTTTCCGCATTCAATAAGTGCTGCCAATAGCTCCTAAGGCTTTTTCGCGGGAGATGCTTCATATCTATTGCAGGGACAGCTATAGAGGAGGTGTTCCCCTTCCTTACAAGGGAAACGGCAGTTTCATCTGCAAGCATGTTGCCCTCAATACCTCTGTGGCCGGGTACCCAGCATATAGTGACACATTGGTTAGACGAATATGCTGTGCATAGCACTGAATAGAGCTCACTGAGCACAGGGTTTTTGTGTTTACGAGGAGACATTAATGCCTTTACTACGCTTAACGAGTCGGTGAATATAACAGATTTTTGAAGCTTTGATTTAGTTATATGCTTCCCTGCACACAATAGGGCTTGAGCCTCAGCCGTAAATATGCTTGTTTCTGGATGCATTTCACCGGATTCAGAAAAGGATGGACCGATTGCCGCATACGACACGCCAGCATGTGAGTTTGATGCGTCGGTAAAGAATTCCGGGCAAGAATATTTTGATTGTAGTTCACGAAAGTGCATCCGGATATGTACTTCCGGGGATACTTCGAGACCTCAATAAACGATGTGTCACATTCTATAAGTTGCCATTGCCAAGGCGGTAACGGCTTTGCCGGGGGCATTACATGATGCTGAAGCAGTGGAACACCGCTTTCTTTGCAGAGTTTCCTCACCCGCAGTGAGAAGGGTTCCGCTGCTGTAACTCGGTTATGGAAAAGTGTGGCACACGTATTGTCATTTATGATGGAGTAACAAGGATGTCGGCAGTCAGAGTTTCCTTTCAGAAAATACATAAAGCTAGAGTAGGACCTTTGTAGGTATAGGGGCCACTCATTTGACTCCACATAAAGACTTTGCACGGGGCTAGTTCTGAAGCCTCCGGTTGCCAGGCGGATGCCTAATTGGTGAACAGAATCGATCATCTTTAAAGCACTGGGGGCGGCGGACTGATAGACTATCGCACCGTAGTCTATGCGTGAACGAATGAGACTTTTGTATAAGTTTAACAAACACTTTCTGTCGCTGCCCCATGTGGTATGCGACAATATTTTAAGAATGTTTATTGCTTTTAAGCATTTCGTTTTAAGGTACTTTATGTGGGGAATGAAAGTCAGTTTAGAGTCTAGAATTGTGCCTAAAAATTTATATTCTCTGTTTACTGGTATGAGCTGTCCGTGTAGTTCCACTTCAGGGTCTGCTACGAGCCCTCTCTTTCGTGTGAATAGAACACACGAGCTTTTATTTGGGTTTACTTTAAAGCCATTTTCTGCGGCCCATGTAGAGACTTTGTTCAGGGCAACTTGAACCTGTCGTTGGCACACTGTAAGGTTACAAGATTTATAACCTATCTGTACGTCGTCGACGTACACGGAATATGAGATGGCTGAAGGCAATGTTGTTCGGAGCGAGTTCATCTTGACTATAAAAAGCGTACAGCTGAGCACGCCTCCCTGAGGTACCCCAGTTTCTTGTATGAATGAACGGGACAGCGCATTACCTATTTTGACACGGAAAGTACGATTCTGCAAGTAGCTCTCTATAACGTTTAGCATGTTCCCGCGGATGCCCATTGCCGACAGGTCTCGCAGGATTCCGTAACGCCACGCTGTGTCATACGCCTTCTCCATATCCAGAAATACAGATAAGAAGAACTGTTTATGTATGAAAGCATCCCGAATGTTTGTTTCGATGCGCACGAGATGGTCAGTTGTAGACCGGCCTTCTCTGAAACCGCATTGGTAAGGGACAAGCAGTCTGTTTGATTCCAGGAAATGTAGAAGACGACGATTAATCATTTTTTTCGAATAGCTTACATAAACAACTAGTGAGCGCAATTGGGCGATAACTTGTCACAGCGGATGGGTCCTTCCCCTGTTTTAAGACCGGGATGACAATGGCTTCTTTCCATGTAGATGGGAGGTGTCCTGCAGCCCATATTACATTGTACAGTGCAAGCAGTGTCATTTGAGTGTCTTCGTGAAAGTGTTTAATCATGTCGTACATGATTCTGTCAGGTCCGGGTGCAGAGCTGAGGCAAGCAGTCAGGGAGGCTTTCAGCTCGGCGATGCAGAAGGGGAGGTTATAAGGTTCGTCATGTCTACATCTGCGGTTTATTACGTTGAGTTCTGCTATATCTTAGTATTTTAAGAATGCCTCGGAATAGTGAACTGAGCTGGATACACGCTCGAAGTGTTTGCCAAGAGCGTCAGCTTGCTCTTTTAATGTATTCCGTTGGTCATCGACCAGGGGTAATGGCTGGGTTTGCTGGCCATTAAGTCTTTTCAAGCCATTCCAGACTTTCGCTTCCTGCTTGTAAGAGTTTATGTTTGAGAGAAACCTCTCCCAGCTTGCCCTCTTTGCCTGTCTGCGCCTCCACCTTCCCTGTGACTTGACGTGCTTGAACTCAACGAGATTTTCAGCAGTTAGAAATCTGCGGAATATGCTCCATGCTTTGTTTTGTTTCTTTCGCGCCTCCTTGCAGTCGTCGTTCCACCGGGGAACCCGTCTTTTAGATGAGCTGCCCTTTGTCTGAGGAATGCATTTCTCTGCTGCGTCTACAATAAAAGCAGTAAAATACGCTACGGCGTCGTCTATGTTAAAGTCACTGATAAAGTCTGGTGATATACATGTTAACTCTTTAAAACACAACCAATCTGCCGCTGGTAGTTTCCATCTAGGAGGATGCGGAGGACCGTTTTCTTGTTTTGCTAAGTTTAATGTCGCAGGGAAGTGGTCACTTCCAAAAAGATTGTTATGACACTCCACTGCAGGTCGAGGAAAAGAGTCGGAGAGCCAATAGCTAAATCTATTGAAGAATATGAATTGTAATGTATGTTGTAGTATGTTGGCTCTTTCTTATTGAACAGGCAAGCACCGGACGTCAATAGAAAGTTTTCTATTAGTCGACCCCTCGAGTCACACCGGGAGTCTCCCCACAGACTGTTGTGCGCATTGAAATCGCCGACGACAACGTAGGGTTCAGGGAGCTGATTTATTAGGCTGTAGAGTTCTGTCTTGCTGAGGTGGTAATCTGGTGGTATGTAAATGGAGCAGATAGTAACCAATTTGTTGAAAATAATTGCTCGAATTGATACTGCCTCGAGAGGCGTCTGGAGGACTAAATGCCGACAAGCTATTGACTTGTCAACAATTAATGCTACGCCGACCGACGGGGCGTTAGCATTATCACGATCCTTGCGGAAGATGGCGTATTGCCGCAGGAAATTTGTTTGCGTTTGCTTTAAATGTGTCTCCTGAACACGCAGCACCTTTGGATTGTATTTGTGTAAAAGTTCTTTAACGTCATCGAGGTTTTGCATAAGACCTCTCACGTTCCAGTGTAATATTTGTGTATCCATGTTGTTTGAGTTCTTGTGCTGTGTGTCAAGAGGATTCGAGTTGGCTTACGGAGCCTTTCCAGGCCC
Organism: Dermacentor silvarum; assembly: GCF_013339745.2. Taxonomy (NCBI): domain Eukaryota; kingdom Metazoa; phylum Arthropoda; class Arachnida; order Ixodida; family Ixodidae; genus Dermacentor; species Dermacentor silvarum. Next base: position 360,911,812 of record NC_051154.1, read on the forward strand.
CGTAATCCGTGGTTTGTCTTTTTTGGAGCGGTCGCGAGATTCGCGCTGCTAAGGAGGCGCTGGGTGCGCCGGCTGGCTTGTAGTTGTGTCCATCGACTCCTGGGAGCCGCTGGACTTCCGCTCATTCGAGCGGGGTGTTTTCAGGGTAGACCTTGCCTCAGAAAGCAGGGCCTTGGAGGCCACCAACCCAGAGGTCGATGGGCCCTCCTTAAGAGATGGCGCAGCAGCGCTGGCTGCTGTCGCCTGGGAGGCTGGTGGCACAGCCGCGGCCACACTCTTTGTGGGCCGGGCCGATGCCGGAGTCTGCTGCGGCGTTGCCCCCATACGCGCCGCATACCCTTCGATATTCAGGAAGGAAATGCGCTTTCGCGCTTCCTGAAAGGAGATATTTTCTTTGACCTTTAACGTAACTATTTCTTTTTCCCTCTTCCAGGAAGGACATGAGCGGGAGTATGCAGGATGGTCACCGTCGCAGTTTGCGCAGTGTAGTGTCTCAGTACAATTGTCGGCAGGATGATCGTGTGACGCGCACTTTGCACATGTGGTACGGCCCCGGCAGCTTTGAGAGCCGTGACCAAATCGCTGGCACTTAAAGCAGCGGCGCGGGTTTGGAATGTAGGGTCTAAGTTTGATTTTCAGATAGCCTGTTTCAATATATTCTGGTAATGTACTCGTGCAAAACGTCAAAATTAAGTGTTTAGTGGGGATCTCTTTGTCATCCCGCCTGATCCTAATCCTTTGGACATTTGTCACGTGCTGTTCCTTCCAGCCCTCAAGGAGCTCGGTTTCACTCAAGTCAAGGAAATCTTGTTCCGATATGACTCCGCGTGAACTGTTCAGCGAACGGTGGGGGTTCATCGAGACAGGGGTATTGCCAATTTCAGCAAGTCCAGACAGTTTCTCGAACTGATTCTTGTCACTTAGTTCTAGCAACAGGTCACCGCTGGCCATTTTTGTGACCTTATAGCCGGGACCTAATTTCTCAGTGAGGCATTTCGCAACAACAAATGGTGATATAGTTCTGGCAGTTTTATCAGTGTTTTGACAACTTAACACGTGGTACTTTGGGTATATCTCTTTGGTCTGGACGAAAAGTTTCAGCGAGTCATCGGTGCGCCCTCTCTTTGAAAGAGGGCGATCGGCGAGTCGGGGGAACGACGAAAAAGCCATATAAGTTACTCTAATTTCGGTAGCTATGCCAACCGCCCACCACCGAGCCCAACAAGGGGACGCTACGAGACCCGAAGGAAACGCAGACGCCAGCTGTACGTAGCCACTATAACCTAATATAGAATACCCAAGGTTGGATAAAATACACCAGGTTAACCCTTGCTGCCTGGAAAAATTGGAAGTAAGAGGAAGCGAGGAGAGGACAGGAAAGATTGAAAGTGATAGAGAAAGACGAAGATTGGAGAGGAGTACAGGAAAAGGCAACTACCGATTTCCCCCGGGTGGGTCAGTCCGGGGGTGCCGTCTACGCGAAGCAGAGGCAAAGGGGTCTGTTGCCTCCACCGAGGGGCCATAAATGTCCAAACACCCAGCATCGGCTCAACCCCCAGGATTCCCTTTTCCCCGGACACGGCTAAGCCACGCACGCTTAAGCGCTGGAGGGTCCAACCCCCCTGTGCTCGGGTCCGTGGTGTCGCAACACACCAAACGCCTGCTGACGCAGACGCCCCTGCGGGGCCCCCATCCTATCTGTACCCTGTCGCAAGAGCGCCTTCTCTGCTAAAGCGTGGGTATATTCCTCTATATACGTACGCGTTTTCTTAAGGAGGCTGCTGGCCAGACGACGATTGATGTAGCAGCAGACGGCAGACTTCTGGCTCTCTTTCAGAAAGAAGGAGAGAGCCTCTCTTATAACTTATTGTCGTCTGTCGCTTTACGTTTTTTCGTCTGCATCTCTCGACTCGCATCCAGAAGACACGGGGTTGGTCAGCCGACGAGCACGGTCTTGCACGATACGACAGTTTCTTCTTCGTGATCATCGTCCTTTTCCCTCTTATCTCTTATCGTAGTGGTAAATCCATGATTGAGGTGAAAACCACAACGCGCAAAGGTTGCATGAAAAGTTTGAGTTAGAGCTTAAGAGGTGACGAAACGAATGGGGGAAGCGGTAAATACGCGGCGATCAATAAGTCAAGTGAAAGCAGAGAGAAAGAGAGCAAGAAATGCAGAAATTGAGTATAAACGGAGTTTCGGTCGTATAACTTAACACCAGCAACCCGTTTCACCATCATCCATTGTACACGATAAATGAAGGAGTGGAAGGGGCGGGGTGAGGGAGGCATGTACACATCATATAGCATGCACGCATTGTATAGCATCGTGTATAGAATAGATCTTAACACTGATAAAATTTGTATTTGTTTCTTCGCATGGACCTCGTTCTAACGTTCGCTTCTTTTGTACATTTTATCTCTCCAATGCAGTCCCGACTGAGACCAATGGCTATGGGACCGCCACTCCTGTGCTCTCAACCGGTGCAGCGGCGGAAGCAGACGACATCCTGGGCCCACCTTCTCTGGAACCGGAAGTCGAGCTGGCGCCCCGGAGACACGTAAGCCCGCTTTCTAAACTAGCCTCGCAGGCTGAAAACTCTACTGGAAGTAAAACACCAACGAGAGAAGTGGACGAACCGAAGCCCAAGCCGTCGGCCGGAGCCAATGGCGGCAAAAGAAAGCCGAGAGACAAAGACGAAGCCAAAACCGCAGGCAATGGAAAAGGAGAACATATGAACTCGCATCCCCGAGGCGTAGCAAGAGACGACAAAACGGCGAAAGGCGAGCCACCCGAGGAGCCGGGCCAAGACGAGCCGAGAGATGACGACAAACTACGAGATGGACCGGGCAAAAAGGCCGAAGAAAAGTCAGAGCGGGCTTCGAGGGGACAGCCGGTGAGCGCGGACAAGCAGTCCGGGACCAAGCCGAAGCAAGACGATAAGCAGGAGCCAACAAAGCCAGACGGAAACGAAGGAAACGGGGACAAAGTGAAGTCCAAGAACGAATCCCCGCAGCCGGGCCAGGAGGACAAACACTGCATTCAACCTGGTAAGGGATCGACTGTCCTCTCCGTACTGTTTTTACCGATGGACAATGCAAAGGGAATTCACTTTTAGGCTGTGGTTCTTGATTAGTCTTCACGTAAAAGAGGCTCTAAATATTCGTGCCAGTATTTGGTGCTGTCGGCCATTCTTGACATTGGTCTATCGAAGCCGCCGACTTCCTAGCTATAGTTTTGCAGTCAGTGGAACCATTGCTTCGCCCCATTCCCAACCTGACCTCACTACATGCACTTGAACAAGTGTTTCGTCGGTATGAATATCGTATAGGTTGAAGAAACTCTCCCTGCATCAGGTGACTGACAGGAAACTCGGTACAGTAGGAACTTTCCGCCTATTGCTCATCACCAACGCACTTAAACGTTAAAAACTGACAGAGCCATGCAGGCTCACATCTACAAACTTTTTTGGATACGTGCCGTGCTGCGGAGTCTCTGGACCACATCATGGAGTTTAAGGCTTTGTCCATCCGAATACAGGGCACCCAAACCACCGGGAGTACAAAAGGACGCAAAAGAAGTAAAACGCAAGCGGCTTTGCGCGGCACCCTGCCAATGGCAAACATCACTTCACGAACGAAAACCCTTAGTGAATTTGGCAGCCCATTTCCTGTTGATAGTGCCTGACAGCTCCGTTGCACATTCTTCTCTTTTGTCTTCTGTGGCATTGTCATGAATATTTTGATGCAGGCACGGATAAAAAAATTGCAAAGAAAACAAGGGACGATTGAGTAACACTTCTTCATCGGGCGCAAGTTTGAACACCTAGCAGCGATGTATCATCAGTGCACACGAAAATGGGGGACGGCGGATTGGAAAATGGACTAGGTGGAGCGGGCCATTGTGTAGCTGCCTGCCCTGTTTCTACGAAGAACGAAATAGAACGTTGCGTCTTGTTCGATGCCATGTAGGGAAGAAGAAGAAAAAACAAAAACAGCACTACTCTTTTTTCTTCTTACACGGCGCAAAGTGCAAGGCCATTAGAGCGGCAAGTTTCTGGTCCGCAGGAAGCGAATGCCTGAACCCTCAGAACGCGTTGCCTTTGATCGCGAATTTCGTCACACGCTGCAGCAGGGTACCGATGACTTCGCAGCGCGGCATTTGCGTGTTGCGGTGAGGCGAGAAATGCAGCCGAAAGCACAAACAGGCCTCTCGATGCTACAGTGGAAACTGAAAGTGCCTTTGGCCACGTCCGTAGGTCGGAATAAATTGAACTGTATTGAATTCTCGGGGTTTTATGGGCGCAAGAAAACACGGTTTGATTATGAAGCGGGCCGTAGTGCTTGGGGTGCTGGGGATGAATTTTGACCACCTGCAGTCAATGCACAGTACGGGTGGCGTTTTTTTCTACTTCTTTTATCATCGAGATGCGGCCGCCATGGTCGGGATTCGATCCCGCGACGTCGTGCTTTACAGCGCAAGGCCATATCAACCAAGCCATTGCGGCGGTCAGATTGTTAACTCAGAAGAGTTGGTAATTCATACGAAACGCACAAAGCCCGAACACCATTCCACATAAAAAAAAAAGAAGAACTCGTTCGCCTGTATTGCCCAGAATGAGTACAACAGTACAACAAAAAAGATACGAATGTAATTTGAGTAAGGCAATTTGGATAATGTCGTAATTATTTCATTATCAATTGGTTTGCTCAGCGGCCCACAAATAAAAACCTCGCTCGCTCATGTGAAAAAAAAACGCTACTACGGACTTATTTATAGAGGGCTTAAATCCGAATTTTGAGTTATAGAACTTCGCGTATCAAAAATGATACGTTGGGTTTTGCAGGGCCAAATTTGCAAAGGTGTGCTGCGGACTGGGCTTAAGCGAAGTAAAAACTACAACAAACAGGGCGCTCTTGTTCCACTTGTTTCTATTGCTTGTCTCCTCTCCGTAGCGCTCTTTTGAAACGGAGAGAAATTGTACTGGAAAACCGTATGTTTATTCACTTGACGAGAAAACGATGATTAATACTGGGAGAAGGATAAACCAAAAGCGCAATAGAGAAAAACTTCCGCGTACTAAATTTCGCGACAATATTTCAACGCCTGTGTGTCACTGGTATGACGTCACTCAGCCACTAAGGCGAGAACCAGTCCCGCGGCACTTTGAGCCAACTAGTCGCAACTAGTCGCGCGGTCCTTTTTCGTGTTTCGCGGGCTTTCTTTTATAGACTTATAAAAAACTTTTATGTATCACGTAAGGAGCAACGGAAAGGTTGATCGGGAATTTTTTGTTTTAGAATGGTCTAAGATTTTCTCGCTGACACTTTAGCTCTGAGCGTAATATTTATTGAAGCTGATTATTTAATAATAATTAATTGAGCACATAGGCGACATACAAAAAATGTCTGACTTGCTCCAAGACCATGGTTCAGTCCAACTAAGCGGCACTTGTTGCATATGTTAAATTTTTTGCACAAGTTACGTGGGACAATGACATATCCCCCCCCCCCTTTTTTTGGTATGCATACAAGGGTCTGCCATTTATGAACGATGCTTGACTAGTGGCCGTGTTGGCCAATAAGCCACATTGATAAAGATTTCCTGGCATCTACTTGGATTCAGGTCCTTAAAGACATGCCTATAGGCGTTGCGCGTTTCAGCCTCTCGCGGGCGAGGTACTTCATGTAGCAGCTTACGCTGGCCATCTCTGATGATGATGATGAATTTGGTGTTTTGTGGCGCAAGGGCCAAGTATGGCCAAAGAGCGCCAGGCCACAGTTAATGAGTTAACAATGAAGTTATAATTATGTAGTTGGTTGTGACATGGCTGTAGAGGGGCCTAAAAACAGTGGCAGTAAAGTCCGTAAACACATGTAGTAAAATTATGGAAATGACCAATGAATGTACTTTAAAACAAGAAATACATTGACAAGGGGGGATAAAATGAACTACAATATGTCGTTTGTAGCACTACTGCATTTCCAAGGCCCTTGAAACGCAAGGGCATGGAAGCATGGGCGTTACAAAGCGGTCCTATCGCAGCAGCAGCCTCTTGAAAAAGGATGCGCTACGAATGTCTCGTGCCTATCACTTTCAATAGAGCAAAATCATTTAAAAAGTTTAAAACTGATTTGCTATCGAAAAACGGCTCTGGTCCAAGGAACATTGCCGGATGGCGAGGAATATGCTCTCTGTAAGCTGAAGAAAAATACTTTCTACGTAGAAGTTCTGCTTCCTGGCATTCAAGCAAAACATGAAGGACGGTGAGCCTCTCGCCACATTTGCCACAGGTTGGAGACTCATCACCAGTCAGCAGATAATTGTGGGTACCATACGTGTGCCCTATTCTGAGTCGACAGAACAGGACATCGATGTGCCGCGTTTTCGTTGTGGATGTACACATGCCTAACTGTGGTTTTATTACGAAGAGCTTATTATTAGTTTCAGCTTCCCACAAAGGTTGCCAATGGTTTTTTAGCTTCTTGCGTACAAAAGCTTTAAGATCTCCAGCTGAGACAGTCATGGTAGAATTAACAGCAGCCGATGCAATTGATGTAGCCATTTTGTCGGAAAGCATATTACCTTCTATTTCCCTATGCCCGGGAACCCAGCATACTATCACATGTTTATTGGATGAATAAATAGTGCACAATAGTGAATAAAGCTCAATAAAAACAGGATTCTTGTGCTTTTTTAAAGACAGTAAAGCTTTTACAACACTTAAGGAGTCTGTGAATATTATTGTCTTTTGTAGTTCGGATTCCTTGATGTGTTTTACTGCAGTCAGTACTGCATAGGTTTCTGCTGTAAAAATACTTGTCTGAGGGTGCAGAATGCCGGACTCAGAGAAGGAAGGACCCAAAGCTGCGTAAGATACGCCGGCATGTGACTTTGCCGCATCCGTGTAAAATTCAGGGCAACAGTACTTTGACTGAAGTTCTAAAAAGTGCAGGTGAATGTGTGTCTGTGGAGCATGTTTTGTAACCTCGATAAAAGATGTGTCACATTCTACCACCCGCCACTGCCACGGAGGTAGCAGCTTTGCTGGTGGCATTAGGCGATGTTCAAGCAATGGGACGCCCATTTCACTACTTAGCTTTCTGACACGCAGCGAAAAGGGCTCTCTTGCTGTAAGTCGATTGCGAAACAGTGTGGCAGATGTGGTATTGTTTATGGTCGTGTAACATAGGTGTTCAGGGTTCGAATGCACTTTCAGAAAATAAGTGAAACTAGAGTATGACCTCTGTAAATTAAGAGACCATTCGTTCGATTCCACGTAGAGACTTTGTACGGGACTTGTCCTGAAGGCGCCCGTGGCCAATCGGATGCCTAAATGATGAATCGGATCCAGCATTCTTAATGCGGTTGGCGCAGCAGAGTGATACACCATGGCACCATAATCTAAGCGTGAACGTACTAGGCTCTTGTACAGGTTCAACAAGCACTTTCTGTCGCTGCCCCATGTTGTGTGTGACAGTATTTTGAGAATGTTCATTGTGTTTAGGCATTTAACTTTGAGGTACCTAATGTGGGGAAGGAAGGATAGTTTAGTGTCCAGTATCACACCTAAAAACTTGTGCTCTGCGTTTAGAGGTAGGCGTTGGCCAAGGAGTTCGATAGTGGGCTCAGGCACGAGGCCCCTCTTTCTTGTAAAGAGCACACAGGAGCTTTTCTGGGGATTTAACTTAAATCCATTTGCGTTAGCCCATTTGGACACTTTGTTTAGGCAAAGCTGAACATGTCGTTCGCAGACGGCGAGGTTACACGATTTAATCCGATTTGCACGTCATCGACATATGCAGAATAAAAAATACTTTGCGGAATAGATGATCGCAAGGCGTTCATTTTTATAATAAAAAGGGTACAACTGATTACACCACCCTGCGGTACCCCGGTTTCCTGGATAAATGACCTGGACAAAGCATTACCAATTCGAACACGGAATGTCCGATTTGTTAGGTAACTTTCAATGACGTTTAACATGTTCCCACGGATACCCATTCCTGACAGATCCCGCAGAATTCCGTAGCGCCAAGTGGTGTCGTATGCTTTTTCCATGTCGAGGAACACCGACAAAAAGTACTGTTGGTGCGCAAATGCGTCACGAATGTTAGCCTCGACGCGTACGAGGTGGTCTGTTGTCGACCGCCCTTCCCTGAAACCACACTGATGTGGGTCGAGCAACTTTTTGGATTCAAGAAAGTGCAACAGACGGCGATTGATCTTCTTTTCGAACAGCTTACATAGGCAGCTGGTCAGTGCTATTGGGCGGTAACTTGATACCAAGGATGGGTCTTTCTTCTGCTTCAAAATTGGGACACCGATAGCTTCCTTCCACCTAGCTGGAAGGTATCCGGCGGCCCAAATTGTGTTGAAAAGTGCGAGGAGCGTAATTTGTGTGTCAGTGTGTAAGTACTTGAGCATGTCGTACATGATCCTGTCAGCTCCCGGCGCGGAGCTTTTGCATGCGTTCAAAGCAGCTTTCAGTTCTGCGATGTCGAAGGGACTGTTGTATGGTTCGTTTTGTTTGCATCTGCGGTCAAGTGCCTTATGTTCTTCTATTTCTTTGTAACTGATGAATGATGGGGAATAATGCACAGAGCTAGACACCCGTTCGAAGTATTCCCCAAGCGCATCAGCTTGGTCTTCTAGGCTGTTCCCTTCGTCATTTACCAGGGGTAATGAATGGCTTTGTTGCCCCTTAAGACTTCGTATCCCGTTCCATACTTTTGCCTCTTGGGTATAGGAATTAATGCCTGAAAGGAACCTTTCCCAGCTTACCCTCTTGGCTTGTCGTCGCGTTCGCCTTCCCTGTGATTTAATGTGTTTAAACTCTATGAGGTTTTCAGCTGTTGGCGATCGACGGAGCATGCCCCATGCTTTATTTTGTTTTTTGCGTGCCTGCTTGCAGTCTTCATTCCACCAAGGCACTAGTCTTTTGAACGAGCTGCCACTTGTTTGTGGAATGCATTTCTCTGCTGCGTCAATAATAAAAGCGGTAAAATACGCTACTGCGTCGTCTATGCTAAATTCATTGATAAAATCGCGTGATATAAATGTCGATTCTTTAAAAAGTTTCCAATCGGCGGATGCTAGTCTCCACCTAGGGACATGCGGAGGGGAGTTATGTTGGGTAACTGAGTTTAGTGTGACTGGAAAGTGATCACTTCCGAATGGGTTTTTAATTACACTCCATTCTAAGTGGGAAAAAAGGGAAGCAGAACCAATCGCCAAGTCTATTGATGAGTATGAATTGTGATGAAGGTTATAATAGGTTGGCTCCTTTTTATTGAAGAGGCATGCACCGGAGTTCACGAGGAAGTTTTCTATGAATCTACCTCTCGCATCGCATCGTGAGTCTCCCCACATCGTGTTATGAGCGTTAAAATCTCCCACGAGTATGTAGGGTTCGTGAAGCTGATCAATGAGGTTATGGAAGTCTTTTTTATCGAGAAGATGATTCGGGGGTATATAAATGGAGCATACGGTTACCAACTTACTAAAAAGAAGTGCCCGAACTGACACTGCCTCAAAGGGCGTCTGAAGGGCGACATATTGACAAGCTACAGACTTGTTGGCAACTATTGCTACACCGCCAGACGAGGCGTTCGCCACATCACGGTCTTTACGGTAGATGGTGTAGTGACGAAGAAAGTTTGTATTTGTGGGTTTCAGATGTGTCTCTTGAACACACAGCAACTTTGGATTATGTTTATGTAGGAGTTCTCTAATATCGTCGAGGTTATGAAGAAGTCCTCTCACATTCCATTGTAGTATTTGTGTATCCATAATGATTTTGTGCTGTGTGTTTAAGACAGGAAAGTTATGTTAGCCCACAGGGCCCTTTCCGGGCCCCGTGATGCGGGGTTTGTCTTTCTTGGCACGCTCCTGAGAGCTGCGCCGGTCCTTCGGCGTCTGAGACGCCGATACAGTTGGTGATGTATCCATTGCCTCCGCCGAGGCGCTGGATGCCCGCTCGCGGCGTACGCTCGCGGGGGATTCGGGCTTCTCTGCACGAGCAGAGGCCCTAGAAGTCCTAGATTCCGCAGGCCCGGAGGGCTGCTGGCTGTTCTTGCTGGGTGGTGGAACAGCACTAGCTGATCCCCCTGTGGGGGCGGGTGGCACTACCGCCGGTCCACTCTGCGTGGCCCTGACGGTCGCCGAGAACCGTTGTGGCACTGCCCCCTGCCGTGCCACTTCGGAGAATGTCGGTCCCTGTACAATAGAGAGGCGTTTGCGCGCTTCTTTGAACGAAATGTTTTCTTTTACTTTTAGAGTGATTATTTCTTTTTCCTTCTTCCATGAAGGACAGGAGCGAGAATAAGCAGGGTGCTCACCGTCGCAGTTTGCACAGTGGAGTGGGTCGTTGCAGTCGTCCGCGGGGTGGCCATGCGACGCGCACTTTGCACAGGTAGTACGGCCTCGACAGCTCTGAGAGCCGTGACCGAATCTTTGGCACTTAAAACAGCGTCGTGGGTTTGGTATGTATGGTCTGACATTGATTTTCATGTAGCCTGTTTCGATCTGTTCGGGGAGTGTGCTGGTGCAGAAAGGGAGAATGAGGTGTTTCGTAGGAATTTCTTTGTCGTCGCGTCGGATCTTAATTCGCTGCACATTCGTGACATGTTGTTCCTTCCAGCCCTCTAGGAGCTCTGTCTCAGTCAATTCTAAGAGGTCTTGTTCCGAAACTACACCTCGTGTGCTGTTGAGGGAACGATGTGGAGTTACCGAAATTTGAATGTCACCAAATGAAACGAGATTTGTCAGCTTCTCATATTGTACTTTGTCACGAATTTCAAGGAGAAGGTCGCCATTGGCCATTTTTGTGATTTTGTATCCGGGGCCCAGAGTGTCGGTGAGGCACTTTGCGACAATAAAGGGTGATAGCGTTCTTACAGTCTTTTGGGGAATTTCAGTATGGATCACATGGAACCGTGGAAAGATTTCCTTGCTCTTGGCAAAAAAGGTGAAAGATTCATCGGTGCGCCCTCTCTTCAAAAGAGGGCGATCAGGGAGTTTTGGGAAGGAGCTTAAAGCCATAAAATATATAAATTTCGGCAGCTGTGCCAGCCGCCCACCACGGAGCCCAACAAGGGGACGCGGCAAGATTCTGCATATACATGGCCTGCCAGCGCCAGCAGTACACAGCCACTATAACCTAATGTATATACCCAAGAGTGGATATGTTACACACGGTTAACCCTTGCCGCCTGGAAATTCGGAAGTAAGAAGAAGTGAAAAGAGGACAGGAAAGCTGAAAAGGTGAGAGATAAAGACGAAGATTGGAGAGGAGGACAGGAAAAGGCGACTGCCGATTTCCTCCAGGTGGGTCAGTCTGGAGGCGCCGTCTATGTGAAGCAGAGGCCAAAGAGGTGTGTTGCCTCCGCCGAGGGGCCGTAAAGGTCCGAACACCCGGCATCGGCTCAACCCCCAGGATCCCCCTTTCCCCAGACACGGCTAAGCCGCGCACGGCTACACGCGGGAGGGTCCTAAACCTCGTGTGCTCGGGTCCGTGGTGTCGCAACACACCAAACGCCTGCTTACGCAGACGCCCCTGCGGGCCGCTGGCCATCTCTAATCGTCAGTTCACAGCGAGATTCTCGTATACGGGGTTGGCTGCGGGACACCTCTTTACAAGAGAGGTCGGATAAGTTCGGGTATTTCGCTGCAGCTATCGAAGTGGCCGGGTTGCGCGCAACCTCGTCGCTACCTTCCTCCCCCCGCAAGCGAAAAAAAACTGCTTAAAGCATTCAAATCATGCCCACCGAATAAAAAACTGGCAAATCAATATACACGATAGGCACCATTCTGGCGGCCACGATAGACACAGCCAACGCGCTAGTCGCTCCACCGCTTCCGCCCCGTGTTGCATCCCAAATAGGCAGTGCGCATCGCTTGGGTGTTTCCCACGATGCCACCCCCTTCATCAGCGGTCGCCTACCTGGCGACGCGGTGCGACACCGGCTGGGACGCAATGACAAAGAAGCTCACGAAGCGACCACAACCGCCACCATTCGTGAAAGGGGGACCAGCGCGAAGGTCGATCTCCCGACCCTGTCAATATGACCGTCACCAAGTCGCCGACTTTCGTGGAGGGAGTGTGAACCACCTGTTTCAGATTGTCTCGTCCATGCATGCGAGGGTTCAACATTAGAGGCGGAGCTCTGTGAAGAATATGACCCCTCTGACTGGCCGCACCAAAGCCGCAGCGGCTGCGGAGAACCTGACCTAGGCGGCGGTCTGACCTGCCACGCGGCTGAGAGTGCCAAGAATCTCTGGGTCCGGACGGGCCGCAACTAAAAACAGAACCTGGCAACGTTCAACACGCGCACCCTGTCGGGTGAGGCTAGCTTAGCAGGGCTATTTGAACAATTACCAGGTATTGCCTGGGATATTATTGGCCTTAGTGAGGTTAGAAGAACTGGCGAGGCTTATCTAGTGCTAATTAACTGCCACGTACACTGCTAAATAAGTCTTCCAGATAAGAGAGAATTCGGCGTAGGATTTCTTGTCCATTAGGGCATAGCGGGCGACATTGATGAATTCTACAGCATTATAGAGATGGTAGTAGTCGTCGTAATAAAGCTGAATAGGAGGTTTAGATCCAAGGTAGTACGAGCCTAAGCCCCAACCTCCAGTGAAGACGATAAAGAAATAGAACAGTTTTATGAAGATGGTGAATTAGCAATGAGCAAAGTGCAAACTCGTTATACTGTAGTCATGGGCGACTTCAATGCAAAAGTGGGGAAAAAGCAGGTTGGTGAGCAAGCAATTGGCAACTACGGCATCGTTTCAAGGAAAACTAGGGGACAGACGTTGGCAGAATTCGCGGAAAGGAATAGGATGTTAAGAATGAATACCTTCTTCAGGAAGCGCCGCAACAGGCAGTGGACCTGAAAAAGCCCTAATGGTGAATCAAGGAATGAAATAGATTTCATACTCTCTGCCGATCTCAGCATAGAGCAGGATTTAGAAGTGTTAGGTAGGGTAAAGTGCAGTCACCATAAGTAAGTGAGGTCTAGGATTTCTCTCAATTTGAAGAGAGAAAGAATAAAATTAGTCAAGAAGAAACAGGCCAACCTAGACGCAGTAAGGGTAAAAGCAGACCAATTCAGGCCGGTGCTCGCAAACAAATACGAAGCTTTAGAACAGGACGATGAAGGCAACATAGAGGTAATAAATGAAACCGTAACTAGGCTGATCTCAGAAGCAGCAATTGAAGTTGGAGGTAAAGCTCCAAGGCAACCAGTAGGTAAGCTCTCCTAAGTAACAAAGGACCTAATAAAGAAATGGAAAAACCTGAAAGTCTCAAACTCAAGAGAACAGATTGTATTCGCTGAACTGTCAAAACTGAACAACAATAAGAAAGTAAGGGATATCGAAATTATAACGTGGAAAAGATTGAGGAAGCAGTAAAATATGGACACAGCATGAAATCAGTGAGAATAAAACTTGGCATAGGACAAGGCAAAATGTGTGCACTGAAAGATAAGCAGGGTAATACCATCAGCAATTTCGATGACATAGTAAAAGCAGCGGAAGAATTCTATCCTGACCTGTACAGTTCCCAGAGCAGCCAAGCCACTTTCATTCGATGAATAGATGAACAGGATACAGAGGGTCTTTCTATAACTAGCGATGAAGTCAGAAAGGGCATTGAAAGACATGACCAGAGAAAAAAGCTGCTGGAGAAGATACATTAACAGTCGATTTAATTAAAGATGGAGGAGATATCATGCTTGAAAAGCTTGCGGCCCTTTATACGCAATTTCTCACGACTCCAAGTGTACCAGAAAACTGGAAGAACGCCAAGATTATACTAATAGATAAAAATGGAGACGTTAAAGAATTGATGAAATATAAACCCATCAGCTTGCTTTCAGTATTGTATAAAATATTCACCAAGATAATTTCCAAGAAAAACAGGGCAACACATCAGCCAACCACGACAACAGACTGGCTTCATGAATGGATATTCTATGATGAATCATGTCCATGTAATGAATCAGGCAATGTAGGAATCTGCGGAGAACAATAAAGATCTTTATATGACTTTCATAGATAATGAAAGAGCATTTGATTCAGCGGAGATACCAGCAATCATAGAGGCTTGCCGTAATCTAGGAGTACAGGAGGCATACGTGAATACCTTGGCAAATATTGACAAGGATTGCACAGCAACCTTGGTTCTCCACAAGAAAAGTAAAATGATATTTATAAGAAAGGGGTCAGGCAAGGAGACACAATCTTTCCAATGCTATTCATTGCATGCTTAGAAGAAGTATTCAAGCTCTTGAAGTGGGAAGGCTTAGGAGTGAAGATGAACGGCGAATATCTCACCAAGCTTCGGTTTGCAGATGACATTGTCCAATTCAGCAACAATGGGGACGAATTACAGCAAATAATTGAGGACCTTAACAAAAAAAATTGTGAGAGTGGGGAACATAATGGTCAGTCACCTGGACGGAAACAAGAATTCAGGATCGTGAGTCAGCCTCTACAGTGTGTAAAGTAGTACGTTTATCTAGGTCAATTACTCACAGGTGACTCTGATGAGGAGAATGAAATTTACAGGAGAATAAATTTGGGTTGGAGTGCATACGGCAAGCACTGCCAAATCCTGACTGGCGGCTTACCACTTTCATAGAAAAGAAAAGTCTACAATCATTGATTCTGCCGGGGCTAAAATATGGAGCAGAAACTTGGAGGTTAACAAAGAAGCTCGAGAACAAGTTAAGGACCGCACAACGAGTGATGGAACGAAAAATGTTATTCCTAAATTTAAGAGACAGGAAGAGTGTAGTGTGGATGAGAGAGCAAACGGGGATAGCCGATATTCATTTGACATTAGGCGAGAGAAATGCACTGGGCAGGCCATGTAATGTGTAGGATGTATAACCGCTGGACAATTAGTTACAAAAAGACAAGTGAAGAAAAACGCAGTCGGGGACGGCAGAACACTAGGTGGGGTGATGAATTAGGAAATTTGCAGGCGCAAGTTGGAATCAGCTGGTGCAAGACAGAAGTAATTACTGATCACAGGGAGCGGCCTTCGTGGACATAAATATAGCTGGTGATGATTAAATTCTGTGCAGTGGTAGTGGCACCCGTCCAGGCGCTTCTCTTACACGTCTCTTCATTTGACTGGTTAGATTAGGGTTGTTTTAATGAGGCCTCTTGCGTTCTGTGCAGTTGCAGTGGCACTCGTCCGGACGCTTCTCTCTGACGTCGGTTTTTTTGACTGGTTATGCGATAGTTGTTTTGATGAGGGCTTATAAATTCTGTGCACTGGGAGTGGCTCCCGTCCGGGTGCTTCTCTTAACGTCTGTTCACTTTGACTGGTTAGATGAGGATTGTTTTAATGAGGCCTATTACGTTCTGTGCAGTTGCAGTGACACTCGTCCGGACGCTTCTCCCTCACGTCGGTTCCCTGACTCGTTATGCGATCGTTGTTTTGAGGAGGATTGTTACATCCTGTGCAGTGGCAGTGGCACCCGTGCGGGCGCTTCTCTTACACCTGTGTGCACTTTGACTGGTTAGATGATAGTTGTTTTATTGAGGTCTATTACGTTCTGTGCAATTGCAGTGGCCCTTGTCCGGACGCTTCTCTCACATGTCGGTTCTTTAGCTGGTTATACGATGGTTCTTTTGATGAGGGCTATTACATTCTTTGCAGTGGCAGTTGCAGCCGTCCGGGCGCTTCTCTTACACGTGTGTTCACTTTGACTAGTTAGATGACGGTTGTTTTTGTGAGGCCTATTGCGTTCTGTGCAGTTGCAGTAGCACACGTCCGGATGATTCTCTCTCACGTCGGTTAATTGACTGATTATGCGATGGTTCTTTTGATGAGGGCTATTTCATCCTTGGCTTGGGTATCTCGCACAGTGGCGGGAACCACCACTCAACGGTGGTATATGCTTTCCGCGACTGTGGATACCGGCATGTGGACGCGCCCAAGCGCTGCGGCTACCAAGAGTATCTGGGTGAGGCCATTGCGGAAATCGGCGTGCCATGCGAGGAGATTTTTCTCGCCACGAAACTGTGGCCACGTGACTACCAGGGTACTAGGGGTGACGGGCCATTGAATGCCTTCCGGGGATCGTTGCAGCGGCTCACGGTCGACTACCTGGACCTGTACCTGATGCATTGGCCTGAGTGCCCAACTGCTTGCGTGGACTGGCAACGCACGCTAGACGACACGTGGCGCCAGTTAGAGCTGCTTTAGGGATGAGGGTCTCTGTGGCGCCGTGGGCGTGAGCAACTACGAGCTAGACGCCATCTAGCATCTTGTAGACGTGTCCAGCCTGGTGTCGCAGGTGAACCAGCTCGAGCTCCATCCACACCATTCAACTTACGAGCTAATGCGCTTCTGCGCGAGCCAGGGAATTCTCTTCCAGGCAGGCAGCGGGCGTTCGGGCGTGAGCGGTTTACGCTGAGGTGCTACTGGCTACTGCAGGGTTACTCACCGCTGGCCAAGGGCCGCCTGCCGCTCGATCGTGTAGTGTGCCGGGTAGCGCTGCGCCAGGAACGCTTATCTGCCCAGGTTCTGAAGCGATGTTCCCTGCAGAAAGGCGTCGGGGCCCTCCCCAAGACGACACAGCCGGACCGGGTTCGCCAAAAAGCTCAGGTACGCTTTGGTCTAACCACCGTGCTTTTCCCAGTCAATAATACACTAGGTTACTAAAAGGTCAACTTTCGTGTGCTAATGGTACATTGCATCATTCTTTGTGGTAATGCAAGCTCCGTCTCTATAAGTTGCGACTTCCATTTCATTGATGTGAATGATGAACAAGGGACAGAAAAGAGAGCCCTTTGGAACTCCAGAAATAATGGTACTTAATGGACAATCGGAATCATTTACCTCGACAAACTGTAATCGGTTGGTAAGAAAATTTTCGGTGAAAGCACCATTGTGTGTATCCAGGATAAGTTTGGGAGGCTTGAAACAGAGTAGGTAATGGAAATCTAATTGGAATGTTTCGTGGAAATCCAGAAAGACGCAGTCACTGGCGAGCCGTCTATCAAAAGGAGCAGAATTATTATTTGTAAAGCGCATAAGTTGTGTCACAAGAAAACCCTTGTGAAATCCGTGAAGAAAAGGAGTAAATAATGATTTTTCTAGAAAGTTCACGAGAATAAATATGCTTGAGCGTTTTCCATAGTGTACTAGTCAAGGATATCGGCCAAGTGGGGAACTGGCATCTCCGGGTTTAAACACTGGCACAGCCCTCATTAGTGGCTCGTGTGGTGCACTGTGCAACAGGCATGAGCACTTTCCTCGACTGACTGCGAAAGTTAGTGTTCTGGGCTGGTAGCTAAGCGCTAGTGTTGATGAGGGCAGGCAAGTGGGAACTTTGTGAGGATTTTCAATGTTCTGAGACCTCTTCGCTAAACATTTTTATTTGATTTTTTTTATGTGCACACGCCCACTTATTTGCACGCACCACTGCAAGCTGGTTTATCTACGCCCAAGAAATTCCTTGTTCTATGATTCACTTTATGAAGATGTGCATGTAGGTTATAAAAGCCATGTTATATAAGCAAGCTAAGCACCAATGTTATGATTGAGATAAGAGACTCACTAAGCCGTGAAAAGTAGGTAGCACTATTGCAAATTGGCTACTACAGAGACGTTGAGATGCATGTTCGCAACTCTTCATTCAGCGTGTCACTAAACAAAAAAAAAGGTATTGCCCGCCCAACTACATAAAAGTCTCACAATTTGAATACGCGATTCGCAGTTTGTTATTAGAAGCGTTATTAGAAGCGTATTAGAAGAGGTGGTGGCGTGGAGGACAGGTAGAACACCCGGCTTCTAATCTGAAGGTCGTAAGCTCGAATCCTCCTCCAATCCAAGACATTTTCACGCATGGAGTGGCGCCTGACACCGGCAAACAATCGCCGATAGCTAGTGGGGCTATACTATTCCACGTGCAACCAAATTAGGAAGGCCCACTAAGCTTCAACAAAGTCACTCCCTCGCCAGTACAGGATATTGGCCTCCCTGGTGGGGTATTCGGCCACTACCTCCCTCATGCCTCCTACATTTAACCCATGACCCTCAGTCCCTAGCAGCTGCGGAGCAGCTGATCAAGGGGGCGGTCATTCCTGCGACGCGACAGAGGGTGCTAAGAATCTCTGGGCCACCATTGGAAACTGAGCCTGGCAACGTTCTACACGTGTAGCCTTTCAAGTTAGCCTAGCTTAGCAGGGCTTTTTGAAGAATTGTCAGGAATTGCCTGGGATATTATTGGCCTTAGTGAGGTTAGAAGAACTGGTGAGGCTTATTCAGTGCTGACTAACGCCGCGTCCTCTGTTACGGAGGTCTTCCAGAGAAAGGAGAATTCGGGGTAGGATGTATAATCTACAAAGACATAGCGGGCAACATTTATGAATTCTGTAGCATTAATGAGGGAGTAGTGGTCGTTATAATAAAGCTGAATAGGAGGTATAGAATGAAGCTAGTACAAGCCTACGCCCCAACCTCATTTGGGCGTAGGCTTATGCTACCGGCATTAAGGAGGCAGTCGGGTGATACCAGTCTGCCGTCTCGCAGCGCTAAACCGAAATAGCAATTCCGGAAATGGCTTGCTTGATGGGAGAGCACGTCGCTGCTATCTCCGTTATATATGCTACGTCTGCCGACGCTGGCTCAAGAACCGGACCCTCTTCACCTTGCCATCGCAGCCTCCACCTATATCTAGTCTGGTTCGTAACAAAGATATAATTCGGGGTTACTGCGCTTCCGGCCTGCGTTTATTCTAGCGGAAATCGACGCTATAATGATGCACCGGTGGTTTAGATACAAGGTCCGTTATAGATGCACGCGGACTGCGTCGTCTGCTAGCAGAACCATTCTCGTCTGCTTAACCGATGTCGTTGCTCGGAAAAAAAAGGATTGTTGTTTTTCGTCTGCTATAGTAGAGTGTACTAGATTGGGGGAGTGGGTCCAACGCAGGCTCCTCACTGCGGCTTTTTTTATTGAAAAGTTGGTGGCGCCGCCGTCGCTTTCTCCCGAATGGCGGCCCGTGCGCCAGCCGGACGCTTGTCGCGTCAGAGACCCTACCGCAGCTGCATAGAGCTTTGACAGGCGGATACTCGGTAGCGGCAACACTGATATTATTCCCCACCGATCTATTGTAAATGAAATGGAAAAAGAGCGGTGGAAAGATGCAAACGACGCAGCAACAACGGTGTGTCGAGCAGACGACAGCTACTCAGCTCGTGAGCTCGCCTCAGCCAATGAACGCTGCCGAAACAGCCTGAGCCAACGTTTATTGGCCGGAGATTCATAATAGAGCAAAGGCAGCGCCACCACAATTTCACCGCTTTTTGCTTCATCCTCGGCGCTTGTCAAGGCGTCCGCTGTTCCCACTCCCCATTCTAGTACACTCTAGCTGTCAGTGTTGCGGAATGAGCGCCCATTCCATTCCAATTCCATTCCGGGGACTGAGAACCTTGCCGCAATTCCATTACTTTCAATTCCTCGGAATGAAAAGCTTCCCCTCATTCCCACTCCGGAAATGGCCGGGCAGTTCAATTCCATTCCTGTAATTGGTCACGTAGGAAGCCATCTTGATTGTTTTATCGAGTTACCCATGAACGCACGATAAAGCTGATGACATCTGACGCGTTACAGAACTTGCAGAAATGAGCTTGGTGACATGTCTCACGCAGTATAACACCTACTCATTCCGTTATGGCATTTCTTCCGCTACCTATAGTATTTTGCATGGTCAGCGTGTTTTGACGGCTTGCCATGTTTTAATATGTTTAGGCTTAAATGTGGTAATGCCAAATGATGACATAGCGTATTTCTATGCATGACAAAGAGGCGTAAACATGTACTTGGGACAAACTATGACAATGAACTATTGTAAGGTTGTGCGATGTATATAAATGACATAAATATAAAACACTCAGTAATTGACAATTTACAAGCAGCACTACTGCCTCACCAGGACCCTTGTGCGCAAGGGCCTGGAGGCGTGTGCTATACATACTAATGCGCAGCATAGGCCTCTATTGCGAGGCCGTGCTACGAATCGCATGGGTGTATAGCATTTAGTATACGAATATTATTTAAAAAGCTTAGCAATGATTTTGTGTCGAAGAGCGGGTCTTTGCCAAGGAACAATGCCGGGTGTAATGAAATATGTTGTCTGTATGCTAAAGGAAAGAACTTTTTCTTTGCTCTTCTACCTCCCAGCATTCAAGCAAGACGTGGAGCACAGTCAACGTCTCGCCACATTTGCCACAGGCAGGGGGATCACTGTTTGTTAAAAGATAAGAATGTGTGCCATACGTGTGGCCTATTCGAAGTCGACAGAGAGTGACCTCTGTTCGTCGTGTTTTTGTTGTAGGTGGCCAACTTCCTAAATAAGGTTTTATTAGATTAAGATTGTTTGACCGTTTTGTGTCCTACAAACGTTGCCAATAGCAAATGGTTTCAAATCTATGGCAGGGATAGCGATGGAAGTTTTATTAGCACTTGCTTCTTGATGTGGCCATTTTGTCGGCAAGCATGTTGCCTCAATGCCTCTATGTCCAGGAACCCAGCATATTGTGATATGTTGAGAAGAGTAAGCTTTGCATAGAGCCGAGTAAAGTTGTGCAATTACAGGATTTTTATGTTTCTGTGACGACGATAGGGCTTTAACTACGCCTAAAGAGTCAGTATAATAACTGCGTTGCGAATCTGTGTATTATCAATGTACTTTACAGCCAAGAGTAGCGCATAAGCCTCAGCTGTAAAAGTACTTGTTTCTGGGTGTATAGCGACGGATTCCGCGAACGATGGGCGCACCGCTGCACAACAGACACCGACATGCGACTTTGAGGCGTCCGTGTAGAATTCTGGGCAAGAGTATTTTGTTTGAATTTCTAAGAAGTGCATTCGGATGTGTGCCTCGGGGGCATGTTGTGTGACTTCTACAAAAGACAAGTCACAATCTATCTTCTGCCACTGCCACTACGGTAATAGCTTTGTTGGAGCCATTAAGTTAGGTTCAAGCAGTGGAACACTCATTTCATCACTGAGGTTCCTCACGCGCAGAGAAAAAGGCCGTTTCACTGCAGGTCCGTTGTGGAACAGGGTGGAACTGGTCATATCGTTTACTGTTAAATAAGTTGGATGTTCATTGTTCGCATGTGTTTTCAGAAAATATATGAAACTAGTGTACGACCTTTGAAGATGCAGTGACCATTCATTAGACACTACGTAGAGGCTCTCTACAGGACTTGTCCTGAAGGCACCGGTCGCCAAGCGGATACCTAGATGATGAACAGGGTCAATCATCTTCAAGGCGCCTGGACTGGCAGATTGATACGCTATGGCCCCACAGTCTAAGCGTGTACGTATAAGACTTTTGTACACGTTCATCAGGCATTTCCTGTCACTGCCCCGTTGTATAAGACAAAATTTTAAGCAGGTTTATTGTTTTTAGGCATTTCTCTTTGAGGCGCTTTATGTGTGGAATGAAGGTAGTTTCGAGTCTAATATGAAGCCTAAAAATTTATGTTGTGTACAAACTGGTATGTGTTGTCTGTGTACTTCAACATTGGGCTCTTTAAATAGGCCTCTTTTTGTGAAAAGGAAGAGGAGCTTTTAAGAGGATTGAGTTTAAAGCCATTTTCTTCTGCCCATTTACACACTTTGTTCAAGCCAAGCTGGACATGCCGCACACAAATTGCAAGGTTACATGACTTGAAACCTAACTGCACGTCATCTACGTATACCGAATAAAACATACCCTGCGGTATAGATAAGCGCAAGGAATTCATTTTGACGATAGAAAGGGTGCAGCTTAGTACCGCACCTTGCGGCACCCCAGTTTCTTCTGTAAATGGCCTGGATAGAGCATTGCCAACCCTAACACAAAAAGTACGATGTGATAAGTAACTTTCAATTACATAAAGCATATTGCCGCGAACACCCATTTCCGATAGGTCTCGCAAAATCCATATCAACAAGTTGTGTCATATGCCTTTTCCATGTCTAGGAAAAGAGAAAGAAAGAACTGCTTATGGACAAAGGCGTCTCGAATGTTTGCCTCAATGCGCACGAGATGGTTAGCAGTCGACCGACGCTCTCTGAAGTCACATTGATAAGGGTCTAGAATTTTCTTCGATTCAAGGAAATGTAAAATACGATGGTTTATCATTTTCTCGAAGAGTTTACATAAGCAACTTGTGAGGGCTATTGGACGGTAACTTGAAACGTCGGATGGGTCTTTACCCTGTTTCAAGACCGGGACTACGATGGATTCTTTGCATGATGATGGGAGATATCCGGCAGCCCAAATAGAGTTGAAAAGTGCCAGAAGTGTCATCTGTGTATCGGTGTGCAGGTTTTTAATCATGTCATACATGATTCTGTCAAATCCCGGTGCGGAGCTCATACATGTGCTCAAGGCAACTCTAAGCTCGGCAATACCAAACGCACAGTTGTACGGAAGATTTCGTCTGCATTTACGGTCTATTGGCTTACGTTCTGCGACTTTCTTGTATTTAAGGAATGATTGTGAGTAGTTTACGGAGCTTGATACGCGCTCGAAGTGTATGCCAAGTGCATCGGCCTGGTTTTGCAAGGTATGCCCTTGGTCATCGACCAAAGGTGATTGGTTGATCTGCTGCCTTTTTAGCCTTCTCAGCCCATTCCATACTTCAGCCTCCTGGGTGTAGGAATTGATGCCTGGGAGAAACCTCTCCCAGTTTGCTCTCGTAGCCTGCCATCTCGTGCGCCTTCCTTGTGACTGTATGTGTTTAAATGCAATGAGATTTTCCGCCGTTGGATATCGGCGCGGTCTGCCCCATGCCTGTTTTGTCTCTTTCGTGCATCTGCACAGTCTTCATTCCACCAAGGAACACGTCTCTTACATGAATGGCCGTTTGTTTGTGGAATAAACTTTTCCGCTGCACCAATAATAAAAGCAGTAAAATATGCTACAGCATCATCTCTGCTAAAATTGCGTAAAATGTGATAAGTAAGTAGATTCTTTAAAATGCTTCCAATCAGCCGAGTTGTTTCCAGCGAGGGGCATGTGGTGGAATTTAGTGTTGTGTTAGTAGGTTTAGAGTATCCGGGAAGTGGTCACTCCCAAACGGATTTTGTATTACATTCCATTCTAAGTAAGCAAGAAGAGTGGAAGATCCAAGCGCTAAATATATCGATGAATATAAATTATGCGCAATATTATAGTAAGTAGGTGCTTACTTATTAAGTAGGCATGCACCAGAAGTCACAAGAAAGCTTTCGATAAATCGACCCCTCAAATAAGTCGGGAGTCTCCCCAAAGACTGTTATGAGCATTAAAGTCTCCAACGAAAAGAAAGGGTTCAGGAAGTTGTTTAATAAGGCCATACATAGAGTTCTGTTTTGCTCAGGTGATAATTCGGAGGTATGTAGATGGAGCAGACGGCAACCAATTTGTTAAAAAGAATTGCTAGCCCTGCAGCTGCCTCGAGGGACGTCCAAAGAAGCAAGTGTTGGCAAGCAACAGTCTTGTCGAAAACTATAGCTACACCGCCGGATGAGGTGTTAGCCTCGTCATGGTTTTTGGGGAAAATAGCATATGACCGGAAAATTTCTCTGTGTAGCTTTTAAATGCGTTTCCTGTGCACACAGTACCTTTGGGTTAAGTTTTTGTAAGAGTTCTGTTATGTCATCAAGATTGTGGAGAAAACCTCTCACATTCCACTGTATAATTTGTGTATCCATTTTGACAGAGTTGGGTACTCTGTGTTCTGGAAAGGAAATATTAGCTCAAAGGACTTTCTCCGGGCGCCGTGATCACGTTTTGCTTTTGAAGTGGTCACGAGAATCGCGGCGCCCCTGAGGCGCTGGCTGCGCCATCTGGATCGGAATTGTGTCCATTGACTCCTGGGAGCCGCTGGACTTCCGCTCACTTGATCTTGAAAGGCCACCGACCCAGAGGTCGATGGGCCCTCCTTTAGAGACGGCGAAGCAGCACGCGCTGTCGCAAAGGGAGCTCATGGCACAGCCGCGACCACACTCTTTGTGGGCCGAGCCGATACCAGAGTCTGCTGCGGCGTTGCCCCTTACGCGCCGCATCAGCATACCCTGTAATATGAAGAAAGGAAACGCGCTTGCGCGCTTATCGGAAGGAAATGTTCTCCTTTACTTTGATAATCACAATCTTTTTCTGTTTTTCCATGTCGGACAAGAGCGGGAATATGCGGCATGTTCGCCGTCGCAGTTCACGCAATGGAGTGCAAGGTTACAGTTATCTGAGGGATGATCGTGTTCACCACACTTGGCACAGGTTTGTCGGCCTCGGCAGCTTTACAAACCGTGACAATACCTTTGACATTTCAAGCATCTGCGTGGATTACGGATGTACGCCCTTACTCGTATCTTTACATAACCAGCCTCGATTATCTCGGGCGGTTCAGTTGTACCAAGAGTATCAGATGTTTGGTTGGATTTCTTTGTTCTCCCATTTAATCTTTATTCTATGTACTTGGAGGACGTTTGGTTCCTGATATTCTCCCCCCTTTATTCTTTTATTCAAGTTCATGAGGTCATCGTCTGATATCACGCTCTTGCATGTATTCAGTGATCGATGTAGTGTCACCGTGATTTGAGCATCACCAAGTGCAACCAGATTTGAAATCTTTCCATGCTGCAGCTTATCACATACCTCAAGCAGGAGGTCGCCGCTCGGCATTTTTGTCACTTTGTAGCCACTACCCAGTGCCTCTGTGAGGCATTTGGCAACAATGAATGGTGAGATGGTTCTGACAGTCTTTCCAGGGTTCTCCGTATGTATAACATGGTATCGCGGGAAGTTTTCTTTGTGTTGGAGAAAGTAATTGAAACTTTCTTCGGTGTGTTCTCTTCTGTGTAGAGGACGATCAGGTAGCTTGGGGTAAGATGATGCCGTAAGATCTAAATAATTTCGGCAGCGATGCCAGCCGCCCACCACGAGCCCAACAAGGGGACGTTACAGGAGCCCTGCAAGAGAAGTCCTACGAACGCCAGCGGTACAGCGTTGCTATAACCAAATAAGACATAACCAAGACAGGTTAGCCACACAAGGTTAACCCTTGCCGCGTGGAAAATCGGAAGTTAAAAGTGAATAGAAGACAGGAAGGAAAGATCGAAAAGTGAAAGAAAAAGGCAGAAGATTGATGAGGGGGACAGGAAAAGGCGACTGCCAATTTCGTCCAGGTTGGTCAGTTGGCTGGGGTACCGTCTATGTGAAGCAGAGGCCGAAGAGGTGTTGCCTCCACCCAGGTCCTTAAAGGTCCGAACACCCGGCATCGGCTCAACCCCCAGGATCCCCCTTTCCCCAGACACGGCTAAGCCGCGCACGCCTACACGGGGGGGGGGAGGTCCGTGGTGTCGCAAACCACCAAACGCCGGCTGATGCAGGCGCCCCTGCGGGGATGAAGGAACTGAGATTTGCTTAATGGGGAACAGAACCTCCAGATCTGCTGGTATTAGTTGCAACAGTGCACTGCTCCAGCACCTAGTCATGCCCTTTGCATCATATAGGGAACAAGGGCTGCATGTTCTTCAGCACTCACGCATGTCAAGCGCGCTTTGCAAGCATGGATGGGGTGAGGATAACTTTCTGGTGTTCGCCTGTGTGCAGGTATGCAATGTCTTCCTCATCGCAAAACTTATTTACGTGCATCAGGCACTAAACTACGTGCGAGATAAAGTTCAGGCTGTGCATAGAGTATTTGCGACTTTCGTGTGGGTAACTTCTCAATGGCAAGCAATGCGCAGGAATAATTGTGTCCCTTCAGTATCTGCTGGGATATTCCATTTGTTTGAACATTAACTTGAGTCTCGGTTGTGTTTTACAAATTGGCAGATCGTTCACACTTTTACACCACGACGACCCTTGCCTCTAGCTTAATAAAGCTGGAACTAGAGAATGCGTTATGGCCTTCGACTTCGAAAAAAAAACATGTAATCAGGCCTACATGACTAATTTGGGCATGATATTACAGAAGAAGCTATTAAAGGAATAGCAAAGTACGTTCTCCCCAAATGCCCTCTTTGCTTAGGATGCAAACACGGGTTATGTGCCGAGTCGTAGCAACCAAGCGAAGAAAACATGCAAAGAAAAAGGATAACGATAATAATGAAATGACCCCACACGGAGTAGTGGGAGTGCGGGCTGACCAGCTCTCAGCTCGAGAATCAGGAGCGCCTGAGCTCCCAGGCTAGAGCAGCAGCGGTCGCTCGCCGCTTTCTGAACTAAGAAAAGGCCACCCATTTATTTCATTTTATTTTTATCGGCTCAAATAAATGTTTCTAAAAAAACAGCACGTCCGGCAATTGGTCACTAATGCTTTGGCAATCAGTACGTTATAAAAAGTGCTTAGGTGTCCTCGAGATTTTTAAATGCTGCAATAAAGGTCGCAAGCAGTGCAAGGTACAAAAAGGACATACTTGTGGGGAAAGACTTGTAGTGGGCGCGTTGCGTGTAAATGTACCGTGCTTGTTATCAGCCAACCATTTAAAAATACTGCTTTATTGTTAAACTCGAAGCTCTGACTTACTAATGTTTCAACGTGAGCTGGTTCTTCGGCATGTTCTGACAAAAATGGCGCGTAGACGAAAAAGCGCTCTATTTCCGGCAAAAGACGTAATTACATTCCATTCCATTCCGGGCAAAAGGCGCTTAATTCCATTCCCATTCGATTCATTCAAGCATTGTCACCATTTCATTCCCATACTATTGCGGATTCGCGAAAATGTGGAATTATTCCGGAGTCATTCAATTCCGGAGTGGTAACCCAGCAACATTGCTAGCTATACAGTGAAAGTTCGGCTGATACAGCGACAGCAATATCTTTTTCGAGAGCTTCCCGCAGATATAATAGAAGCGAAATACGAATGCGCCAGCTTCATCCGCAACCGTAAAGAGATTCCTTTCCGCCTATTTAACTGGTAGTTGGGCCATATACACGCACCTGTCGGCACTTCTCGTCTTCTGCGTCGCTTGCGAGTGGTACCAAGAGCGTCCCGGACACCGAACCAACGACACCACAGCTTTAGCCTTCTCTGCACTGAAACGACAGATCAGTGCCTCATTTGCATTTGCGCGTTTTGTAGGCGTGCACACCACGGAAATCGCAACATGGACTTTTCCTTTTTATTTCCTTTTTTTAGTGCTCGCCACGAGAATTCGCAGCAGCAAAGCACCAATCGTGTCTGGCCGAGAGGTTGAAACGAAAGAAATTTTTGAGGCTGATACGAGCTTGCGAATCGCCTTAGCTGAAGCGCCATCGTGTCATTCAACTATAAGAGTGACGTATGTCTTAATGTCAATATAATTAGGCTGTTCTCGACGGCAATTGCTCCAGTAGGTTCCTTAGAAATGGTCAGCGAATAGGATGGAAATAAAGACAATGCACAGAGGTTTCAAAAGTAACTACACTTTTATTCGTCTAGAATAATGCAACCAATATAGTTGACCAAACAAAACATGTTCAATGGATGAAAAGTATATGGGCAGCACACAGTCGTAATGCATAGCAAAATATGGAAACCTTTTCACAGAATCATCCGCAATTCCGTGCCACACCATACATTCATATCCAACAGTTATGAGAGAAAACAACGTTGCCCCCCTCATTATGATGAGAAAACTTAGACTCACTAATTTTCTCGCGTCGGACATCAGAGCCTGTGTTACGGAGAGTGAAAGAACATTACGCGACGTTTCTTCGCGGAGCGATCCGCATTTATCGTCACGAGAGACAGCGCGTCGGATGCGAAGCCGGGAACTTGCACGATAACAAAAAACCTGCACTCGCACTTTTCGCAATCCCCGCAAGGGCGTCCCGTCAGCAGGCGTTTAGTGCGGGCGACACCACGGACACGATCACACGGGGGAGTGGACCTAACCACGCGTGACCGTGCGTGGCTTATCGCCGTGTCTGGGGAAGGGGGATCCTGGAGGTTGAGCTAATGCCGGGTGTGTTGTACTTAAAGGCCCCCGGCGGAGGCACAACACCTCTTTCGCCTATGCTTCACATAGATGGCAAACCCCGGATGACCCACAGGGGGCAAATCAGTGGAGCCCTTTATCCTGTATCTCCTCGATCTTTCTTGCTCTATTTTTCTGTCTGCACTGTCCTGTCATCTCTTCTCTTCTGTTACTTCCTCACTTTTCATAGGCGGCTTGGGTTAACCTTGTGTAGGTGCCCTCTCTTGGGTTTATATATAAGGTTATAGCAGCAATGAACGGCTGGAGCCTGCAGCCTTACACGTTAAGTGCTGCAGGGTCCCCTTGTTGGACTCCGTGGGGGGTGGCTGCCATTGCTGCCGAAGTACACCAAACTGCTATGGGAACACCCGCTTTTCCCGGCTTCTTGATCGTCTCCCTGAGAAAAGGGGACGCACCGACGAGACTTTGAACTTGTTCACCCGACCTAAAGACAGTTTCCCACGTTTTCAAGTAGCCCGAAAAACTAGCAAGAACCATATCCCCATTTGTAGTTCCAAAAAGCTTGACCAACACGCTAGGCCCTGGCTACAAGGTCACCAAAATGCCAAGCGGGGACCTTCTCCTTGAGCAACGTGATAAAGAGCAATACAATTGACTCGGCAAACTTGTTACTTTTGGTGATGTCCCAATTACCGTTTCACCGGATCGGTCCGTGAACACAGTACGGGGGTTAGTATCTGAAGCACACCTCATAGATCTATCTGAAACAGAACAGTTGGAAGGATGGAAGGAGGAAAACGTCACGAATGTGCAGCGCATTGTTATGAGACGGGACAACAAAGAAATTCCCACGAAACATCTGATACTTACCTTTGAACTGAGCGTTTTGCCACAAAGCATTGAAAGAGGCTACACAAAGATAGCCATAAGACTGTAGATCCCAAATCCCAGGCGATGCTACCAATGCCAAAGATTCGGCCATGGCTCGCAGAGCTGCCGTGGTCGACTCACCTGTGCTAAGTGTGGAATACAAAGTCATGCCTCAGACAATTGTGAGGCCACACCTCACTGTTTTAATTGCGATGGTGACCATCCAGCATATTCCCGGTCCTGTCCAAGCTGGAAAAAGAAAAAGAAATTCTAACAATGAAAGTCCGTGAAAACATATCGTTCAGGGAAGCACGCAAAAGGTGCTCACCATTCCACACAACCACTTATGCTGGTGCGGCGCGTCAAGGGGCAGCGTCGCAGCGGCTACTGCCAACTGCCCAGCCCGCGCGCAACGAGCTGTCGCTTGTGGTTCCTGCCCCCAGGGTGGAAGGAGCTAAGTCTACTCCACCCAACCAGCAAACAGGCCCGGTTACCCTAGAGTTGCCAGCACCACAACAGTCTTCGGTGGCAGCCTGCGCTACGCGTAGCGAACCCGCAGGCCCGCCAGCAGCTCCCACGGTGGGTGCAGTCAAGGCTGCCTCACCCTCACTGCCCCTGCTAGCGCTGGCAACAGCCGGCGCAGCTCAGGCCGAAAGGCAGCCCCATCGACCTCCGGGCTGGTGGGCGCAAATGTCTCGTCCTTCGCGGCGAGACTTTCTCGCGAAACTTCTCGCTCGCAAGAGCGCGTGTCCGGCGCCTCACAAGAGGCAATGAACACTACACCCATCCCGACGGCGCACAAAGCGCCTAAGGAGCGGCGAGGCTCCCTCGACCGCTTCAGAAAGGACAAATCCCCAGTTACGGGGCCTGGAAAGGGCTCTGTAATCTAAAGCAATACATCCTTCTTTAGTACACACTGCACCAATTCACTTTCATTATGGATACACAAATCATACAATGGAACTTCAGAGGCCTTCTTAGGAACCTCGACGATGTCCAAGAACTTCTTTACCAACACAATCCAAAAGTGCTGTGTGTACAGGAAACGCACTTAAAATCGAAACATACAAACTTTCTCCGACAGTATGTTACGTTTCGTAAAGATCGCGATGATGCTTTCGCATCATCAGGCGGCGTTTCCATTGTAATCCACAAAAATTGCATGTCAACGTTTGCAGCTAAAACGCCCCTTAAAGCAGTGGCAGTTCGACTTGTTCTTCTAAACAAAGTCATCACCATTTGCTCACTTTACATACCCCCACATTACCACTTACATAAACATGAATTTCAGTCCTTTATAGACGAATTGCCAGAACGTTATCTTGTTCTTGGCGATTTCAATGCTCACAGCCGTCTGTGAGGCGACTCTCGTATCGATGCGCGAGGTCGTCTTATGTTGAACGATTTCTTTTCTCCTCTGGTGCGTGTCTCCTGAATAAGAAAGTACCTACATTTTACTGTCTCGGAAACAGAACCTTTTCTTCGATTGATCTTAGCATAGCTTCCCGGTCTCTATTATCTGAACTTAAATGGGAAGTTACCAAAAATCCTTACGGGAGCGATAACTTTCCAATACTACTGAGAACAACCAAAGAAAATGAGTCTTCACCACAAGCCCCTTGATGGAAGATTGATACAGCCGATTGGCAGAAATTTCGAACTCTTACTAGTTAGTTGTATCTCCTGGGCCAACATGCCTTCGTTAGGAATTGATGCTGCTGTGGAATATTTTACTTCCTTCATTATTGATGCCGCTTCTAGATGCATATCCAAAATATGTGGCGTGGCATGCAAACGCAGTGTCCCATGGTGGAACGACGAATGTAGGAACGCTCGTAGGAAACAGAACAAAGAACGGGGGTTGCTACGCGATTTTCCTACTGCAGAGAATCTTATCAATTTTAAGAAGATAAAGTCCCAAGGCAGGAGAACGCGCCGACAGGCCAGACGAGAGAGTTGGCAGAAGTTTTTATCAGGTATCCACTCGTATGCAGATGAGGCCAAAGTCTGGAACAGGGTTAATAACGTAAGAGGACGACAAACATATTCACTTCCTTTGATAAACACACAGGGCGACAGCTTGGAAGACCAAGCGAACTACCTGGGTGCACATTTTGAACATGTGTCCAGTTCATCGCACTATTCTGCAGCATTTACAAAATACAAAGCAGTAATAGAAAAACAAAAACTAGACCGAAAAATCACAGGGAATTAGCCATATAACTTACCTTTCTCTCTAGCAGAGCTGCATGCATCACTCACCTGTTGCAACTAATCTGCCCCTCTGACCGCATATTATAATAAATGCTGAAGAACCTGCCCTCTGAAACGAAGAAAACCCTTGTCTGTCTGTATAACTCTATATGAAGCTCCGGCGAGATCCCCTCTGCCTGGAAATAGGTCATAGTGATCCCTATCCTGAAGCAGGGCAAGGATCCATCGTCTGTATCGAGTTATCGGCCCGTAGCACTAACAAGCTGTCTCTGCAAAGTCTTCGAAAAATGATAAAGCGTCGCCTACTACATTTCTTAGAATCAAACAAACTGCTTGACCCATACCAGTGCGGTTTTCGCAAGGGTCGATCCACCACTGACCATTTGATACGTATTGAGGCGCAGATACGCGAAGCTTTTGTTCACAAAGAGTTTTTTCTGTCTGTATTCTTAGACATGGAAAAGGCCTATGACACCACATGGCGGTTTGGAATACTGAGAGACCTCTCCAACTTTGGTATACGTGGTAATATGTTAAATGTGATCGAAAGTTATCTGCTGAATCGCTCATTCCACGTGCGAGTTGGCAATGTTTTATCACGACCTTTCGTGCAGGAAACTGGTTAACCCCAGGGAGGCGTGCACAGTTGAACACTCTATCGTTAAAAC